>NW_027117701.1:850610-1173590 GCF_038497795.1 Lipomyces arxii | reverse complement strand
GTATATTGTCTTACCTGATTTGACGCGTCCGCACTAAGCGACGACGTCGGTTTTGCCTAAAGGCGTTAGTAATAGAGTTCGTAGTGTTAGAGTTTATGACTTCAGCGTTCGTAACACAGCTCTTGCTCGAACCCCTGGGCCCACTCAGACGGGTCCATAATGCTTGCAAGGAAAAAGGAAAAGATATGGTGTCAGGGTTTACTAGTTTATAACTGTACAAAGTTAATATTAAAATCTACGTTAAACAACAAACAAGTCCTTACCTGTACAAAGATATCTTTTCTGATATGTTCTTATCAGCAAAGAGTTCAAGTTGAAAACAAGAACTCTCCGATATCTTTATACAGGCGGCAGACGCAGTCACGGCCAGAAGCTCGGTGCCAAGTAGCCTTAGGGTAACACATACCCTTAAACTCAACTTTGCACCAGCCGCAAGCCGCACCCCACGTTGCCGAGGACAGCGAAACACAGAAACAAAACATGGCCTCAGGCCGTAACACAAGTGGGCACAACGACAAAGAAACAACTCGAAGTTCGTAGAACCTCTAAGAACACCAAAGAACAACTTACCGCAACTACCAAGAAAGGGAAGGGGAAGAGCCAGGACCAGGTCGTAGAACATTCTAGCAACATACAGGACGCACGTGACCGTACGTCCTAATCTAGTAGTTAGTACGCACACACAACCCTTACCCGCTTCATGACACACAGCCACGCTGTTACTCGGACGAGTAGCCAATCACATTGGCTATGTTCACGCCTGAGGGCCCGCGACCTACTGTCGCACCATCACCTGAGCCCGCTCTCGCACGCCTTACCTTATGCACGTCCCGCCATCCCTCTAGCCACCGCGGCTCCGAAACTCCTTACCTTCGGCTCCGGATGCTCCTTCGGGCGCACCTCGGTTAGCCACCATGACACAAACATAGCTTAGACCGAATCGATTTTGTCCGGAAAAGTTGTACTGTATTATTACAGTGCTTGAGGACGCAACGCGTTTTGGTTTCTAAAGGTAGAAATATAGGGGTAAACTGATGTTAAAGTCTTGTATTGACGCGTCGATGCTTTAAGTTTAGATTTTTGGATAGATAATTACAGTTAAGGGTTTTGAGTCGAAGTTGTATTTGCAGTTTAATGAAATGTAAGAAGTAGCAGGATGAAGCCGCAAATGGAAAGGTCCAAATCTTATTTACTGTGCATTGTGATTGAAATCACAATTAAAATGATCAGAAGATCATTAGTGCTATTGTGGCATAATATGGCACTCTGAGACTAGCAAAAGTCCAAAATTTTTACAAAGAGTGGTTAAGTCAAATTTTGCTAAGTAAATTTAGTGTGAGATGTAGTAATACATCCTGCAATTTGCCGTGCAAAACCAATTCCTGTGTGGCTTACATGCTATAATATTATAAATCGTACAATTACTGTTTTAGTGGTGAGTAGTGAGGTGCCCTAGGTGTTAGTTACCGAATAAATTGTAAGTCTTAACAAGTGAACGAACACATTACTCATGTTAGCTACATCTTAAGTTTTTTTTGGCTCTTTGTTTGTAATTATTTTGTTTGGTAATCCCTTATCATCATTACATGAGTTGGATTAGTTGATATTGATTTAGACGAGGCTGTCAGATATGTTGCAAGAGGAAACGATGTTTAGTTCGATAATTTTATAGCCCGCCTTGAACTGCTGGCTTGCAGAAGAAAAATAGAGGGATCGAGCAGATTGAAGCAAAGAGCTTTATCTTGAACGGATTAGATTATAAGCATTGTCTTATCAGGGTTTGGTGGTAGTCAATCTATGCGTATTTTAATACCACCCAGTACAGGCAGTGATGGCTTTATCTAGCGGATAAATACTGCACTTAATAATATTGGATATAGAGGATAACCAGTAACACATAGAAAACCGAGACAAGGTGCAAGTAAAAAAGAGGTTAAGTGTTTAAATACCCTTACCCTGAATACGCGTTTTGGGAGGACGCAGACGTGTAATAACGCGTCGCGTTCATTTGCGTATGCAGGGGATAGATCAAGGATTAGGGTTACTGGCAATTTGGTCATGACCCCTTTTTTGGTTCAGTAATCAATGTCGCCCGTTCTGCATCGTCCGGTTATTACATATAAACTAGCAAAACTAAAAACCGTCTTTGGAAAAAGTATTTGTTTATTACGGGGAGTCATTATGAGTCTGTATACGGCTCAGAATGCATTTCTCAATCCAGGTCCAGCGCCTGCTCCCCCGATCAATCGACCGCCATTGGCCACGAAGATTTCTGCTCCCAACGTACAGCTTCCCGGTGCCTTTCGGAGCTTCACAACAACAAGCAAGTGCATTGAGGAATTTAGATTTGTACCGTTCTAACAATCTTTAGCGTCTGACACTGTTTATAAGAGCCAGATCAAGTTTGGGTGGGTAGCTGTGAAGGAAGATAGCATTCGTTCATTCATTTGGACAAAGAAATACCTTGTTCTGCATGATACAAGCCTGGATATTCAGCGCAATGAATCGAGCCTGCCTTCTACTACTTTACCTCTTTCGTTGATTGCAAATGTCAGTCGGGTTGATCTGAAACCGTATTGCTTTGAGATCTCCAAGACAGGAAATGGCAGAAGTCTTTTCGTAACGTGTAAGAGCGATGTTGAGCTTTATTCGTGGATGGATGAGATCTATACAGTACGAGGTTCAATTTTATTTTGCTTTGACAATTCACTAAGCCACGCAGCGATGCCCACTTATGGGAGTATCCAGTCCCACGAATTTTACACATAAGGTGCATGTTGGGTTTGATCCAAGTTCTGGCGGGTTTACAGGTCTCCCAGACACCTGGGCAAAGCTACTAAATGCGTCTGCCATCACCCAGGAAGATTACGTTAAAAATCCACAAGCTGTTATTGAAGCGTTAGAGTTTTATTCGGACATCAAAGCCCGAGAACAGCAAGATGAACCCCTTAATCAACATACTGTCACTGCTAGTGAAGTTGCGTCTATGACGGCCCAACATGTGCCTTCCACTTGTTATCAACCGCGACCGCCTATTCAACAGCGCGCACATACAACAGGTAGAATTGCTCTGACCCCAACCCAGCCCTTGCAGATCCCATCTTCTTCAATCGCACCACGTCGTCCTGCTCCGCCTATACCAAAGCCGAATTTGAGGCACTTAACATCGGTGCGGGCATCGCCATCTGCGCTAACACCTCCTGATGGCGAGCATATTATGGAGAGTGATGGTCGATTGGAAAGGTGGGAAAAAGAGCGTGAAAGACATGGAGAGCCACGGCAATTGCCTACGCGCCACCCTCTGCACACTAGACCTACTTTAGATTTTGTTCCAAAAACTAACTTAGAAAATCGTACACTAGAACCGAAACTTTTTCCACAGCAGTCATCACCAGCAGTACCATCAGTTGCTCCTCTTAAATCATTTTCAGCAAATCGGCCTGCTCCTACGGCTCCGTTTACGTTGTCAAAAGATGCCCCGGTCAATTTGGTTCAAACGCGTAGATCGCAAGACGGCCAAGACGAAGAAGAACGATACACGGCACATGTTGCGAAACTGCAATCGCAAGCTAACCAGCGTCAACGACTGCATATGCAGCATGCACAGGCTCAAGCTCAACGACAGCATTTAATAAATCAGCAAGAGCAGCAACATATAAGGCTTAATGCCCGAAAACAACACAAGCAGCTACTGGTGGAGCCTAAGACCCAGAGGGTACCTTCCACAAAGTCTTTACAAGTATCTATGCATACTACGGCCTTGCCCGTGGCCGGTGCGAACTTGGCAGTTCCACCAAACCAGAAGGAGCAAGAAAAACGCGTTTCAACTATGGACGATGTTCAGATCATGGCGAAACTGCGTTCGGTTGTATCATCAGGTGATCCAGCTCAACTCTATGATAAGAAAGAGAAAGTTGGGCAAGGAGCTAGTGGATCGGTATATGTTGCTTCTCCAAGGCAGTCTCCTTTGGATTTGAAATACCGACGAGTGGCTATCAAGCAAATGGATCTTGCATCACAACCAAGAAAAGAGCTTATTGTGAATGAAATTCTGGTTATGAAAGATTCCCAGCATCCAAATATTGTCAACTTTTTGGATGCTTATCTTCGTGAGCCCTCTGACCTATGGGTTGTAATGGAATACATGGAAAGCGGTGCATTGACAGACATAATCGAAAATAATACACTTTCGGAAGCCCAGATTGCTACCATCTGCCTTGAGACATGTAAGGGACTTCAACACTTGCATCACAAAAGTATTATTCACCGCGACATCAAAAGCGACAATGTTCTTTTGGATGCTGCGGGGCACGTGAAGATTACAGACTTTGGGTTCTGTGCACAACTTACTGAGAAAAAGAGCAAGAGGGCGACAATGGTAGGAACTCCGTACTGGATGGCTCCGGAAGTTGTTAAGCAGAAAGAATATGGCGCCAAAGTAGATATCTGGTCTCTGGGAATTATGGCTATTGAGATGATTGAGTCTGAGCCTCCGTATCTTAACGAGGAACCCCTGAAGGCTTTATATCTCATTGCTACGAACGGTACACCCACACTAAAAAGACCTGACAAACTTAGTCAAGAGATAAAGAGCTTTCTTAGCGTGTGCTTGTGTGTTGATGTTTCCAGTAGGGCGTCGGCTGACGAGCTAATTCAGCATGCATTCTTAGGAAACGGTTGCAGTCTGGCAAGTTTGGCCGTGTTGCTTCGCAAATAATTTTGTACTTGGACATCAATTTTAAATGACAACATAATAACTCCTCCTAAACATCTGCATCATCGCGTACGGTTATCAGCTACTAGTAATATAGATCACCAAAGTCACCAGGGCATCGAAAAAGTGCAGCATTCCCTATTCCTACCCTCAATTCAGCGTTCATGTCCTGGATACTGCTACTTAGCTGCTCGTTTTGCCATCCCGAATTTCCAACTCTGTGCTGAGTACCAGAAATGCTTGGAAAATGCGCGTTCTCAGACGGGAACGTAGCATTTCCAATGCCGCTACTCGAAGGGGGCCATAATTTGGACGTCTGACTCTGCTCTGATTGTAACCCATGACCTTGTATGCTCTGTCCAGAATTTGCACTAGCTACCGTGCTATTCATGCCTATACCGACCGCACTCGAAATCCCACTAGATAGAGACGCACTAAAATAGTTTACACTTGTCATGTCGTATTGATTGGAACTCAAGTCTTGTTGCGCACCCTGCTGCAGAATGTCCCACAGTTCATCTTGAACCGGTGACAAACCATCCGGCAGCGGTTTTAACTTCTCAGCTGATCGTAGATATTTATCGTAGTTTGTATTGATATGATGCATGGTTGGCTCATCTGTTGAGTCTTGCATAACAGATGATAAATTCATGTCGAATCGCAAGGTATTCGTAGAAGAAGCGTTGCTAGATGATGAAACAGACGGCATTGGAGCCGAAAGTTTCACTGGTGGCTGCATCTTCATATTAGCAGCTGCGGTTGACTCGGATGAAACATTAACATTGTTTTTCCTTGCTTGTGTCACTGTTTGGCTATCCGGCGCAAAATCCCCAGATTCTATTGCCGAGTTCAGAAACGCTTCGAAAGAATCTCTGAACTGCACTGATGCCGGCCACCGTTCTGCAATGATATATAATACGGTTGAGCATGCACGGATGTCTGCCAGAAATTGAGCGTCTAATATAGAAGGGTCCTTTGTATAACAGTAAATCAAGGTGATCCCGGCCATGTAAGACGCTTGTAACGCTAAAAACGAGTACGACACCGTTCTGAGATATTGATGAAGCCTTTTATAAATTTGACAAAGCTCACCTGACGAACGCAAGCATAGCTTGAATTCTTCAGTGTCAGAAAGTAACATTGGTAGTTGTGGTACAAATAGTAATCTCATATTTGCATGGTAATTTAGCATGTAGTACTCTTCAGACATGAACAAACGTGGAGTTGATGTAGAGCTCAAAGGAGTGAATGCCTTGCAACTGATTATTTGTTGACCCCAATCATCTAATTCTTTCCGCAACTTCTGAAATTTTTTGTCTGATGGAATTTCAGATTTGTCAACTCTGTAGATTTTTTCTTGTATCCGAGACGCAATTCGCTTGATTTGCATTATAAAAATCGCGCTCGTCATGGACGTCAATGTGTTTGCACTTGCATTCGCAATTGCTGTTGCGAGTTTTTTTTCATCTCGAATGTCTTCATCTACATTTGCTGGTAGCTGCAACTATTTAGTGTTCTATATAACTAAGTTTTGTCTTACTCGGTACTCACGTCCACATCAATATCGCGATCTGAAATGCAAAACGGTCTTCCTAAAGTGACAGATACGCTGCGTTCGAGAACATATAGACACCAGAAAATCTTTTTTCGTCTTTGATCTTCAAGAACACTGCTCGAATTTAATTTCCGATGAAAGCCAGCCTCTACACATAGACGCACAGAAAATCCTGTTAAGTGCCATATGCCTGGTCCGCTGGGAGATCTTAGCTGGAAGACAACAACTAGCAGCAGTTTTTCAATCAGATCCACTAGAGGTGAATCCAATAACACGTCAAGATAGCGCATTGCAATATGGTAATGGGTCTGCTTATGATTAGTGCCTACTACACAACGAGTATGTTTGCAACTGACGTCGGGGGCTATGTAAGCATAAGTACCAGACAGCTGCAAGTATCTTGCGCCGATAGCGTAGATCATATGAAGCTTAAACCATAACGATTTGACGTGGCGCTCATACTCTGGACCTACTTTGGCTGTGACGCCAAAAAAACCGGTTGACATTTTGCCGGTATCAGCTCTTGGAGATACGCTAGGATTAGGTGCAGGCATAGTCGAAGCGCATTCGTTCTTGACATGTGGCAATGATGAAGACAGCCCTGATACGTTGCAACTGAAAGGCCCGCTACTAATGTCAGGCTTTACTGAGTGATTAGCTTGCTGAGGACCAGCATTGGGACCAGGTGACGGCTGCTCCCGATTCATGGTTGCAATGATAGCTGCGGCTTCTATAGGAGACTTTGCAGTCACGCGAGCAAGCTCACGAGCAATGTCATTGCAACGAGCATTCCAGTCAAGTATATGTCCTCTGTATATAAAAGGATAACGCATATGAACTCCATTAAAATATGCTTCCATCAATCTTTGAGCCATTTGCGATGATGGCAAAGTTGATAAAAAGGCTCGAGTCAGTTGTGCTTCGGTACTGGCAGCTGACTTAGGCATATCGATAGAAAGCATTAACGGCTCTACAGAAAGTAGCGAAGCTTCAGAAAAGTTGTCGAACGAAACTGGAGACTGCGCTGCCCACATATTTGCAGTATGAATTGGTGTATTTAAAGGTGTATCAGCTCTGATCGGAAATGCTTTCGGTATTGCTCGTCCAGAAATGGCCGCCTGTACAAGTTTCGTAAGAGGAAAGCCAGAAGTTGACCCAAGATAATAAGATGGAGGAGGATCATCTGGATGTGTCATAGCAATGAGATTGCGACTAGCTGGCTGATCAGCAGACGATGTGGATGTCTTCACATAGCTGATCGGAGGCAGTTGATGAACTATCTGCCGCTGTTTCTGGGCTTGACTCTGTTGATGCATTTGCTGCTGAAATTTTTGGGAATGTATTATATTAGATATTGATTGAGAAGTGTGTTTAGAGATAGACGGCAACTCCATCTTTAAAGAATTTTCTTTTTGTACCGTAATCCGATTCAGAGCTTCTTCCAATCGTTGAACATGTTCTTCAAGAGCGTGAACATAGCTCGCTGGATATGCTTGTTCTTTTGAAACACATTCAGCGCCAGCTTTTGTACAGTTTGCACATTTCGGGAAGGCATTGTCGCAACGTTGTTTACGAAGTTTGCAGCGGTTACATGCTGCAATTGAACGTACTTTTTTCGAGGAAGGCTCAGATTGCTTGCTATTTTCAAGTGATGGGTTTGAATGCCTTAAACCAGAAGTGTCGTTATCACGGCGTTGACTTTGTTTTCGCTGCCGCTCCTGCTGTTGTTGCTGTTTTATTTGTCGGTGCTGCTCTTGTCGTTGTTGGTTCGCGATTAAAGCAAGAGCTGAAAGAGAATCTGAGCTATTCATACCAATCCTATCGGTATGTTCGTTGGGTTTGATGTACCTCAATCGTACTGTACGCTGAGCTGGTGTACTCGTGGCAGAAAGAGATTAGGGTTCTCGAATATCTTAATTGTGCTTTGCCATGCGACGTCTAACCAGCAATTTTATAAAGCTGTAAAATTAGTGCCATGTAAAAACACAAGGAATAGAATTTTATTACAAGCACAGAAGTTCATATTAGTGTCATGGCAAATTTGTTTTTTGGTGGAGCACATCCCCCACATTTTGACCGTCTGAAGCGGACCCCGCTATTTTACTCCAACTGGCTTGTGCGCTTTTAAGTAGTCTGTCGGACCCTCCGAAGAGCGTTGATTCGTACTTAGCTAACATCTCCTGAGAGTTTAATATAAAGTTCTAGCATAAATTGCAGCTAATTAATTTATATTTCACAAAGTATTAGCATAAACAGTTTGTGATTTGCTCAATTGTTTTTGTAAACAATGTCAAGATGTTGCAACCATTGATCAGCAGTCCAGCTTGAGCTGAAATCGTTATTGACAATTCCGTCTATCGCAACAGTAGGGGTAACATGAACAGACATAGTTCTGTGCTGTCTAACAAATAATTTCAAGTCATTTGTGACTGGATTGCCTATGTTGTGTCCGATTCCATCTTCAGATGGAGGGACGGTAAGCAACTCTAGCATCGCCTTTTTATCGACACCAACAGTTTCTGATGCTAACGTCGCCAATCGTTCATAGGTTTCAGCTCTGGACTCGTTATAAACAGCGGTATCGTAAAAATCGTTGGCGTTTTGGAATAGAATATTCGAGAAAGCCCAAAACTTAGTTGGATCTAGTCGCTCAGCAGCAATCGCTGCCTCGTGGACAAGCGTACTAGAAGGATGCCAAGGTTGAACGACCTGTCTAAAAACAAAAGTGAATGTTCCATCGGGATATTTTTTAGCGATTGCCTCCATCAAAGAATTGTACACTGTGTTGAACATTTTGCTAGAGTAAGGGCATACGTAATCAAGATACAGATCGATCGTATGAGGTGTAGTTGATACTGTCGTATTAATTGACAAAGGATTGGTAAGCTTATGAGCCAAAAATCTTGGTTGGATTGACATTTTGATCGGATTGGCGAGAAAATATAGACAGAGTGAGTGAGCGAAAGGAGAAGAGAGATTAGATTAAAGAGTAGACACCGTGACATGTTTAGTCAATGATTGCATGTTAGCATATTACGTAATCCTTGTGTCATATTTACAGTACATATTATTTAACCAGTTTGGTAAGATCTTATCAAATGCTTCTATTTTCAGCACCAGGAGATAGTGCTCTGTTAAAACCTCCTGCTCGATTCCTAATATGTTAGCTTTGCACAAGATTTAGTACTAGTAATCCTAGTATAGTAGAGAAGGCTTACATATACTGCCGATATTGTGGTACCGTCTCCCTCGAAATAGAACCAACATCATTTCCAGCAATATGCTTTTCTTTCGTAGTAGAGAATCCTGAAAATCCCATATATTTTGCCATTTGTGCCGCTTCGTCATCTTCGTTAGAGTCGGTTTCCATTGCGTCTGTAGATTTGGCACGAGTTGCATTTTCAGACTCAAATGAAGACATCTTTTGATCAGGACTTGGTGTCCATTGATTTCTGAGTCTGTCTTTATCATATCTTGCACCTGGACTTATACTGCGTTTTCTTCGATGTCGACCACGGCTTTCGGTCGGAGTCATACTTCGACTTCGGCTGTGTCGCCTTCGAGCTGGAGATCTGTCTCGACGTCCTCGTTCTTTTTCAAAGCGATCACGGCTTCTACTCCTATCCATTCTCTTATGTTGTCTTTTGTCTTCATTATATGCCTCTTCATCATATCGAACTAGCCTTCTGCTATCACTTTGGTTTGCTCTATCCCTAAGCGTGTCTCTTTCCCGATCTCGACGATCGCGGCGGTATTTATCGCGATCGTGATCATAGTTCGACCGTGATTGATATCTGTCTCTATCACGATCCCTATCTCTATCATGTGTACGATCGCGATCAGACATTTTGCTTAAAACAAAATATTGTCACGTTCGCTGAAAAACAAACTTCAAATGTAACTTATCAAAGTTATCACCTTTAGCAGACAGGTCTATACTCAGTATTTCTTACTAAGTATAGTTATAAGAAATTTTTTGAGTTGACCTTTGTTGCTTTAATGTGAATATTGCTCTTTTATCTATTGTTGGTGAGTTATATCTATTTGTTCAATTCACCAGTCTAGTTATGACACGACCTGAAGCCATAATTTTAATGAGCGGAACAGCTCAGGGGTCAAATCATTTTGACAAACGAGGTTTTGAGTACTTTGCCCAATCTAACCCTACAACTCTACGTTGATAGTTTTTTTGTGACCCGGTATGATTGTAGATGATAAATCAGAAATTTGTATCCCGTTTATACTAGACTCCCTGAACCAGTATCGTCGTCGCGAGCAAGATCGTCGGTGTTTCTTTATTGGTTTAAATGGATTGCAAGGCGTGGGCAAGACTACTCTGGTATGTGCATGCTATGGTAGTTTATTTTTCGCTTAACAGAGTCCAGGTTACGAACTTAAGCTTAACTTTGAAGTCCCCGCCGTACTCATTGTCTGTTGTAGTACTGTCGATCGACGATTTGTACTTGACCCATGATGAACAGGTCAAGTTGGCTGACCAGCAAGCAGCAAACCCACTTGTCCAACACAGAGGTGAACCTGGTACACATGACATAATAATTGCTGAGCAAATTTTTAAAGCACTGAGCAGCGGGTCTCCGACAACTATTCCAAGATACGATAAGTCACAGTACAATGGTCAAGGAGATCGGGCACATCCGTCCACGTGGACAAAAGTCAACGAGTTCGAACCAAAAATTGAAGTTGTCATTTTTGAAGGTTGGTGTGTTGGATTCAAAGCCTTGACAGATGACGAAGTACGCATTAAATGGGAAGATAGTCAAGCAACAAGAAGCTCTCGGTCAACACTTTGGAAATATAGCTTGGAGCATTTGCTGTTCGTGAATGATCAACTGCGAAAGTATGATGTAATTACGGACGTGTTTGATGTAATGATCCATATTGATGCCGAAGACACGCAATACGTGTACAAGTGGCGTCTCCAGCAAGAAGCAGAGTTACGTGCACTAACTGGTCGAGGAATGACGAATGAAGAAGTCATTCATTTTGTTGATTCCTACTACCCGGCATACGAGTTATTTACAGATACGTTGCGTGATGGTGTACTCGGGGTCAAAGGTCGTCAGCTTCGACTAATCGTAGGTGAAGATCGTCGAGTAAAGCAAAGCATCATCATATAAATAATCCCGACTAATCATTACATGTTGTGACCTACCAATTTTTAACATTAAACGAAAAGCATGCCGGATGACATAATTCAAACCAGAACACGAAGTCGGCTGTAGTGGAAAATTAGGACATTTTGGTTTATCAAATCATATGCCATTCTTTGACCTGTATCTGCCAAGCAACTGAGCACATTTTTCATCACACACTTGAGCACAGACTTTAGGCCAAGCACAATTTAACTTCATCGAACAGACAGAAATGAAACTAAGCTCTTTATTGTATCACGGTTAATATATTTACTGACAGCCTCGCTCCAAGGCTTTGGGTGGTTTTGATGGCTGGTAAGTCTAACCAGTCAAATACATCAATGCAACACACATCTCGCAGCAAAGAATTTCAAGATTCACCTATATTAGGCTCCTATGTAGTTTACAAGAGTCAACAATATTTAATACTTTTTACCTTGTAACCATAATTACTACTTATATTAGAGGTAATTATTCACCAAATAATCCTTCAAACACAAACCATGAATTGAATTTCTGCAAACTATAGCACAAGCGATCACGCAAATCGAATAATTACAGCAAACGGGTAAACATACGTCACATCTCGATAAGAATACAGCAGTAGTAAATTCTTGCCTTGAGGAAGTGCGTTGTTGAAATATATTGGGGAAACAATTCCACCGTAGTTAATCCCGTTTGGCCCTTGAACGGTTCGGTAGATCACTTTATTATTACCAAGCCAGGGTCCCAACGGCGATGCAGAATACAATACTCTGATTTGATTATCGGCCCAGTTAGACATGAATACAAGTAAATAAGCATTGTGATACTCTGAGTAGAACATCGCGCCAGAATAGAACCCAATTGTACCTTTAATGACAGCTGCGCTTCGTCTTCGTTGATCTGCAACTGGCGGAGTTGAAGACCAAGTGTCCGCACCGGCATCGTAGTATTGATAATTACTTTTGTAACGAATACCGGTGACCGGGACGCGTGCAACGTGTATGTCCATTCGGTCCGAGTGAGTATAATCCAGCGCATATAAATATGCATATCCATTGACGACAAGATTTGCGAAAGTACCATAGAGATAGGTGTCCATTGTAAACATGTATTTATTGTCTCTAGAGACAATCAAATTGTTTGAATGATTACCTTGCTGATATAGCGCAAGAGTATTACCCATCAAGCTTCGGTTCACGTTCGTCCTAAATTTCATGACTTGCCAAAAATGTGCACCAATACTTTCAGATACACGAACACAGTTGGAGTACGTCCACAAAGCCCAACGTTGAGAATAGTCTGCATTGTTGTTTTCCAGCTCTTCAGGCATAAACGGAATAGCTTCAGCTACAGTACTACCAGTGAGAGTAAAGTCTCGCAAAACGGTAGGGGTATTGAAGTTTGTCGCAACGGCAGCCGAATTAGACGCAAATCTCTGAACTGTGTGTGTACCCTGACCGTATGCACTGGTATCGCAAAAAAACCAGAACGTGCGATTGTTAAGGGCACATGATCCGCCACCATCACGATAAATGGCATAAAAATTGGTTTCGTCGTGCATATGACCATAGCGAGCACCAGTCGTTGTAAAATCGGTATGCTGAGCAGGCCCAAGGTTATCAATTGCAGACACAGGCTCCCGGTGCTTAGTGATATAAAAGGGTAGCGACGCAAATGTTCTGGTTGACTGTGCTTCAACATTTACAAGTACCACGAGAGCGCAAAGCGCGACGGAGAGTTGGAAAAACATTATCGTTAATTTTTTAAAGCTCTGCCGGCGGAGACAATCATCATATTTAAATACTCCGTCTACACCAGGGTAGTGGTATCCTGTGACTTCCAAAAGCGAAGGATCTAGAGCCCAGAATATTGATAAACAGTACTGGCAAAATATTGGGCCCGACAGAATACACAAACTTGCAGTACAGAAGATATAGTAGTAGTCTGTTGGGAAAGCAAGACAGTCGGGTCAGTGACAACACCCCAAATTTGAAAACGGTCCTTAAATAGCATTTTGACTATTGGTCTCGGCAACGCAAAGTTTGGATCAGGAAGTGCATCCTTGATCATTGCTACCATACGATGCCCACTTGTTTTTACGGACTGGTCCTAGCGTGCAATTGGCGATATGCAGGTTTCTCCAACGGCTATGATAGCATAGTACAAAAAATTCCGAAAATGTGAGGTCATTGTCACAAGATCTATGACGTGAGCCTGAGAAATGATTTTCTCTGACTCGTTAAATGGCAGTCGTATCTTTAATCGTAGCACGTAAACAGAAGACAGTAGTATAAGTTTGAGTCTTTAGTGGCATAAACTCTCTTTTTTAGTGCTAATGCAGGTCTGGTATTATCGAGATTGAAAACCGCCACTAGTCACCTGTCAAATTCTTGCGAAGTTTTTACCAGAATAATGGCGACTATAGTGATGTAACTTATAAATTTCAAAGTGGTGACAATATACCGCTAACAGCATTTAAACTGAAAATCTAAGGTTTGGGTCAGGTACTCATTACTAGTTGGAAACACACAATGAGATATGTGATCAATGTCTCAGAAGTCTAACTTAAAGTATTAACGGTCGACTGCCCAATTAGGCAATTTTGAACTGTTTACTTTTAGTTTTAGTCAATACGCCACGATGAGGTTCTGGTGCTAGGAGTTGTTGCTATAAGCAACAACCATGTAAATCAAAGCTGTATGTACGAATGCTTACCACTTTTGGTTTCATATGGTTCTCTTTAATATATTGCTTTGTGCTGCCTTACAGGTGCTCTTTTAATAAGGAAACGTCGGAACTGATATCAGCCATGACAATTTTCACACCAGGAGTTTATCTTTTAAGCCCATGATTAAAATAATTAGCATTCAAATGGTTTAATTACGTCACACGACTGTCCAATTATCTTGAATAAAGTTATAACTACATAGGTCTATGACTGACAGCAACGATTGACGTGTGTTAGTAACTAACCGATTAAGAGTCAAGCTCATTTACGACAAACTAATGATCTTTCAATAGAGTTGCAAATGCAACCATTGAGGCGAATCAAATACCCTTAATTGAAGAATTACGAGTAAGCTAGAAACCACATCAGATAAAAATTTGCTGTAGCAAGTCTATATTTTGTCCGAGGATATAGAAATCAGAATCTGAAATTCAAGAGCAAATTACGCTGTCGTCTTAGTAGTATATGTAGTAAACTAAGTCATTTTTTTTCTGGCTCTTCGAGACTCTGCACAGTGAGAGACTGCTTTTAAAAGCTGTTAATTTTGTCTCGCGCGCACATAATGAACATGCGATTTTTGATGACATGCGAGATATAATTAAAACTACCTTAAGTTGAGCTTCTGATGTAAATCATATGGTATAGTTACTGCTTAACGTCGCATGAACGACTACTCACCACTGCCACTGCTGTGTTCTTAGTGACGCAAAGAAATCTGTACTTCGCACCTATGCAATATTATGCGGCTCTTTTGAGCCATTCAATAGAATGATCGATCATTCAACGAAGCCTACTCATTAACGATAAAGATTTCTGCAAACATTCATTTTATATCGAACTCAATGAACTGCATACAAAAACCATAGAAGATAATTATAAACAGTCGTTTGGTTATATCTACACCAAACCCTTGTGGCATCATTGCTACGAGCACCTTAGTATCCAGCCGCACATACATAAAACCCTAATACACTACAGTTTACTCAAAGTTCACAATTTTTTTGCTTTTCATCAGTTGAAACTTCACGAATCGCAAAAATTAAAAAACAGCGATAGAAATTTTACATTCAATCACATCAACAAACTCTTTTGTTTAGTAACTGATTGAATTCTTTTTATATTTTTGTTGCTGCTCTTGGTTTGTGCTTTAACGTAAAAGTTTTGTGATTACAATACTTCTGCAGTCCTTCCATATTTCGCCACGCAGATTTACAAAATGGTTTCTGCATCAAAAGCAAAGCGCCAAGCAAAGAAGTCCTCAAAGGCTTCTTCGCTTGCAAATTCTGCTGCTCCTTCGGTTAACGGAGACGACGAGAATGTTGAGGTCGACACTAATGCTGAGGAATTAGCAAAGTTGAAATTACAGGAGGATAAGCATGGCATATCCGATCGTGTTACTACCGGTGTTTTGTCCAGTTTGGTCACTAGCAGAGATATCAAGGTAAGAACTGTGAACTGTTTTAAAGTTGTTTTTTACTAAGTTATCAGGTCACGTCTGTCACCTTGGTGTTTCATGGAAAAGTTCTTATCCAAGACTCTACTCTTGAACTCAATTATGGCCGGAGATATGGTCTGTTGGGTGAAAATGGTTGCGGAAAATCAACCTTTCTTCGTGCGATTGCTGCTCGAGAGTATCCCATCCCGGAGCAGATTGATATTTATCTTTTGAACGAGCCTGCTGAGGCAACAGAATTTTCTGCTCTTGAGTATGTCGTTAGAGAAGCTGAGCATGAGCTCAAGAGATTGGAGCAGATGGCTGAAGATATCTTGGAAGCAGATGGCCCAGAGTCGCAGATCCTCGAAGAACTTTATGAGCGTATTGAGAGTATGGACCCTACTACATTTGAAGCTCGTGCTTCATTGATCCTTAGAGGTCTTGGGTTTACAAACACCACTATCAAGAAAATGACAAAAGATATGTCCGGTGGTTGGAGAATGCGTGTTGCTCTTGCCAAGGCTTTGTTCGTTAAGCCCAGTCTTCTTTTGCTCGATGATCCCACCGCTCATTTAGATCTTGAGGCGTGTGTGTGGCTTGAAGAATACTTAAAGCGATTCGATCGAATTCTAGTTTTGGTCTCTCATTCACAAGATTTCCTTAACGGTGTGTGCTCAAACATGATTGATATGAGAATGAAGAAGCTTCTTTTGTATGGTGGAAACTACGATTCTTATGTCAAGACTCGATCTGAACAGGAAACCAACCAAATGAAGGCGTACAATAAGCAGCAGGAGGAAATTGCTCACATTAAAAAGTTTATTGCCTCGGCTGGTACATATGCCAACTTGGTCCGTCAAGCAAAGTCTCGACAGAAAATTTTGGACAAGATGGAGGCTGATGGGTTCATCGAGAAAGTTGTTCCAGATAAAGTCTTTTCTTTCCAGTTTGCTGAAGTGGACAAGCTTCCTCCTCCAGTTCTATCATTTGACGATGTCACGTTCTCGTACTCTGGAAATTCAGAGGATAACTTGTACGAGCACCTTGACTTTGGTGTTGATATGGATTCTCGAGTTGCTCTTGTGGGTCCTAACGGAGTTGGAAAGTCAACACTTCTCAAAATCATGACCGGCGAGCTTCAGCCAACCGGCGGTAGAGTCTCTCGGCACTCGCATTTGAAGCTGGGTGTTTATTCGCAGCACTCTGCTGATCAGCTTGATCTTCGCAAGAGTTCTCTCGACTTTGTACGTGACATGTATCCGCACATTTCGCAAGATTATCAGTTCTGGCGTCAACAACTTGGCCGATTTGGTTTGACTGGTGAGGGTCAAACTGCCGCTATGGCTACTCTCTCTGAGGGCCAGCGATCTCGTGTTGTGTTTGCTTTGCTTGCTATTGAGAAGCCAAATGTCATTCTTCTGGATGAGCCCACCAATGGCCTTGATATTCCAACTATTGACTCTCTTGCTGGTGCCATCAATAATTTTGAAGGCGGTGTCGTTGTTGTGTCGCACGACTTCCGTCTTTTGGACAAGATTGCCAAAGATATTTTTGTTTGCAATAACAAGACTGCGACTAAGTGGCATGGCAGTATTCTCGAGTACAAGGCCAGTCTGGCAAAGAACATTGTCATGTGAATTTGTTCTTCCACAGATGACGTAGTTTATACTTGTTTTTGGGAGAATCGTCGGTTTCGCAGGTTTTATTTTCATAAAGTTTGTAGAGCAAACATGGTGATAAAAAGTATATATACATATCTGTATTGGTTGGGAGTAGTGATTGATATTGATACAGCAAGCTATAGCAATTGTTTGCGTATGTGTAATGATAGATAAATCTATAGTAGCTCTACACGTCTATGTGCACTATTACAGTTTTCATATCATATCAATGAAACTGGCCTGGCTCTAACCCAAATCTTCCATTTTCAGGAATTGGATACAATGCAGCAGCACGCGCACCATCAACGCCAGCACCCGAAACCTGGTTTCCCCACCATGCGAGCTTGGTGTTTGTCAAGTTGATGGACACAAAGATTAAAATTCCACAAAACGCAATACCGGCCGAAAGCGCAGAAGTCAAAATGTAGTTGTACTTTGTCCACCATGCAAGATAGCGCTTACGAATGTGGTACATGAACACGTAAGCACAGTATAGTCCTGGTGTAAAATACGCTAAGTTATAAGTTGAACCCCATTGAGTAATTCCACTCAAGATAACTACAGGATGGACATATTTCATAGGCCCTGGAACATAGCGGCGAAGTAAATAAACCGGGATAGAGAGAACAGCACCGAGAAGAAATCCATACTTTAAGAACGGATAGAGCTGGTTGAACGTTCTCACAGGTCCGACAACACCAAACATTAAGCTATCTGCATAGAGCGAGTTTGGGAATGTGCAAGTAAATTTGTTTGGCTGCGCTGGTGTACATAGATCAGAAACTGAATTTATAAGAAACTGAACAGCACCGATTGTAGTGAACGTTTGAACAAATGTAGCGACCATCTGACCACGGAAAAGGGCGCGAGGTGGAAGTTTTGCATAATGCGCCATTTTTTGATCGGAAATAAACATATCCGATTGTGAATCCATATTGTAACCATACACACGCAATAGCATATTAGCAATACCATTGTTCGGCACCATATATCCAGTCAAGATAGTAGCAAGGTTACTCATCACAAGCTGAAACCCCGTGACTGAATAAATAAGAGCACTAGGAATCATCATCACTAATGAAACAAATAGAATGACAATCAGTCCCCACACTGGAGTAGTGGAGGGCCAGACAGTGAATGCTATAATTCCAAACACAAGAGACAGAAGAAAAACAATATAGAACCACCAGTCGGGAACTTCGGGATAATTCATCATCATACGGGACATTGGGTCTTTGAATGCGTCGTAGTTTGATATCTTGCGATCTTTCAAGCTTGCATAAGCACTTACAAACGCTTCCTTTATAACCCTCCATTCAGTCAATAAAATGTACGACAAGGACATCGTGTACAAGGCATAATTGGAACCAGTAGTAATAAGATTTCCCATAGAAATATAGGGTGGAGAATAGCTTTCATATTTTTGCTGGTCAAACGTTGAAGCGCCATCAATGATTCTGGACAAATTGTATCGCTTGCCGGTATTATCATAGACCTGGTTAGTATTGATGGGAAGATATCCTGTCCACTTGTAATTTTGCCAATACATTCCAATTAACATCAACGCACCAATAATCAAGCCGATATATTGATTCATTGTGCTGAAAAATGGAACGACAAGAGGGCTTGAGTTATTGATTACAGCCCAGTCAAACGTGGTGACAGGGTTGAATCCTAAGCCAAGATAGGAACCAGTGACAATTGCCAATGTCACGTTTTGAGGGGCAATCCATGTTATCCAGTTAAACGTACTGAGGGCCTGAAACAGAAAGCTTGGGACAAAAAAGTATACAAACGAGCAAACAAATACAATGAAGAAAAATTTGTATTTTGTTATCACCCATCCGTGAACCGGGCGAACGCTCTCACGCATAAGTAGCGCACGGTTAAGAGCCAGCGTCGGGAGCACTGTGGGCCACATAGTCTTAACAGGATATACGCACCACCGTCGAAGAATTCCAGCCATACCAAAACCAAAGTATTGCGTTGAGAAATTCATTAAAAACATAAATCCAAAACCAACCCACTTTTGATCAAAGAATCTTGCGAGTTTCAGAGTAATAACGTATCCGGCGAAATTAGAACCAGAACCTCCAACATTTACCATGACAGTAGCAAACATCTGTTCCTTGTAGTTCCAAGGGCCTGGGTTCAGAGAATGGCGAACTCCACGGACGGTAAAACCCCAGTCAGGAAGTATATATTGCAGAAACTTACCACAAGGATACAACAAAATCTGCAAAACACTTGACCGAAGCGATAGACGAGGTTGGCGCACCGAAAAGAATTCGTTGATGAAACTTCCAATGGCGACCCAGATGAGTCCAAGAAAGTAGGCGCGTATTGTCTCAACAGGCAAGGTTATGTCGTCTATAGGCTCACAGACAGCTCTCACTTCCGGATATGGTGAATGGTACTTCATCATGATTGCCTCGAGTTTGAGAGCCAAGTCATAGGTTTCGTGGTCCATTCCAGAATTCTGCTCGCCTTTAAGCATAAGAACAATTTTGTCAAATGTCTCCCTCGGAAAGTTGAAGTCGTCCTTGTGATATTCAGCGGCTTCAGTTAAAATTTCAATGCTTTCTTCCACAGTCATCTCCGACAGTTTTTCAAACATAAATTCAGCCGAAGGTCCGGTGAGCACATCTTCTAGGTCATTACCAGGTTCGGCAATAAGATCAATAATGCGCCTTCTGTCGCTCTCATTCACAAAAACAGTAGTGACTTCAACTTCTTTTTTTTCATAACCCTCAGAACTGGAGTTATCAATTGAATAAGCATTGTTTTGGAAAGTCGCTGCTTTGTCTCCGTAGATGGCACTCATTGTAGGCAATTCTAGAAGCAACAATTAGAATATGCAGATCAGTCAAAGTTTGCACTTACGACTCAACCAAACTATATTGAACGTAAAGGTTGACAAGACGTCTGACTAAACAAATTTTAACGAGCAGCATTGACGGGTATACATATAGGCGATTTTGACAGACGGGAAGCAGCATATGTCAAAAAACGATAGAGCAGTGATGATAACAGAACAGAGTAAGACATAAATGTATAACAGGGATAGATAAGACAGTACAAGTGAAATCAATGCAGTTTGGCCTCAAGTATACGAATCATATCTAGCCTTGTTAAGCTAGTTAGGAACCACGGTTATAAAGTTAACGTAACTGAAACTGCGTCATCATTAGCCGTGCGGTGGGGTCGTGCTTAAATAAGTTATCGCATACTTAAAAACCCTGTATGTGCTCTAATCGCAGAGCATTGTCATTGTATGCATTTTTATATAGAAAAAGTAACACTCCGTACACTCATTTGAAATAAGCTACGAACCACAATTTTATAGCCTGAACTTATTTATCTATGGGTCTTTTTGATTGAGAATTTTTGTGTGAACTGGGTTGTACTAATTTTTTTGGTTTGCTTATATGTGGAACATTTTGCGATAAGCTCCACCGTATAACTTTAACTCATAAACTTTTTACATGTCTATCATCGGACAATCCGAGTATAACTCTGTCCTGGCTGTTAATTGTTCATTTCTTTTTTAATTTTTCAATTAAAAATCATCGTGAGTTAAACGATAGAGTGTTTGAGCGTATCAATATTTTCAATACTGCGCATTCGCGAATTCTGTGGCTGCTCACACAACTCCGATATGCATTAAACTGTGATGCATTATCTCTATTGAGCTTTAAATAAGAGTAAAACCCACTCATACCAGTTTATAATGTCTCGGACTTTCAACTTTGTCGTATTATCGAAGTTTAATTCGTTCTTGGATCCGTTGGCTTGCATTTTTTAGTGATTTAAGTTATGCAAACTTGCATTAGCTTTGGCTGCCCCGTGCTATCGTTAACGCCCTTGCGCTCGGATCCTCCGAAATATGACAGCACCGCCATGTTTAACCCATAAATTTGCTTTGTAATTCGGCACTGCTTTAATTGCAGATCTTGAATCTCGTAATCAAATCTCTCAAATGACTGAAAGATAGAAGATATGCCAGAAGCTGAGGCTACAGAAGGCATATTTACAAGCACTTTTCACAGCCTCGAGCGGGTCTTACGATATCGCCTAAAAACATTTGGAGCAACCAAAACTCCAGGTCTGTTAACCTGTAAACAGTTAGTTCCCGCCCGCTTTTAGTAGCCAACGCGGGCCAAGACTGTTTGCTGAATTGGACTTGTCTGTGTATAATCTGCTTTTCGCCAATGTGACATGCACTTCTAAAGTTTCTTGGCACTATCTTCTAAAAAATGTTGAACTGATAGCAAAAACATTAAAGTATTGTCTTAAAAATTAAACTTCAGATTTCGCAGTTAAGCACCGACGTCCTAACTTGTAGCCACTAAACCCTTGCTAAATAGACACTGAGCCGCGCAGACATTAAAATTTCGAAAAAATTTACAGAAAACTCCCAATATACTGAACACTGAAATATACAATCAACCACACCAATAATGCCATCAAAGAATTCAATTAACAAGCCCAAGCTTGCTGTCAGACAGGCCCGGAAGTCTGTGCAGGGCCAGCAAAGACGTATTAGACGGGTTTTTGCTACCACTACCAAGGTAACTGGAATATATAAGCCAGATAGTGTCATTCGAGGACGGGTTTTATCGAAAAAGCAAGCGCGAAAAAATTATCGCAACTTGCGCTACTTTGCCCAGAAAGGCTTGATTGAGCTCGCTACCGATGAAGATGCTATGACAGGTTAGTAAGCTGTTTTGAAGTATCACTATATATCTAACATATTAGACTCTGTGTCAAGAACTCAAACGAAAAAGGAAGAAAGAGCCAGATTATTTGCCATTAAAGACGAAATTCGCGCTCAAAAGCTAGACGCAGATATGGAAATATCTTCAACTGGCAAGGGCACTACTCTCGGTGGTCCGCCACAGCTGTCTCGGTAAAAAAGAGTTACAAGGAATTTGGCGTTCACATGATTTAGTTGGATTACCGTTAAAAATCTGTATCATTACTTATTATTTTATACGTGATATATGTAACACTATGCCTAGCCAATGAAGGCTTTAAAAAACTCCATTCTTTTCACTTTATGTCGTGTCCTGATCTTGCCGCTTCTAGGTATTCTTACCAGAACCTTGTCAAACATGTCCACTAGCCAAGTTAGATTAGAAATTTAGACTAGCCATACAACCTACGTATTAAGTCAAAGTCAATGACGGAACGCTTAACTTCTCGCAAAAAGGAAGCAATGTAAATCAAAGTGTTTACATTTACCCTTGGTATGACTTCAAATATCACCTGAACGCCGTTCTTGCCCTGCAACAGAGTGTCGTAAGCCGATTCGGGAATCACTCCACCGACAACAAACTGTAGCAATAGCAAAAACTGTTCGGCCACTGAATGAACACCCTTATTACCATCGCTTGCTAAGGAGTCAAGCACGGTGACGTCAAAGTCCTCACCCTTATCAAGCCAGTCGCGAACTAACTGGCCTACAATCTCGTCGCCAGGCCGTCGAAAAACATCTTTGGTAATTCGAGTTGACAAATAGTCCACGCACTTCCAAATTTCCCGTGGAATGTTAAGTTGGGGTCCTGCTTGATCAGAGATACCATTAACTGCACCAGATGGCTTTCTAATCATATCATCTAAAGATGCTCCAAAACACGATGGCGCCACATCACCGCCTATTGAAATAAAGTAGTCTTGACGGTTAACAATTCGCAAAATAAAAATTTCTGCTATTTTGCTTGTCAGTGGCGGCACAATAAACTTTACTCGTATAGTCTGTGTCACACCAGGCGGCAGTATTCCATCAAGTCTATTGAAAGTAAGTAAAGTTCCTTCAACTGGCTCAATTTCCCAAGCAATCTGTGTATTCCCAGAGTTTCGGAACTTGACATTCTGATTCACAGTCGAAAATACTTTTAAATCTGAAATCTCGTACTCTGTTTGCTCTACTTCAGCTCTTGGCCTCGACTCGTTCTCTCGGGCATCCATGTCATGCAGCAGTCGCTTCACAAGCTCACCCCGCTTGTCAACGTCAATTAGCATTGTACGCAGCTCAAAAGATGCGACTATCGGCTTGTGATCAGACGAAATGTAGTGCGCCATTGGCTCATAGTCTAGCTGTGCAAGCGAAGGATAAGGCGTGTAAAGAATGCGATCCGTGTATGCGGGCACTCTAGCTTTTTCGCTAGTATCAAAAGTGTTGGTTCCAATATCGTACTTATACGTCGGAGGAAATGAAATAGGCCCCTCTTGAAATCCAATTAGTACCAGACCGTCTTTGATTTCATTACGAAGTTGGTCCCAAAATAACAACGCGTCATAGTCGCTTTTGCTCACAAGCAGTTCGACATCGTTCCTGTCCATTGATAGTCTGTAATTGAGATCGCCCATAACAAAAACTATTGAGTTCATTTGTCGTTCTGGTCCAACTTGGTCGCTGTTGATAGTTACTGCTGTTGTTGCGGTCATACCAGTTGAGACCGAAGTTGTTGCTGCTTTGTCTTCTGAATCAACTGAAGCAGGCGTTATAGACTGCTTCTCTTCAGTAGGCGTGGTCGCGTTGTCGTCGTTCATATCAAGGTCTAAAAATCGTCCGTCAAGTTCGTCGAGTAACTCACCATTTTGATATAATAATTCTGTTCTGTTTTTCCCCCCATTGCGTGGCTTGCAACATAGTTTTCCATTGAAGATCGGCAACTTCAGTCGGCGTTCCAGCTCATTCATTTCCCACCTTCTGCGTTCAAGAGCTTGCATATTGATTCCAGATGACAGATGCATGTTTATAACAGCAATCTCAACGCCATCACTTCCTGTAATTGGATTTGCACCAAGCATAAACTTAATGCATACCGCGCCTTTATTTCCCCAATATCCAAAAACACCAGTACCCGCAGAAGAGATCTCAAGATCTGTGATCTGAGAGGCTAGTTTTCGATGTGAGAACATAAGCAGAACCATACCAAGCAGCTCTGAAGAAGCTATATGAACGGATGACGAACCAAGAGCTTCAGTTATTTGTTTTATCCATCTTGAAATAGTGACTTGATTAGCAGACAAAGTAGTAGGTGAAAGCGGATCTGCCTCTTGCAGTGCGACAAAATATATTTCCAAATCTTGCAATTGCTCTGCCCCATCACTCTCATTCGATCCAAAAAATAGCGGTCTGAGATCTTCTCCTATGATTTCTCCATGCAAATTCCAAGTCACAAGTCTTATCGAGACAACTTTTTCCTCAAAGAATGCCGTTTTCTCACGTACTAGACCAGCAGTAACATAATCTGAATTTAAGGGGTCTGGAAACGCCGATACACGTGAGATTGGGACCTGCTCTTCCAGAGCAGCAAGAGCGGATCTCCAAGCCAGCACAAACTCAGCTAATTCTGCGGCATTTTCTTTTGATATAAAGCCGATGTCATTTTCCTGAAACTTCAAAGTAAGTAAGTCTGAATCATCAGCACTCTCATCTATAGAGATTGTGTCATGGACAGTCAGATCAATTAGCTGACTTGCAACGCTTCCAATTTCCGAGAGACGGTATGCTGCTTGATGTGCTGAATCAGCCGGCGTAAATGAAATAGTATGTGAACTAGTAGTAAGGACCAAAGCCATTTGTTTTTTATGTGAATTGGCAACTTTTTAGCACAACAAAGTGATATACCACGAATTTACAAGCTGCGCGACCGAGACGCTGCAACGAGACTGCTGCGAACTGTGGTGAGCCGCAGTGGCTGCCGTTTCCGTCCGAGCCGCGCGCAATTTGCCCATGACTATAATTTATTGTTCGATATTACTATATTCGGAAATACCACACATATATTTTGTTATGCTGAAAGTACAAACTTCTTAACAGCTTGAGAAAACAATTTGTCCAAAACTCCATTTCCATTTGCGGCGTTCACGTCATCGGCATCAATATCAACCGTATCTATTGATACACTCTCGGACTTGTGATCTCTCACAAGTTCTTCCACATCTTCCCGGTCATCTTCTGCGTATATCCATAAACCGTAAACATCAGGTTGTGTATCGCTCTCGTCCTCGTATCCAATCTCCCACCGTTCTGTAGCACCTGGCACAGATCGCATCATCATGAAGTCGCCCGGTCGTTCGACATCAGTCACATCTCGTAATTTAATCATAAAATTTTTGACAGAGTGCCGGTTCAAAATCATCAATGCATAATCTTCTTCGTTTCTCGTATCGCTGGGACGGGTATATATGAACAAAACACCTTGACAGCTCAGCTTCTCCCAGGCCCCAGTGTCCGGCACAAATTTGTATAAAACAGCATGAGGACTAGTATATTTAATTTCGTTCAATAGTGGGTCATGCCTTCGTAATACCATATAGTTCATTCCTTCTGTAGAATCGTGAGTATAAGGATGGATTACGTGATCCTGAGTTTCATGAGATTCTATCGATAAATCTGAAGAGCTATATGCGTGCTTTTGTAACGACAGTAAAAAAGCATTGTTTTTACCAATCTCGACCTGTTTCTGATTTTGCTGAGGTGCAAAGAATTGCTGTGGATGGTCGATGGGTGGCTGAGTTGGCGGTCTAATCATATTCAAAATTGACTGGGCTCCTATTTGACGTAAGTTCAACGTAGAGGATTCTGGCACGTTGAAACCATTCAAAGCCATTTGCGGTTGCCAACTGTGCATTCGGTCGGCTAATAGTTGATGAATTGCTATGCTGGTTGCTTGTGGATGATGAGTATGTCGCAATTATATCAAGAATTATATGTTACCCGGATCAATTACTTTTAAACACTACGCCAAACTGCCAAAAGCATCACGACTTTCAAGCCCATTCATAACACCAAATGAATGAGAGCGACGACATTCTCGCTCAGCTGGCTGGATTGGCCTCTCCACAGTAAGTTTAACAAGTACTTTATTTTTAATATATTAATCCTTCAGGGATGTGCCACGGTCAGAATCCCCTGATGCGTTGGGAGATATGGATGCTCTCTCTGCCAGATTCGCAAAGTTGTTTAATCGGGCACCCGTTTTAAGTGCACGCCCGACAAAAAATGATGATGACGTTGATGACATTGATCCGAAGGTATATTTATCAGAAACATTGAAAGATGAAGAAACGATGAAAGAAGAACACAAATGGAAAGAGTTAAATGACAATGAATTCGAACAGGCAATGGCTGAAATGAGTCAAAAAAGTTGGGAATTGAATGATGATGAGCTCAGGGAGCTGAGTATTCTGGAAAGTTCTGTTGTTGTTGATCTAGTAAATGGGGATCGCATGAAAGGTATAGCCGACGATTTGAATGAAGCTAGGACATTTACAAGTAGCATGGCAGAAACTACTGTTCATGAAAAATCACTGAATAAAGATGCTCAGAACGAACTAGTTGAGGCATTAAAACTGATGGCGTCATTGGAATATCTACATAGCGCGGAAGGATCAGACCGCAAGCAATTAGACACAAGCGAAAGGACACGAAGTACATGTGACAGCAATTTTCCAACAACTGCAGACAAACAAGCGCTGATTGCTGAGCAGTCATTGGCAAGCCAGGTAAATGAAGAAGAGAAAGACCTTGCAGAGCAGGCAGATCGGTTAGTAAAGACATACTCGTCTTTAGCTAGTTTGGATGGACCTCAGAGCACTACAATGGACACTATTCTCCACAGTGATGACGAGAAAGGGTCAGATGTAGAAGCAGATGTGCTTGTTGACATGTACGTACGTCTAGCGAGTGACGATGAAACCGAAGACAAGAAGCCAGACGGCAATAATGACGAAAATGGCAGAGACGAAGATTTGTTTGCACGACTACAATCTCTAAGCTCACCCTCCACTGCTTTGGTTTCGAACCTAGCTCCCGATACAACCAGCGAATTAAATTTGTCAGCACAGTCAAGTCAGATAAGTCACCTTACAGACACTCCGCCATCGAAAGGAAAGATTTCCGCTAAGTTAAGGGAAGATGCAGAGCTTGGGTGCTGTATGTGTTCAGATGACGTCGAATACAAGTGTTTTGGCTGCGAGAAATTGGACGAAGATTATTTGTATTGTGGCAAGTGTTTTATGTTGACTCACCTGAGCGAACAGGCAGGATTTGATGAGCGCAGTCATCGCTACGAAAACTTTCATTTGTAAATAGATTAAATTACTCAAGAAACCTTTTTTGGTCGCCTTCTTATATCAGTCCAAGGCTCATCGAACTCGGCTTGGTCTTCAACAAACACGACGTCGTCGGATTGAATATTGCCTTCTGACTCAACGAATTGCCACTCTGCCCATGCTTTCCGGTGAGAGTCCATTTTATTGTGCTTGCGCAATGCCACTAGAACTACTGTTGGGTCCAAAATCACGCCATTGCATTCACTTGAGGAATGCAGTCTTCGCCACAGCAACTTGCCCACATCCAGCCAAGCATTGGTGTCCTCCACACAATCGTCTTGAATTCCACATAAATAAGCAATGTTGCACACTAACAGTGCAAGTCCTTCAACGAAATGGTCAAGTTCTGTGTGGGAATGAGATCTTTTAAGAAGAGACTCCAATCTTGCTGACACAGTCAGCTTTCGAACAGCACTGCGTTTAGATATTGCCAGTGGTGCAAATGTGAGGGTATAAGGCAGATCAGCGTTCAAATACCGCGCTAGTAAAGTAATCAGAAGACACAAATTGTGTAAAGCAGCAGCAAGGCTTCGATGTGAAAAAGATGAAATATCCCCTAATACAGGGACTTCGCAATTGCGAATACTGAATCGTGGAGGGGGAGTAACTCTCATTAAAGTCAGAAGATCTCGTAGAACTACCGCACGCTGCTCTCGAAGTTTCTTTTGAACGGTCTGAAGTTGCAAATAAGCAGAATCACGAGACTGTTTGAACTTTGTAAGTTGCCGAGTATGAGCATTTCGAAGAGCTGTACTGGACTGAGTCAAGGCTACCGTGCTTGTTTGCATATCTCGTTTGAACGTGGCTGATTTAATCTTCAGCCTTGTAACAGCAACTCGCGAGTCTGACAAAGCATCATTTAACTCATTCATCTTGATTCTTTCACCCGAGAGTTTTGCTGAAGCAGTGAGTCCGATATATGGCTCGACAGCCTCTGATGCGACAAGCCTAGCAGTATGAGCGGTAAGCAGATCTAGTTGAAAAGAAAGAGTTTGATGAGCGGCACATCTTGGACAAGTCAATGCTGGATCTAACCTTAGACAGTATCCACATCTGCGCATTATCCAGGTCTTTCCGTCAACAATGTATGTAGAGTTGCTAAAAGGTAGTGTTGGAAGGCTGTTTGCAGTTGAAATGGTTGGGAGTAATTAATTAGAACCCTAACCTTGGAATATCATTAATGTCGCGATTGAACGCGTCTTTGGTATGGCGATACCATCAACAAAAGAGCTAAAATGAGTGAAATTGATGAACAAGAAATTGCGCAACAGTATAGAGCAATTTTGAATGCTGGCCAACATGCTCATAATGTAGTTTACGCCGATTTCAAGCAGTTTGCTGACTCAGTTGCGGCCTGGACTGCCGCGTCTGCCCAGTTTGACAATTTACGCGCCCGCAAAAGGATACGAACTAAATTGCAGTGGATCAGCGCAAAAGATGAGGAAGTTGAAAGTATTCGAACTGAGCTATTCGCCTGCGTTGAAGCGGTTAAGTCGGCGCTCTCTCTGTTGCGTACTGTTGATCGCACTCTCAACTAGCACAAACAATTTTATTGCTATTCTGACCAATTCTCACTAATTAACTGCTTTGTTTAGTTTATTGCTAACTAATGTACCTAACCAAAATCATTTTAGAAATCAAAATTACATAATACATTAATATTACATAATAAATTAATAATAGCTAACGGTTAGGGTAACGTTTTGCCTCGGTAATTCTCCCCGCCACTGATCAAAGCTCAAGTTTTTCAGATCCTTTGGCCTACAAACCCAGCAATAATGTCGTCTGTACCCCCGCGACCGAAACCGTGGGAGCAGAAACAAGGCGGATCGCAGGTCCAGGCGCCGGTGCTTCCGCCCGTGTCTTCTTCTTCGTCCGCTACAGCCTCTACAGATCATACTACTGGGAGCAGTAGAAACAGCAGCACGGCAAGACCAGGGTCGCAGGCGACTCCGAACTTGCCTACACGATCAGGCGCGATGCAGCAACAGCAACAACTACAACAACCACAACCACAACAACAACAACAACAACAACAACAACAACAACAACAACAACAACAACAACAACAACAACAACAACCGCAACCACAACTTCAGCAGCAACAACAGCTGGCACCATCTTACAACTCATATGGTAGCTACAATCCATACGGATCGTACCGGCAACCATATGGCGCTCAACCATACTCAGGATACAACTCATTTTCTCCGTACAACAGTTATTCATCACCTTACTCCCGAATGTATGCTGGAGTATCTGGTATGCCTGGACAACAGCCGTATCTTGAAAATCCCACAACAGCAGCTTTTCAAATGCTTGAAGCGGTCGTTGGTGCTTTCGGTGGATTTGCACAAATGCTGGAGTCAACATACATGGCAACACACTCATCATTTTTCGCTATGGTTGGAGTTGCGGAGCAAATTACAGCATTGCGCAAGCATATTTTCGCGTCTGCTAGCGTCGGCGTATTGGCACTATGGCGAGTGCTGGTTAAGATCTGGCGTCGTCTTACAGGTCGAGGTTCTCACAGAATTGAAGTCAACATGAGTGAGTTTAAAAAATTTCAAAGCTCAAGCCCGGACACTCCAGGGGTGTCAATGTGGCCGCTTGCAGTGTTTTTGGCTGCTGTTCTCGGCGGGCCTTACCTGATGACAAAATTGATTAGAGCTATTGCTTCACGACAAGAGCCTGATCAGATGCGGCTGTCGGGGCATGATGCTGCTATGCTAGCTAATGACGACGGCGATGAGAGTGTGATTGACCCGGCTAAATTAGAATTCTGCAGAGCAGTCTACGATTTTGTGCCTCAGTCAGATATTGAGCTCGGATTTTCAAAGGGAGAGATTATAGCTATTTTAGCAAAGGATGAAAACATTGAGCCGGCATGGTGGCGTGGTCGAGTCAGAGATGGCAGGATGGGGTATTTCCCATCAAATTACGTTGAGCTTATAAAGAGAAATATCAAGTAATAATCATACAATCAACTAGCAATTCATTTGTGTAAAGTAGAGAGTGGTATTATGCCAGCATAAGAACAGTAGCAGTGAGCAGAATAATGCACGTCATGATGCTTGTAACAGAAGCAGATGCCGAAGATGCAGTCACCGGATTAGAGGGGCCAGTAGAATTCGATGCGTCTTGCAAAGTGGAATTTGTCGCATTGGTTGAGTTCCACAGCGAGGTTGCGTTCATGTCTATTTGAACATGTCGCTTCTCACGTTCATGGGACAAGGCGTAGACTTGAGCAGCAGCAGCAAGAGCCACAACAATAACAGGAGTAAACTTCATTTTTGATTTTTATGTTTCACAGTTCAAAAATATAGATTGTAACAGAGACACAGCGGAGTACACGAATTTCAGTTAAACTGGAGTTTGGATGCCGTCGGTTTGCCAACATATATACACAAAACCCTTTTATTACAGTTTTGCTTGAGCAAAGGGGTACAAGACCCATGAGACGCGTCTCAAGTACAACCCGGTATGGAGATGGCTGGGTCGTCCAGCCACATTCCGATAGCTTCGCGCTAATATCAAAATAGATAAACGGCCGCATTAGGACCGCGGCAAGCCATTGTCTTTCCGAATTTGTCGACGCGCTCTGTTCGCGTGTGTGGACATATTTGAAAAGCAGCCCTAGCCCAATAAAAACATAAACAGCATTATTTAATGAGAATAAATAATAATACACTTCTAAATTACAATTTTACAAACAAATTATTACAAAACACCAAATCCCAAAACCAAAAAATACAAAAAAATTTATGACGCAATCGACACGATCGTCGATGAGATAGCAAGCCAACCTGCAATCACATCAGCAGCAATGCTAGATCCAAAATCAGTCGCATCGTCAAGCTGGATCAATCGAATAGCCTTGTCACTGCCGTCGAAAATGACTGCAGCCTTCATTGTAGATTCGGTAGGGCGGGTAAAATAATCGCCAGTACCACCACCCCCGTAATTCGTGTTTGTTCCTTGCCATGTGTGCAAGTGTGACGTTAGATAGTCTGAACCACTTGACAGTACTTCAAACGCATCAAACTCACCACATCCAGTAGTCCAGCACGAGCACGATCCATACTGTGATGTCCTTGGAACTTTTCCGTTCAAAAACCACACTGCGGGCATGTCGGCGTTGAATCCGGCAGAAGCATCCGATGGCATACTGAATTCAAGCAGGAACAACTTCATGTCACCACCAAACCCATAGTAAGCTGGAATTCCGTCCCGGTAGTATCCACAGTTGGCGTTATTACATGAAGTATCACTAAATACAATAACCTCTGTGTTTGATGGAATCAACACGTCGCCAAGAATCTGTGAATTAGCAGCAGCGGTTTGTCCGTCAGTATTGCAGTACGACAGTGAGTTGCCCCAGCAAGAAGACCAAACACCTGATCCGTTTGAGCCACCGAGGTTGTTCATAAAAGTCAAACCGTTTGAGATTCCAGATTCAGCATTGTAATATCCAACCTGACCCCAATCACTGGTTGAAATGACGGTTTCAGTTGCTGTAGCGCTAGAGCTCGTACTCGTCGTGGTCGATTCAGCAGAAGTAGTAATGTACATAAATGTCGAGGAAGGTTCACTTGACACAGCGGGTTCGATGACAGAATCAGGTGGAGGAGTGGCTGAAGTGGTGAACATTGGACCCACACTGACGACAGTAGTAGGAGCTCCAGTGGTCAAAATAATCTCCGATGTAGGGGTCGCTCCTGCTTCTTCAGGTACTTTAACGACAGCAAGTGAAGTCGTTTCAAGAGCCGCATCAGACGAATAAACAATTGATTCGGTAGAAATGGTAGTCGGACTAGGCTCGGCCGTGCTAATGACACTCTCATCGGGATTGTAATATACAGTTTGGTACATTGTCACAACTTCAGTGACAAGTGCAACAGCGCGCTTTTCGTGTCTGGCATGTCTTTTATGCTGATGATGAGCATGTCTTTTTTCCAATGAATGCTCGTGAATCTGCTCATGATCGTCGATGCTTCGCTTCTCAGGATTGCTACCGGAGGTATAAACCGCAATCTGTTTAATTCTCATTGGACCTCTGAAATGTAATGACACATCTTCATTAAGAGGTGCCAGTGGACCAGAGAATGAGACTGGAGCAGTCTCACATTGACAATTGTCCATTGATGTCACATCATTATAAGAGCCAGAGAAGCCAACGTTATCATATGCAACGGCAGATACGTCGTCACAATAGTAATTTCCGCCCATGAAAGTACAGTCAGCAGTCGTGGTAGACGCGACTGCTAATAAAGCAAGAATAAATTGATGCCAACGAGGCATTGTGTTGAAAGAGTGACTAAAAAGAACAAAAAAAGAGAACGAGTGAGTGAAGTGAGTGCGGAAAAAAAAAAGAAAGAGAAAGAGGAATTCGGGCTGAAGAAGAAGACGAAGAAAGGGGTGTTTGTAGGACTGTTCGAGCGACGCGTGGAATGTGGCGCGGTAGATGTTACCAGATTTGCTGAACAAGTGGCAGTGCATTAGCCATATTGAGACGTGCACGGATCTCCTTCGAATGCACCATGCTAACCGCATATAGTAAGCGAAATGTCATTTGAGACGCGCCGGGAAATTATTGCAATCTCAATTTTAAAATTATAGGTTCGATTTTCATTGTTGTGCCTTATTGTGCTTTTATGAATTATTATTGAAGTAGAGTGAATACAGTTTGAGCGCGTTGTAGAGCAATGTTGGCAGCGTTTGCAAGTGCCTCTTTGTTCTGAGCAACCGAGCTGAGTTCAGTAAGAGAAATTGCACGTTCTAAATCGGCGTTTCTAGTGTACTTCTGTTAGCAGTCAAAATGAGTAAAAAGACACGACAATCCTTACATGTGCACACAAGTCTGTAATATTCGCTGTAATTCTAATATGATTCGTTCTTGCTCTGGCGACAAACTGTGTGTCTGATTAATATATACCACGTGTTTTATTACAAGTACATACTCCATTATGCGTTGGTGTTGTGGTCTATTTTGTTTTGAATTGATGTAACACGACGCGTTTCGTGATGCCGAGTGAAATCCAGGGCGTGGAATGTTACAGAAATTGCAAGGTTAGGGTTGGACACTGGTTGCCCTGTCGATGAGGATTGTTTACTTTCTATTGGCAATCACGCTTCACTTCACTTCACTTCACTTGCTTCTCCGGGATATCTGTTAACTATTTGTGTTCATATTCGAGTTTTATTACTGTGAATCACTGAAAAGTTAAGTGTTTTCTTCTGTTCGCCTCAAATTTGATTGCTCTCCGGCTGGGCTCGGACAGAGGTCGCTCGCGATACTTCGTGTTACTCTGTGCAACAAATCATTCTCATATCTATAAATCTGCTATTGCTATTTTTTTCTGTTCTCTTTCTTATTTGTAACTGGTCCTCGCTCAATTACATAAAATGTGGTCTCCTCGTACTCCATCAAAGATTAAATTGACAGCTCAAGACGTTCGTGATTACGATCTTCACAAACGATCAAGTAGCGGCTCACACTCAAAATCTGGCTCATCGTCATTGTCATCCTCATCGACCTCATCCGTATTCTCAATGCCTTCTGGTGGCCATTCTTCACGCTCCGGATCTTCAAAACCTGCAGGATCTAACTATCCTTTGGCTAGATCTGCAAATCGTTAATTGAATTACATATGTTAGACTTGTAGCTTTTACTTTCTTTTCGCTTGTATTCATCTTCGCTGTTTAAGTTTATCCTCGCATTACTGTATAATACAAAAAGTTGCTTATACTTGTCATTTTGTAAATCACGTGAATGCTATCCGCTCCAAAATCATTGTCAAATCAATCTACGTTTTCGAATAACAGAGCGCAATGGATTGTAAGTAAATAAACGCTTATCAATGATAATTTCTAAATAATCAACTAGTTAACTCAATATCTCCTGTCCACTTGATTGATCCAAGTCTTGGTTCAATAAACGTGCATGACCTTCAAGCAATCGAAATTAACTCTACATCAGATTTACAGGATCAAACCTCCAACTTGCCCCACTTTCAGCTCGATCTTAATCAAACTTTTCCTTCAAAAGATGCTCTTTTACTTCATTTGAACAGATACGCAGTCTCTTCCGGTTTCCGCCTATCACGCACGTCGTCTAAGCCTGAACATATTCGAATTCAATGCTGGAAACGTTCAAAAACATCGAAATATCGGCGCACTGATGATCCAGACAAGCGTCGTGCAAGTTATGGTAACACACGATCGACAGACTGTCCTTTTTATTTGAATTGTTGGCACAATAAAAAGTCTGGCTGCTGGTACATCAAGTCTTCCGCTCTATTGCATAATCATGCGTTTGCACAAGATTTGATCTCACAGAAGTCACTCACGTCAGAAGAAAAATCTTTACTACGAGATCTGAGCTACGCTGGACCGGAGCTCACAAGAGGTTTACCGTTAAAAATCATAAATGCCAAAAGGCGCGAGCGTGGTATCCCTGATGTCGACCCTAAACTGGTGTCAAACTGTTTGACCCGGTTCCGTCAGCAGCGCTCAGAGTCAAATACGAGCAGCAGCAACAATAATACTAGTACTAGCAACGATCAAGCAGATATATAATACTACACTCTAAACTCTAAGATTCTCGAAATTCTGAATCATACTCTTCAAACTCTCAATCTCGCTTTCGTACGTCTCCAGCTTTAACTTATTCATCTCTTGAATCTCGGTCTTGGCCTTTGTCGAATAGTCTTTGCTCGACATAGTCTTCTCAATACCTGCCTTGCCGGCAATAGCCCGGTTAAGCTTGGTCTCGGTCTTCTTGATCTCGGCGTCAACATCAATCTCGCCCTTGAGCAAAACCCCTACTGTCAAGTCCTTCGAAATCACAGACTGCACAACTCCCTCTGGCATAGCCTCGTCCGCTGACATAAGGTCAATAGACTCATAATTCTTAATCAGCGCACGAATACTGCTTGTTTGCGCAAGAACAGTCTCCTTGTCGCCTTCAATCGCGCATTGGACGTAGATCTTGCCGCCCTTCAGAATATTATACTGTGCCAACAGTGATCGAGCTCCCTTGACAACACTGAAAACCAAGTCGTAGGCAGCAACTGCGCTGCTATCGTCAAGATCTTCTCGGAATGTAGGGTACTTCGCCTTAACAATGGTAACTGTCTTATCTCCAGTTCGGCGTGGGATACGTTGCCATAGCTCCTCCGTAATGAACGGCATGAACGGGTGGATCAGCTTCAACGCACCATCCAAGCATGTGTACAAAGTGTCCCGTGCCGACTTTTGTTCTTCAACTGTACCTTCCAAAATCAACGACTTTGAATTTTCAATATATACATCGCACAGCTCATATATCCAGAAGTTGTAAATCGCAGATGTAGAGCCGAAGAAATCCCGTCTTTCTAGCGCTTCGCTCGAGAGCTTGGCTGCTTCGCTAAATTTGTGCAAAATCCACTTCTCTACAAGTGACTCCTGGCCAGTCATCTTGATTTCCGCCGGTGGAACATAGTCATCTCCAAGTCTCAACAACGCAAACTTGGTTGCCTGGTAGATCTTATTACAGAACTTACGGTATCCCTCAACACGTAAAATATCAAGGTTTATGTCGCGGCCACCCGTGGTATATGCACACAATGCAAATCTCATCGCATCTGTACCGCATTCCGGAATACCATTCGGAAAACTTAATCTCTGTCCCTCTTCGGCTTTTGCAACCTCACGCGGGTCAAGGTTACCTTCTTTCAATCGTGCAATAAGCGCGTCAAGCGGAATACCAGTCGTCACATCGAGCGGATCAATAACATTACCCAGAGACTTTGACATCTTTCGGCCTTGAGCATCTCGTACAAGCGAGTGTAGGTAAATCTCTCTGAACGGAACCTGGCCAGTTAACTTCAATCCCATCATGGCCATACGTGCAACCCAAAAAAACATGATATCCCAACCAGTCTCCAGCATTGACATTGGGTAAAAATCTTTGAGGTCCTTTGTTTCTTTGGGCCAGCCTAAGGTAGAAAATGGCCACAGTCCAGAAGAAAACCAAGTGTCCAACACATCTTCATCCCACTCAAGAGTAAACTTAGTATCAGGGAACTTGGCTACAGCCTTAACACGTGCCTCCTCTTCATTCTCAGCCGCAACCCACCACTTGTCTTCGACTCTGTCCTGGTCAACTCCGTCAATCTTGACGAAGTAGACAGGGCATCGATGGCCCCACCACAATTGACGCGAGACACACCAATCCTGAATGTTCTCCATCCAGTAGTAGTAATCCTGCTCAAAAATTTTGGGCTCCAAAATCATGTCACCATTCTTAACGGCATCAAGAGCGGCCTTGCCCATCTCCTTCTGGCGAACCCACCACTGCGGCTTCATGACAGGTTCAATGACATCGTTCGACTTTGCACAACGCGGAATTGTCATCTCGTTATCTTTCTTGTCTACAAACAGTCCCTTTTCTGTCAATTTTTCGATAACAAGCTTACGTGCATCAAATCGCTTTGTGCCTGCCCATTCGCCGCAGTTGGCATTCAATGTACCATCATCGTTCAGAATATTGATGAACTCAAGATTGTGACGTTTACCGGTTGCGTAATCATTCATGTCGTGGGCAGGCGTAATCTTGACTGCACCAGTACCGAATTCCATGTCAACAGCCTCAGCGTCAGTCACAATAGGCAGCTTGCGGTCTAAAAACGGATGCTCAACAAACTTGCCATGCAAATGAGTGTATCGCTTATCGTCGGGATGAACCGCTACCGCAGTATCACCAAAAATGGTCTCGGGACGGGTGGTAGCTACGATCAGCTTCTCACCGGTGCCTTCAACAACATACGCAAACGACGAAATGATACCAAACTCAACCGGCTCATCATATCCTGGTACGGAAAGTAGAGTACGGCCCTTAATGTCCTTATTCTCAACCTCCAAATTTGAGAGTGTCGTATTCAGAGCAACGCACCAGTTGACAAGGCGGTTGTCACGATATATAATACCTTCCTCAAAAAAATCAATGAATGTCTTGCGAACAGCCCTGGACAGGTTTTCATCCAAAGTAAAAGCCTCACGGGACCAATCATATGACGCACCCAGTCGCTTGGACTGATTTTTGATACGGCTGTGGTAGGTTTCCTTCCACTCCCAAACCAGATCAACAAATTTCTCACGGCCCAGATCATGTCTAGTCTGCCTTCTCCTGTTCCATAACATTTTTTCAACAACAGACTGCGTACTAATTCCAGCGTGATCAAAGCCAGGTAAATACAAAACTGTCTTCCCCCGCATTCGCTCCCATCTGATCAAAGCATCCTGAATCGAGACGGTGAGCGCGTGTCCAATGTGAAGCGCACCAGTAATGTTCGGAGGTGGGGCAGGAATAGTGAACAAACCTTCCGATTTAATTGACCCATCAGCGGCAAACTCTGGCTCAAAAAATCCTTCTTTCTCCCACCATTCGTACCATGCAGATTCGACAGCCTGGGCGTTATATGACTTCAGTGCCGGAGAGTTTAAATCCTGAAGGACTGCGTAGATTAGCTCTGCTGACTTTCTAGCAGCAAGTTAAACGCACCTTTCTTTTCTCCCAATTTAGTGAGTTCTACATATTGCGGAACTTCCTCTTTTGAGGATTTCTTCTCGGTAGACTTAGTCTTTTCGGAGGACTTGTTTGCTTGTTTCTGTCCAATTAATATAAAGAGCTGAAAGCTGTTAAATCCAACACACCTTCTTCTCCTTAGCAAGAAATTTCGCCATTTTTTCCTCCTTCTTACGTTCTTTCTCCACTAAACAAATTAGACCAAAATAAATGCAAAGCGTCACGACTAACGCACACTCCTTCGCCGTCTTTGGCTTTAACTCTTCGGAGACGATAGGCACAGCTGCATTAGTAGCCATTGTGCGTGATAGATGATTCTTAAACTACATCGATAGTAAGTATTTGATCAATACCATACATAACACGAATCGTACTAAGAAAGTAACAGATTTATTAGAATATCCAATTAACTGTGGACGAATACGTCGCAAACTAATTGAGAGAATGGACGACGTGACGGAACAAGATCAGGACTTGAGCACACAAATTAAATGCTCAACTTTTGTGGGTTCGATGAGTCTTAAAAAATACTATCGTAATTTCACAATTTCTCATATACACTAAACCCTTAGTTTACAGTTACAAATTAGTCTGTTCAATCTGTTATTTCGTCTGATACAATGCATTTTACATTTACAATAATAAGCTCAAGCTGAACTACAACAAAAAAAGCTATTTATGCACCACAATTATTACTCTGATTCCGATTGACCTTGCAGCTGCGCCTCTTGCTTTACTTTTTCTTCGTGCTCTTTCCTGATAGGCGCGAAGTAATCATGCTCCATGGCTTCTTTCGCAGTCAATCTTTCTTGATGATCATATCGAAGAAGATGATCAATAAAATCTAAAGCTTCTGGCGAAATATACTTCTGATTATCACTGGTCACAAACCTCTGCCACGGCTTTCGTGCAAACCGCCCTATGAGTTCATCATATTGTGGATCAAGTTCAATATCGTACTTTTCAAGGTAGGCATTCAAACTGTCTGTTCCCAAAACCCTTGCAATCTTCACCAACTGGTCAGTGTTAGAGTTTCCATGGAAAAATGGCTCCTTTCGGAAAATCATTGATGCGTACATGGCTCCAAGTGACCACATATCAAGCGAGTAGTCATATTCCTGGAAATCAACTAAAAGCTCTGGGCCCTTAAAGTATCTTGAAGCAACTCGTACGTTATACTCTTGACCAGCATGGTAAAACTCCGCAAGACCCCAATCAATCAATCTAAGCGTTCTCTTTTCGTGGTCAATCATGATGTTGTGAGGCTTCACGTCACGGTGCATAATTCCTTTCGAATGGCAGAAGTCAAGAGCCTAGATTTGATTAAATTCCGAGCATATAGTATACTTACAAACGTACCTTCAGCAACTCATAAATATAATAGCGAATATCGTAATCAGTAAATCGAGGGTACAAAATCCGAAAATCGATGTTGTTAATGCATTCAAAAATTAAAGAAGGAGTCCGACTCTGATTACAATTAATATCTTTTGTTTAGCAATCTGATTGAACTGCTCACCTGACTATCTCTCACAATGTCATACAAATGAATAATGTTGGGACCACCGGCCAGGTTTTGTAAGATTTTGACTTCTCTTTTAATTTTTTTCTTTTTCACAGGCTTCAAGACTTTGATAACGCATTTCGCTTGATTCGAAATGTTGAACCCTTCAAATACTTCAGAGTACTTTCCTCGCCCAACCTTTTTGACAATCTCGTAATTTTCTATTTCTCCCCATTGTATTTGAAACAAGTCTATAATAATCAGCAAACCACTTGTCAAAACTTTAGCTATTATATGACAAACCATAGTCTGAGTAAGACGGTGGCATCCGCGAGTTGACATATGCGTATGTCCGCGCGATGGAGTTGCTGGGGGCTGACATGAACACCACCGCTTTTTTTTTCGAGACTGATTACAAAATAGCTGAAGTTTTATGATAAGATCCGAACTGGACTATCGTCAAATCAACACAAGAATTGAGTGTAAAGCAAATCCTGAGCGGCGACAGCCAGACCTGACAGAACAAGTTCATAAGCCAATCTTTACTTTAGACGTTTATGCTATAGCAAAAGCGTGCTGCATTTAGTACATTTAATCACGTTTTATGCATGTATGTCAATAATCACGACGCGTCCATCGCATGGATCTTACTTTAATAGTTACATCTTCAGACATGAGTAGATCTTTATTTTTTGAAGCCGAGAACGATGATGTTACTGAACCTGGATATGATGAGAGTGCAAATATAAATGATCCAGACGTGACTGCAACCACTTCAGAAAGTTCAAACTCTCGGGTAGTGATTCTTGCAATCAACTACAAATCATCCTATTTAGGGTGGGCTTATTACGATCAAGCTGAAAGTAAAATATGTGTAGCAGAAGACATGCTTACGAATGCGGCGTTAGTGGAGAGATACCACGCTAACTGGTGGATTATTGAGAATTGTACTTGTTCTGATCTCGATCGGACTTCTTTCTAACGCGCGTAGTAATCTACCAAATTAAGCCAACAATAGTACTGCTTTCTGCAAGAATAGACGAATCTGTTGAGCAAGTTGTGGAATCAAGGAATGGTGGCTGTATGTACCTAAACAAGGCCGGTTCTTTACCTTTTGCTAAATCGCAGAAGTTCGTGTTGACATGCGACCAACGGCCGAATTTTCTGTTAGATCAGCAATCAATCGATTAACAGCAATCAATACTGCTCGTCTGTCTGATCAAATTTCTGTAGACTTTATCATTCCTGATGATGATAACGATGGTATGCAAGATCTAAATGCTGGCATCGGCATCAACTACGGTTCGAAATCACAAGTTGCCTTGCTTGATCTGTCGTGCCGCATTAATCTTGACGAGGAAGTGTCTGTTAGTATATTGTTCCTGTGGTTTGTAAAGACTGAGAAGCCAGGTGGGGTGTGCTGGTGCGGTCGTGTCCTACGCTCAAAAGATCATGGTGGTTCAAACCGGACTTTATTCAAACGAGCAAACGCTTCGTGTCAACAGTATCGAAAGATTTGGCGTGTAAGAATATTTTTTGCTTTGAGTTAGTACTTATGTCAAGTAACGACGTCATGTTTATAAACAGCGACACGATTAACGCTCTCCGGATATTTGACGACGAAAGTCACCCGAACTTTCACACCTACGGCAGTGACAATATCCGAAAAGAGGGTTTAAGTCTTTTTGGTAACTTACTGTTTTTGTTCTTGGATCTGATCGTGTTTAATAAATAGGGATTATAAACTCCACAGTGACTCCATTTGGTAATCATCTCTTGAAGTCCTGGTTTATGAGACCTTCATGCTCAATGCAAGTGATATCAAATCGACACGACGCAATCTCGCTCTTTATTACACAAGACAACTTGCATATAGCTGAGACCTTAAAGTACTGTTTAAAGCCGATTAAGAACATTCCCCATATTGTCTCCCATTTGGGAATGGGAAAAGCTACTCTCGCTGAATGGAAGTCAGTTTTAAATGTCGGTGCTAGATTCTTTTCATTTTTCATATTGGTTGACTAAAAAGTTTTCTTTTCAATGCTTGAAAATTAGGAGCACTCTTGCGGATTTTACCGAAATACCAGACATTGAATTAATTCATGAAGTGAGTTAGTCAGTTTCATTCTGTATCTGTATCTGATGTTTGAGATTATGCAAACCTTTGATAGCAGCCTGTTAAGGGAAGTATGCGAAATGATTGGTAATACGGTAACTTACACGGCTCTGATTTGTATCTACATTTGTTTACAGTTGAAAGATTGATTTTGATATCTCTCAAGTCGAGAACAGAATTGTTGTACAGACCAGCGTTGACCCTGATCTGGACAATTTGAAGTCAAAGTACGATTCCATTGAGGATGTTCTTAGCAAAGTAGCCACTCGAATGTCAGTTGATCTTCCTGATTTTCTGGCAGAGGCACTAAATATCCTATACTACCCACAACTGGGTTATCTTGTTGTTATATCTTTAGACCCGGAATCGGGCGAGCCAAAGTATGTTGATGACAGCTGGAAATATCAGTTCAAATCAGAATCTCGCGCCTATTTTAAGTGCGATGAAGTTCGACAGCTCGATGAAACATTTGGTGATCTTTACGGCATGATTTGCGGTAAGCCTGGTTGCTATTGCGTGTATACTTACTAAAAGCGAAAAGATCTCGAGATCGAATTGATTCACGGCTTACAAGTTGAAATATTGAGATTTGCCGATGTCTTACTCGCGTGTTGCAAGTGGACTGCTGAGCTGGACTGGTATTATATTTTTTTTTTTAAGGCGTAATTTAATCGCAGCAGCATTCTCGCTTTGGCTGATGCCGCGCGAATTTATCGTTATCATCGGCCAATTATGACGCAAAGCAATGTCATCGAGATTAAGAACGGACGGTATGCATTCTGTAATTTGAATTGTTGTGTTCTAATGGCAAGTCACCCTCTATATGAGCTAGCTGTGCAATCATTTGTTGAGAATGATACCTACATTTCTAGCATAATAAATCATTATGACACCACGAAAGATGACACCAAAGCTGATAGATCTTCAGAAGAATTCCAGCGTCCGTCAGTAGTATTATTGACTGGGGCTAACTTTTCGGGAAAATCAGTATATCTTAAACAAGTTGCTCTGATTGTGTTTATGGCCCATATTGGAAGGTAAGTCCGTTTGCAATCTGCTTTTATATATTGACTTCTCAAAAGTTTTGTACCTGCTGAGTTTGCCAGAATTGGTATTACTGACAAGATTCTGACAAGAGTGGTTACTCGTGAGACTGTTTCCAAGGAACAGAGTACATTTATGGTTGATTTGCAGCAAGTTTCTGCTGCTCTTCAACTCTGCACGAACAGAAGTCTTTGTATTATCGATGAATTTGGAAAAGGCACCGAATCAAGTGGTATTAAGTTTACTGTGCTCACTTATTTGGTCTAGAATGACTCATATGCAGACGGTGCTGGCTTATTTGGTGCTCTTGTTGAGTACCTTATGTCTCCGGAATCCGGAAAGCCTAAAGTTTTAGCTTCAACGCATTTTCATGAGTTATTTGAAAATGATGTTCTACAAATCGTCCCTGGGCTAGCGTTGATGCACATGCAGGTGCTTGTGGATGAGGACAAACAAGTCGAGGACAAAATTACGTACTTGTATCACCTGATGCCAGGTAGATCGTCGTCCAGCTACGGTATCATGTAAGGTTCAATTTGACGTGACGAGACTCTTGGATTAACACGGAGCAGTTGTGCAGCCTTGAATGGTGTTCCAGCAGACGTTGTAGCTCGCGCTGAAGTATTTGCTGAGATGATGGCAAAGGGAGAAGACATTGCTGCTATATGCTCAAAGCTCTCTGAAAAAGAAGTTGAAGATTTAGAACAGGCAGTCTGTAAAAATCAGAGAGGTTTGAGAGACTTGTTAACATAAATAGGAACATGTTGCCAGAAGATTTCTTCAAGAGAGTTTTGGCAATCAACTGGAGCAAAGCAAGGTTCCAGCTCAGGGGAAGCTTAAACGAATTTTGTTTGACTAACGCAAGCTGAAGATCGCTGAACTGCTAGCTACATATTTCTAATTATTACAATAAATTTTGCTTTGGACTATCTATCGGAACTTTGTACTCCTACTAATGTTCTTCTTAATACCCGTTCTCTCACCAGTATATGGACCCTCAGGTTTCTTGTACACTTGCTTCATTGATGCAAGTTTTTTCTTTGCCTTTTCGTATTTCTTGCGCTTCTTCACACGTGAATTGCGACTGTCCTTGTTCCGCTTTGGAGTGAGCCCTTTGTTTTTAAGAATCTGGTAGTTAATTGCGCGTTTGCCGTCTTGACCAACTTCCTTCTCAAAATCTTTGAGTTTTCCATCTCGCGCAGCCTTCTTCAACGATATTCTTAAGTCTTCAATGTCGACTTTCTTCTGAAGTTTAGTTGATTTGACCATGTCATAATAGTCTTTTTCAGAACCACTGCCGTTGGCATCGTTTAAACTTGCCACGGGTTTTTCACCATCGAAGTGATCGACTGGCTGATCCGGCCCATCTGAGCCGTCAAGATAATCTTCGTCTCCTTCGACTGCTTTAGATTGACCTCGCATCTGCGCCAGCTGAGAAAGACGCGTCTGTCGCTCTTTTTCACGTTCACGATAGGGCAAGTCAGCGTCACCAGCAAAGTGCTCTTTGCGAAGTCGAGATTTTTTGTCAATCTTGGATGTATAAAATCTGAGGGTTTTTCGTTTGATGATTTTGTCATCCAGATCGACCTGATCGAGAGCAGAAACGTCGGCAAAATCATTCGCTGTCGACGGCGAAATCTTCTTCTTTTTTGATAGCGGAATAGCGGAAATATCAAGATCAAGATCAAGCATTGTATCGTCCAATCTGGTCGTTCTTTGTGAGCGCTTACGCTTAGGCAATGTGGCTTTTTGTAAATCGGCAAAGCTTGGCCCTTCGACATTTTCAATCTCAGATTCCTCTTGTTCTTCCTTCGCACACGTTTCCTTTAAGTCGTCTTCCTGCTCCTTGTTCGAATCGTCCGAGTAGACTAGCTCAGGAAGAAATGTTTTTTCTGATACTGTATCTGAGTCAGGAATATGGGAAATTCTCTGCCAATACCGTCTAAGTACTAGTATATGATTCATGACTTGATTATCACGCACCACATCTTCATCGAATGTTTCGTCGCAAAAGAGTGTGAAGTATGCGCTGATGGAGGCCAAATAGCTCGACAATGCAACAAACTTCACCGAGCTGATGCTGGAGTTTGCTGCAGATTCTGTCATTTTATCATATACCGCAAGGAGCTCTGTAAACTCCTTTGATAAAGGAAAAACTTCGGGATTTCGGGATCTTAGCAGTTGAAGCTTTTCTGGCTGTGAAAGTTGGCTGATGTCTTGTTTTGGGATTACTTCCTTGACTGCAATTCTGCAAACAGTTAGTCACAAACGATAGTTTAAACCTATAACCAAAGAGCATACAAAAACTTTTCATTCTCTAATGCTGCAGCATCTTTCATTTCGTCTTCAAAATCACCCAAGAAATCACTGGTATTCATATCAGCCAACACTTTTTGTTGAATCTTAACAGCGGTTTCTTCTTCTTCTTTTGCATCTTCCTCTTCGCTAATTTCGTTTGCATCATAATACGCTCTAGCTGACTGACCCCAACCGGTAAGTTCATCGTCTTCAACGTATTTTTGCTGTATTCCTCTCCAGTCATCGTCGTCATCGCTGTCTACTTTGGCTTCGGCAGTTTTCAAATTACGACCCTCTTTCTTTGGCTTAGACGGAGATTTCTTGAGTTCTTCTTCAACTTCAGATTCGCTATCTTGTTCATCGCCATCGTCGGATTCTTCCGCCTCCCTGACCTCTAGAACCTCTTCATCACTGGCTTCAAGATCTAGAAATTTAACATTCAAAAAATCATTTAAAAATCAAAACGTACCTTGAAATTGCAGGCTTGAATCGTCACCTAGCAGAATCTTTTCTCGTTGTTCATGAACTAGGTCTAGTGAGCTTCTAGCATCATGTTTTTTTCAGTTATTACTTACACTGATCAACTTCGTCGTGCTCCATACCGTCCCAAGTATCAGCTAGAGCACTCTTCCTGGAGAGAGTTCTTCCTGCCATTATTCAGGCTCGTCTACTCAAAAGTTTGGTAATGTCAGTGAAATGTTAATTGAATCAAAATTGGGAACAGCAAAAAATTATGTTTGAGCCGCATCAATTTTGCTTTTAAGCTTTATTAATATGGCATCGAAACTTTATTCACAAGCGTTAATTGCCCAGTTGTGGTAGTGGAATAATGAATTGGTTAGTTGGATTGAGTGATTTCAACAAAGTCGACTACTTCATTATGTTTTTCGGCAGGAATAAGTTTGATGTTGAGGGTCGTGTAAGCTTGCTGCAGTCTGCTTTTATCTTATTAGTTTAACGCTGAGAATGTAGCTGGTAGTTATTAGTGGTGCTTCACAAGGACTAGGACGAGCCCTGGCCAGGCTCTTATTTTCCAAAGGAGCCGATGTTGTTATTGTGGCCCGGAGAGAAGAACCTTTGAAGGCAGCTGTTAAAGAAATTGAGGTTTGGACATGCCAAAAGGTGCAGTTATAGTTAATTGATTAGCACATAGAAAGCAAGAGTATTGGAGGCACAAACAATATCATATGTATCCGCAGATTTATCAATAGCGTCAGAGGCTACTCGTGTTATAACTACTCTTGATAGAGTCCCTGATGTGTTAATGTGCTGTGCTGGTTTGTTTTGTGTTATAAACTTTTTGCAATAACTGATGATCTGCTGTCTAGGAGCTTCAATCCCAAAATTGTTCACAGAGCTCACGTCGGAAGAATTATTAAATGGAGTGTCTGTCAATTACATGACGGCATTGTATCTGGCACATGTATGTTAAGTATCGGATGTCTATGTTGTGTATGATAACAATTGATAGGCCGGATTGAAAGCCATGGCGGCAACTCCTTCACCTACCTACCCACGTCATGTTGTGTTTTTCTCCTCGGTTGTTCACTTTTATTCTTTTATTGGCTACTCGCAGTATGCACCCTCAAAATCGGCATTGCGATCACTAGCGGATTGCCTACGGCAAGAATGTATTCCCTATAATGTTAAAGTTGCGGTTGTGTTTGCTGGAAATTTTGAATCGGAAGGCTATGAGATTGAAAATCGAACCAAACCACAGATCACAAAGCAGATTGAAGGTGCATCCCCTGTTATTTCCGCTGATGAATGCGCTAGATTAATTGCAAAGCAGCTTAATAATGGACAAGAGATGATTACCACGGATTTTATTGGATTCTTCCTGTCTTCGAGTATGCTCAGTTTCTCGCCGCGGATAAACTATTTTGCTCAGGTCTTGTTTGCATTCGTATTGGCCATCATTGGTCCAATTGTGGAAGCAAGCGCACGCCGCAACATTAAAAAGTACTACGAGAAGAAGATTTTTACGGCTGATAAGAAGCTGCCGTTAGAAGAAGACAGATCTGAACAATTATGAATAGATGCTGTTTTTGTCATCTATTGTACAATTGGTTTTCTTTGCGATGCTAAAACGGCAGTCTAACTTGCTGGTTTCTCAAATGTGTCACAATTTCGTAGTTCTTCTTTCTTGTCAATCCATTCTTGGGGAATTCGAAACTGTCGATAAGGTATTTTTGGTAAAGAGTATCCGAATGCAATATCTCCGCGTACTTTTAGTGGATGTTCCTTATTGAAAACTTTGCGAGCAGGTTTTGAATCACTGTGTACTGATGAAGAACGTCTATGTTTCTGATCTTCTGAATCGACACCGTCGAGTCTCACAATCCGAGCTTTAATCTTGATGCCCTTCGCTGCCAGCTGCCTGTCTTCCAATCGTTCTCGCATTAGCCGCAGTTCATTGCCATTGTCGGCTCTAATCTTTTTCTCGCGGTCTTTCCAGCTTTGGAATTTTAGTAATATGGCCTCCATTTCTTCAATCAAACGCGTCCTTTTTGATTCCAGTTCAGACTCTGATCGTCTGTTCTGCACCGGTGTAAGTGAAATGACAGCTTTGATCCACTCGTGACCGCGCAAAGAATCCAGTTGTCGTTCGATACGCAACTTATCGTACATGACTCTATCTCTCTCCAAGTTCTGAAAATGTCGCTCTTCGCGCTCTCGCTTTCTGTGAGTTGAGATAAAATAATCATCCGTTAGAGGATCTGAACGGCCGCGAGTTTTCAGATGAATGTCGTGAAACGCAGATAATGTTGATTCAGATATAGGCATCATTTTGAGTACGCCCGAAGCCTTCGAACGCTCACGGGGTGAGGGCTGTTCCTGGTCGATAGTAAATACTTCGTCGACTATCGGAATTCTTTCATCGTAATCAATTAATGCTGCACTCTGTAAGCTATAATCATCTCAACGTAAAGAGTAGTTTGTACTTCTAACTTCCAAATTATCAAACCACAATGAACTTTCTGTGCCATCACCGGTAGATATCTCTTCCAGGCCATCTGATCCCTGTACTCGATCTGATCGAAGATTGTGCTTTATTTTTTCATTTTTTGTAGGATTATTTGGTACCTGACCACTCCTTAAATCAATTGCTTTCATCGCACAGATACAAATTCCAGCATGCCCATCTGTATCTGTGCCAATTCTTAAAGAGTTCTCGTATGGTAAAGCTCGTTTGTGACAAGATGAGTCTTCTTACTTCAAATTAGGCCTATATAATGCACTTAATGATAAATAGACATAAATTCTTTAATCTACTTAATGGATATAGCAATATGCTTAATAGTACCATTCAACATTAGGCGATCTGTACTTAGATCCTCAGAATTTGTGTGATTTGGGAGAACCAATCTCACTTTAAGCAGAAATGAAACTCTTCCCATCATTCAATCAATCAATTCTACGTTTTTACCAGTACAGCTTAACTTTAAGGGTCTAAATTGATAGGACAAGAAACGATTGCAATTTATTTCCTACTGCATACAATGAAGATATCTCGAAGGGAAAATGCCTGAGCCTACCAGAGTCAGTCGTGGCTTCCACATATAAGTGACCTTTATGTTCTTTTAGTTGCTATTAAACCAACATATAGATTACTGGTCACCAGAAAGTTGAACTAGATGTTGATTTAGCAAATAAAACAATTACAGTATGAATTTATCCGAATCACTGATTCATTGCTGACTTCATTTAAAAGGGATCAACTGAAATTACGATTTTACCTTCAGATTTAACTATCAAAACTATTCGACTTGATTTTCGTCAGGGACGTAAGTCAATTACTTTTTTAAAGTATATGAAATTATGACTGACCGCGTATCAGAGGTTTTGTCAGCTTCTATAAATGGAAAAGTTGCAACGTGGGATTTTGTTGACTACTGGGCAACGACATCCACTTCGGAATTTAAAGAGTCTGCAAGGACGGTCCATCAATATGATGGCTATCAAGACAAGCTTTCGCCTGTCATGGCAGAATCATTAGTGGGAGAGCTGGTTGTTAATTTCCCGAGAGGAGTAAAGATTCAACCTCAAGACTCGTATGGAGTAATTTCAAATTCTAGAATTTCGCCGTCGTTTGCTAGAAATGGTATGCTTTGAAGTCACCGCTTCTTAAAATCGGCAAAAGGCTAATTGCGCAACAGATTCACCCGACATTAATACGGCTTCAACTAGACCTGAGATTTACAATGAGTTCGTCCCATTAACTGTTAAAGTGGACTTTAAGCTTGACAATCCCGCTATCGGCATCAATTTTGTTGCAAAGTCAAGCGAAAATGTGCGTTCAGTCAACTTTGGAAGTCTAAAGTAGCTAACCTGCAAACAGCGGTATACTCATGCATACACCTTGTCTAATCCAATAGGTCTATCAACCAGTAACTGGTTGCCATGTGTCGATGGTCTATGGGAACGGTGCTCATGGGAATTTAGTATAACAGTGCCAAAGACAGTAGGCGATTTACAACCTGCAGATGGTACTGGCGTCGATGGTGTCAATCAAGAAAAGGACGATGAGGACTCGGAACGGGATATAGTTGTTGTTTGCATAGGCGACATTCAGCATGAGGTCACCCACACAACTAATAGTTGGAAAAAAACGGTGTCATTTTTGATGTCATCAATGGTATCTGCACAGCATGTTGGGTTTGCCATTGGTCCCTTTATTCAGACGAATTTATCGGAACTAGAGGAGTCGGAAGAAGACGACCTACATCGATCACAATCAGCAGTAGAAGTTTTAGCTTATAGTTTACCTGGCCGAACAGAAGACACAGTCAACACTTGCATGTTCATGAACAAGGTATGTACCAGACATTGGCAAAGATTGTTATTGACGGAGTGCAGGCAATGGAGTTCTTTGTACATGAGTATAGCTCGTACCCGTTTGACTCGTTTTCTCTCTGTTTTGTCGGAAATGGTCTCGACTGTATGGAGCCGTACTGTGGTCTCGCGGTTGTCAACGATCGTTTCCTTTTTCCACAGGACGTAATTGACCCTATATTCACTACCACTAAATATTTAACGTCGCTTTTAGCAGCGCAATGGTCAGGCGTCAGTATTGTTCCAAAGTATTGGGATAGTTTATGGGTAACTGTTGGCATATGCCATTATATCTCAAGTATGTTTTTACGCAAGTTGATGGGCAATAACGAATATCGATATCAACTTCGCAAAGATGCAGAAAAGATATGCTCCTTGGATATTAACAGAGACCCAATTGGCAAGCCTAATTTGGATTTTCCTTTGGACAAGTCTACTCTTGAATTTATTTGCTTGAAATCTGCTGTCGTGCTTCATATTCTTGATCGGCGGATGACTAAGAGTGGTGGATCTTTTGGACTTACCCGTGTCATTCCCAAAATTTTCTACCAATCTATGTCTGGTGATCTTGCAAATGGTTCTTTGAGTGCAAATCATTTTCAAAAACAGTGCGAGAAAGTCAGTCATGTAAAGCTTGACGTGTTTTTCCAAGAGTGGATTTTGGGAAGTGGGTATCCAATATTTAGAATCACACAGAGATTCAACAAGAAAAAAATGTTTGTTGAGATGGGAATATGGCAGGTCCAGAATACTGAAATGCCAAAGATTGGTTCGATGCAAGAAAAAGAGTTTGTGACGAATGCCAAAAGGTATCTGAACGATGACGAGACAGCAACATCTAACATCCGTCCAATTTTCACTGGACCAATGACAATAAGAATTCATGAAGCTGACGGTACACCGTATGAGCACGTTGTGAATATTAAAGATTCTTTCACAAAACTTGATATTCAATATAACACAAAGTATAAACGACTGAAACGGCATCAGAAGCGAAACAAGAATGCTGGTGGAGCCGCGCCTGTAGTGTCATCTGCTGCTGAACCAATGGATGATGGAGACATGGATGAGGTACTGCTGCATTCACTTGGTGATGTTCTCTCGAATGAGTACGACATGGAGGAATGGCGGTTGACTGATTGGTCGAAAGATGACGAAGATCAGATGACAAACGAGGCATTTGAATGGTTGAGAGTCGACTCAGACTTTGAATGGATCTGTGTAATATACATCAATCAGCCGGATTATATGTATGCGTCTCAGCTACAGCAAGACCGAGATGTTGTGGCTCAGTACGAATGCATTAAATATTTTTCAGCGGCAAAGCCTAGTCCGATGTACTCAACTATACTGGTTCGGACGTTGATGGATCGGCGATATTATCATGGAATTCGAGTAGAAGCGGCCTCTGCACTTGCAAAGTATGCTTTACCAGAACTTAACTGGATTGGTCGATATCATCTTTTGAAGGCCTTCCAGACGTTATTTTGTTTTCCAGACTCGTTAATTCCTCAAGGAAACGATTTTAGTGATTTTCCTACGTACTTTTTACAAAAAGCGATACCGCTTGCGTTATCAGAAGTTATAGGCGAGAATGGTCAGACGCCGCTGTCTGTTAAAGAGTTTCTACTGGATCTGCTGCGATATAACGAAAACTCGAACAACATGTACTCTGACTGCTATTATATTGGCACGCTGATGACTGCAATTTCGAATACCATAGCACGATCAGTCAGTACAGGGCCAAAATACAACTTTGATTTTAACTACAACGCAAGCGCGACTAATGGAACAAACGGTAAAGCCGCAGAAGCAGAATTTATTGAGAAGGCCATTGCCGAAATTGAGCGCTGCCAACGCATTGACAAGTGGATGCCAAGCTATCATAGCCATGTGTCCAGGGTAGCCATACAGGTGCGCTTTTTCGTTCAAAAGAATGATTTGCTAAGCTAACTAGTGTTTAGATCAAAGAAAGATTAAGTCAGGTTGGAGTGGTTGATACATCTATAGTCAGTCTTTTGCCGTTCACGAATGCTGGACTAGATGATGAGTTGCGATTGGCAGCATTTTCCGCAGTTTTGAGTAATCCCGCAGTTTACACTGATAGCGCGAACAAGGCGGTGCTAAAATATGTTTTTAAAACAATTTTAAACGATCAGTGTTTACAATTGAAGGTTGAGATGATTAAGCTCCTTGGAGAGACTTTGGGGAAAATTAGTATGCACAAGTACGGTGGAGGGAATAAACTTGGCGGCGGTGTTGGGTCGTTTATGATTGTCGAAGAAACTGGCGGAGAAGTCACAGAGTCACGGCAGGATGAATATAAGCGGACTACTATCGAAGGCTGTCTTGCGATTGTGAAGGAGCAGTTTTCTGACAACGATGTACTGAAACGAGGTATCTGGCAATTACTATCGTAAGTTCAGTTTGGATGGTATGTATGTGCAACTGTTAACTGTAGTCCAGGTCATCTAGATTAGATATTTTGGAGAAGAAGTTGGCGCTTGACATTTGCGAGATCCTGTACTATGTTCGACCATCCAAAGTGGTGAAGCTTCGGGTCCCGTCGAGCAAGCAGGTTGTGGCGAAGAACCTTGGCAACGGGCATATTTTGTTCTATCGAATAGATAGACCGCTCCCAACCGTGATTCCATATGTGATCTCGGAAGACGATGACGAGGACGAGCCCGATCTTGATGTTGAACCAAATTTTTATATTGATCTTACAAATTCAGCTCCGAATGTCGACCTGGAAACAATTAAGATTCAACCGAGGGCGCCTGCTAAGATAAAGCTGAGTTTGAAGTTAAGCTAGATGTGTACATTAGGATGAGTGTTTTGATAGAGTGTATAACTAAGAGAAGCATTTGATATTTTACCTAAGAACTGTTCCGCGTAGAATTGAAGCTTATAAGTTAATGAATGGTCTGTGCATCTCTGTGCGTTTAGCAAAGCCATCGCGCTTGTAAAGGTTCTGGAAGTAAAAAAATATCCCGTATATTTAGAGTTTATTGTAGCAAGTGAGAAAATTTTAAGCGAGAAGTTATTTAAGTAAAGTTCAAGACGAACTGCTAGTCATCGCTCATTCATACATTGCAATCTATTTTTATCTCAACGGCGACGGTAATGTTAAGAATGACACGATAACTTTAGATTATCTACAGGATCTAGCGAGACGGTGTCCACTTTCAGCTGTTGTGTTACGATGTTATTGCGATATCTAATCAATCAAATAGCGCACAAGCAGTTTCAATGTCGTTGAGAACCATAATAATTCCAGCTTCTGGTATTTAACAATTCTGTAACATTTAATTGCGGTTCCAATATTCGAAAAGCGTTTTGTTCTACACACCTAGTCAGATCGCAGCTACAGTGTCGCGAGAGCCTGAAGGGAAAGAACCTCTCAAAGCTTTGCCCCTCTCACCATCTGTAATGTGACCTTCCAGAATCGTAATTGGATGTGCTTTATTTAAGAAATGCAAAATTATGGTTGGCTAACAAGCGAGTAAGGTCTCACTTATGTACTAGTATTCTTATTATGGCGGCATGTTGTCAGAATGGACTTTTATTGCACCGTGATACATATGCTACACATGGAGCGTCCATCACTTTTGTTGAAGTCACAACGTCACCGAATATGGTGGAATTATGGGCCATGGCTCCGGGCTATGGAAGGGCTAGCAGATTCCTCCATTAAAACCTATTGTTGACTGCATTCACAGTCAAAATCAAAAGATTGGTATCCAGTTTTCCCATACCGGTCGCAAAGCTGCTGCACATGCACGGTGGCTGTGCGGAAGAATTGCTTACAAGGAATAGAAGGTGGGTATTCGGATAAGATTTTTGATTCCAGTGCCAGTCAAATCACGCCTGACTTTGTCATGGACCGAGAAATCACTGTCGATATTAAATTTCTTGATTAATGTTTGGGACGAAGCTGCAATTCGCACAGTTGAAGCTGGTGTGGATGTTATTGAAATTTATGCTACTCACGGCTACTTGGTCAATCAGTTCTTGTCCCCTACGACCAACTTGCGAGCTGATGAATGGGGCGGAGAAAATAAGATTAAGTTTGCAGTTGAGATTGTTAAGGCTGTCAAGACTGAGAACATCCTACTGCTTTTTCGAATGTCTGTCTCTAACAAATTGGGGTATAAGAATGAAGGCTGGACTGCTGAAGGTACAGTCAAGTTAACAAAAATTTTGGTCGAACTCGGTGTTGATCTTCTACACGTGTCGTCGGATGATAATGATCCCAACGCCAAAATGGTCTACGGCCCTGTGTTTCAAACAGGTCCTGCAGATATGACTAAGAGACTGTTCCTAAGCTTAAATAGCTTCAGTCGGTGCCATCCACATCCCCGAGGTCATCGAGCAAGTACTTTATAAAGGTGCTGATGTTATTTTTGTGGGACGACCATTCTCTCACAATCTCAGTTTAGTGCTTGACTTTCCTAAGTAGTACGATAAAATTTACGGTTAAAATCCTTCATCGAATTGGTTATACAACTGGTCATTATCAAGGCTAGTTAGTTATTCTGTAGTGGGATCTATATAATTAGTGTAAATCTTCGTGCCTTTAAATTTTTAGAGTTCTAAGTCGCACTAATAAAGTACAAACCCCATGGGTACGTAAATTGGGTAAGGGTAATAAATTTTTTTAAGCTGGGTCTACATTGCAGCGGCCAAAATTTTCTCATTTTCTTTTTCTTTTTTCTCCTTTCTCATCAACAACGACAAATTTCATATTTTTGTCTTTTTTTTGTGTTTGTTGAAATAAAAATAGAAAATGTCTGAAGAAGTTTTTGCTGGTGCGATCGGAATTGTACGTGACTGTTAATCTAGACTGCTTCTCGTTCTTGTGTTTTAACTGAGCGCTCTTTTAGGATCTCGGAACGACGTACTCTTGTGTCGCTACATACGACTCAGCTGTCGAAATTATTGCCAACGAGCAGGGTAATCGTGTTACACCTTCCTTCGTTGCTTTCACCGACAAGGAGCGTCTCATTGGTGATGCTGCTAAGAACCAGGCTGCTCTTAACCCTACTAACACTGTCTTCGATGCTAAGTATGTCGTTATTTGATATGTGATACTATGTGATGATGTACTGATACACTCTTAAGGCGTTTGATTGGACGGAGATTCGATGACCCAAGTGTCCAGAAGGACGCAAAGACATGGCCTTTCAAAGTCCTTGCCGACTCAAATGGACAGCCTTTGATCGAGGTGGAGTACCTCAATGAGAAGAAGACTTTCTCTCCTCAGGAAATTAGTTCTATGGTTTTGCTGAAGATGAAGGAGATTGCCGAGGCTAAGCTTGGAAAGAAGGTCGAGAAGGCTGTTGTCACTGTGCCAGCTTACTTCAACGACTCCCAACGTCAGGCTACTAAGGATGCTGGCTCCATTGCTGGTCTTAACGTGCTTCGTATTATTAACGAGCCTACTGCTGCTGCCATTGCTTATGGTCTTGGTGCTGGCAAGACTAAGAAAGAGAAATACGTCTTGATTTTCGATCTTGGCGGTGGTACTTTCGATGTCTCGCTCCTGAAGATCGAGGGTGGTGTTTTTACCGTCAAGGCCACTGCTGGTGATACTCACTTGGGTGGTCAGGATTTCGACACAAACTTGCTTGAGCACTTCAAGACAGAGTTCAAGCGTAAGTCCAAACTCGACATCAGCGACGATGCCCGTGCTCTTAGACGTCTCCGCTCTGCTTGCGAGCGTGCTAAGCGTACCCTTTCGTCTGTCACTCAGACCACTGTTGAGATTGACTCGCTATTCCAGGGTGAGGACTTTAACACCAACATTACCCGTGCTCGTTTCGAGGATCTTAATGCTTCTCTATTCAAGAGCACTTTGACTCCTGTGGAACAGGTCCTTAAGGATGCTAAGGTGGAAAAGAGCGCTGTTGACGAAGTTGTCCTTGTCGGTGGCTCTACTCGTATCCCCAAGGTACAGAAAATGCTTTCGGACTTTTTCGACGGCAAGCAGCTTGAGAAGTCAATCAATCCTGATGAGGCTGTTGCTTATGGTGCTGCTGTTCAGGGTGCCATTTTGACCAACCAGGCCGTTGGTGAAGAGACTGAGGACTTGTTATTGCTTGACGTTGTTCCTCTCTCGCTCGGTGTCGCCATGGAGGGCAATATTTTCGCTCCTGTTGTTCCCCGTAACACCACCGTTCCTACCATTAAGCGTCGTACTTTCACTACCATTGAAGACCACCAGACAATGGTTCAGTTCCCCGTATACCAGGGTGAGCGTGCCAACTGCTCTGAAAACACCCTTTTGGGTGAGTTTGACCTGAAGGGAATCCCACCCATGAAGGCTGGAGAGCCTGTCTTGGAGGCCATTTTCGAGGTCGACGCCAACGGTATCCTGAAGGTCACTGCCCTCGAGAAGTCTACTGGACGTACTGCCAACATCACCATCTCCAACTCTGTCGGTAAGTTGTCTTCGCAGGATATTGAGAAGATGATTTCCGAAGCCGAAAAGTTTAAGACCCAGGACGAGGCTTTTTCCAAGAAGTTTGAACAGAAGCAGCAGCTCGAGTCGTACATCTCGACTGTTGAATCCACCATCACCGACCCTAGCATCTCGCTTAAGCTCAAGCGGGGAGCTAAGGACAGGATTGAGAACGCTTTGTCTGACGCCATGGCTGCGCTCGAAATTGAGGACGCAACCGCGGACGACTTACGAAAGGCTGAGCTCATGCTCAAGCGCGCTGTCACTCGATCCATGTCGACCCGTTAAATAGTTTGTCGGTTTTTTTTTTTGCTTTATTTAGTTTTATTTCAAGTGCAATCTGGGTTGGGATCAAGTATGTATGTGGCCAACGTATATAACAAAAGTTGTTTTCATTAATTCGTGCTTGTAACTTTGTACGCAAAAAGAAACGTTTACCTCATCTTATAAATGACGTTTCTATTGCTAAAAACACGTAATACGTTGCGTAGGTTAATATGTATATACAGGAACGAATAACTACAGCTCGAGAACTGGGTTAGTACCCTTGAGGCGGCCGATGACGGCATTTGGCGCGTATTTTGGTATCACACGGTCTTCATGAAGCATCTCAAACTCCTGGGTTGCGTCTCGGCCGGCAAAGTTAACAATCGCATTCACACCGCCCGGATGGTCAGGCAAAAAGTTAGTGCAGTCCATGACCAGGCCCTTGACAATGACCCAACAGTCAGACTTGGTATTGTGTTTAGCCACTTCTTCCTTTGTGTACTCTTTGGTCGGTATCGAAAACTCTTTAGGTCCTGCCTTCTTGGTCTCCGCCGGTGCGGCAGACTCTTCGGTCGAGTTCGTTGATGTCGATGACGTAGTTGCCAACGAACTTTGGCCGGCTTTGGCACCGTCCCAGTTCACAGTCACTTGACCAGGAACCGCAGGATCAAAGTGTAGACTGATCATGCCCAATCGCTGACCGGCACTAGATGCACCATCCTTGATCAACTTTTGGAACAAATACTGAGACGCTGAGTCTCCCGCAACGCGACCGTAGACAACGCAACCGAGCAAGGATGACCCGCCTAATCTGTTTGCGCCATGAACTCCGCCGGCAAGCTCACCGCAAGCAAACAAGCCATCAAACGGCTTTTTCGACTTTTCGTGCAAAACTTGAGACTTGTCATTAATTTCAACACCTCCCATAGTGAAATGTAAAACGGGAGTCATGAGTGCAACGTGAAAATTGTCGTCGTTAATGTCAAAGGGTCCATTAGTAAAGTACTTTTTGCCCCACGGGTCAGATTTCTTGCCAGAAGCGTAGTCGTTTTCATTTTGGAAAACTTGTTTTAGCTTATCCTCGCTACAGCCGATTTCTTTTGCAAGTTGGCGGCCAGTCATTTTGCGCATCAAGCCACGGCCCGAGTAGTGTTTGGTATGGAAGTCCAAAACTCGAGACGCATTGCCATTCAAAACCAATCTGATTGGGAACTTTGTTTTAAACATCTCACCAGAAACATAGTCCCGATGGCCAAGATCGTTGCAAAATCTCTCACCATCTGCGTTAAGAAGAATACCACCTTCACCTCTAAGAGCTTCAGCAGCCAAAAATTTCCACTTGTTGTCGGGATCTTTCGGATCTACTAATCCAGTCGGATGGACCTGAACCTTTTCAAGATCAATTCCATGACCACCGATTTCCATAATCATTTTCTGACCATCTCCCGTGGCATGTGTTCCATTCGTGGTTGCAAGACCGTACACATCAGGTCTGTACTTTTTCAATAAAGACGACTCTGTAAAATCAGCAGCATATCCACCGGTAGCGAGAATGACAGGGCCGTAGAGCTCTTTTACTGATCCATCTTCAGCTTCATACTGAACACCGGTAACTTTAACCTCACTGGAAGAGTCTTTGAGTAACTTGACTACGCGAGCTTTCTTGTGGATCTGTACCCGATCCGGAATTGCTTCTGCGTAGTCTTCAAGCTTTTCCATAAGAGCGTATGTAATTGCCATACCAGGAAACTTTGCGTCATGTCCACGATGTGTTCTAGGCTGACTATGACCGCCTAGTCTTGAAACTAAAGTCAGATCGAGCTTAAAAACGTCTTGAAGCCATTCGACTGCAGCGGCTGAATTGTAAGTCAAGACTCGAATGAGATCGGGTCTTGCCAAATCACGAGCGGATTTGATTGTGTCATCATAGAACTGCTGGACTGAATCCGCGATTTTAAGATCAACTTGGGTTCGAGTAAGTGCTCCGTTAATTCCTGAAGTTGCTTTGGTTGAGTTTCCCCCAAAGAAGCCTTCAACTGTTAAAATTGAAATACAAAATAGAAGTAAAAAATGGCTTGCCTTGTTTATCAAGGACTATGACATTAGCACCATTAATTAGCAGCTGATGAGCAGCGGAAAGACCGGAAAGTCCACCACCAACGACGATAACCTGCTTAAAGTGAGTTTTAATGATGTCAATGGATAAAACACAGAATCTTACGGAACCAGACATTATTGACAGTAGAAATTGGGGTTGAAAATAAAAAAAAAAAAATGAGAGGTGAATATGGGAGCAAGAGCGATTTATGTACCGATATACATTTCATTCACGTGTTTTGAGTTTAGAGTGCGGGGAAGCGAGAGAACGTGAACGTGAAATTTGAAATCGAACAAAGCAAATGGAATGATTGGCCGAATATTTATCTATTCACATGAAAATAATGCAGAAATATTCATTGAAAATTAAGAATTAAATCAAATATATGAAGAAAAAGGAAGAATAAGTTGTCAGTTTACGAACAAATGGAATATCTTTAGTCTGACTACATAATGTTCATGATCAACACTAGCATTACCGTAACTGCTACATAAACAAGTGGGTTTTTGATTGTTACTGCTCCTGAATTGGTGGTGCTTGCTATCGCTGTTGGCGCAGATGTGCCAAATCCTTGAAAGATCTGGTCAGATGAGGTCGAAGTTTGCGTTGGTGTAGATAAACTTGAGGAAAGAGTTGAAGCACGAATATGATGCGACGTCTTGGTCGAAGTGAAGGTGTGAGGATTTGAAGCGCCACATTGTCTGTTTTGGCGACAGGCAGAAACGCACGAGTTGTCAATACAGTTGTCTGCACACATCTGAATTTGGTTAGTTAGCTGACTTCTTAATACCAGAATACTGAACTTGCCTGAACTTCTTCCATACACATATAGTATGGAATGGTTAAACTGTACTGAGTCAAGTCTGGTCCTTTTCCATTTGAACATGTGCATTTATAGTACAAATTGTCTGGATAACATATGTTTGCCGTTACTGTGTATTCCTCGTTCATGCAGATCAATGGACACGACGACACTTCTGACGTACACCACGCATATCTGGTGTTGTAATCGACCAACGATGCGTTAAAGTTCGGATATGTTTGTCCTCTTGCACTAGAGATCAGAATGGCCGCTATTATAAACTATATTTCTTTCAGTTTTAGCCATATGCTGTGTTTTTTACTTACGAAGTCCGGATATATCCGCATTTGCACTCTATGTCAGTCCTTTGACTCTGCGACTAGAATCTGATTTGCCCATTTCGATACTATTTATATCCGTAACATGGTTTTGGCCGTAGCACCTCAAACGGCTACAGGGGCCCGACTTAAAATAGCACATGCACCGCATCAGCATATGTATCAATAGTCTTATTTTCCAAGTCAAAAACAACGCAAACAACGCAAACAACGCAAACAACGCAAACAACGCAAATAACGCAAATTACGCAAATAACGCAAATTACGCAAATAACGCGAATAACTCAAATAACGCAATGAAATAATTATGAATTTTTAGGCTTGGAGCTACTGACTTAGTTGGGTTGTCCTGTTCGTTTTTGCTGGACAATTATTTACACTTGCTTAATTCGGTCATAAGTCACGTGCATTACATTGACTCTCCCAGTAGTTTGTCTAGCAACGCCATCCCAAACATCTTACTCCCCGGTCCTTCTACAGCAACACCTACCCGATTACCTTTAGTCACATCTAGCCATTCTCCAATATCTCGCGGGGGCAGTGGCTGATGCTCATTACGCTTGGGAATATTGCGTTTATCAACAACGCACATTCCTGAGCTCCATTGTCCTGTGGTTTCCATTCTCAGGTCAACATTGGGCTTGACTTCAAACATCGTTTCACGTTCTTCGTCACTCAATAAAGCGTAAAACATTGTAAGAGGATCATGCATCTCAATGTATCCGCTTGAGTCATCATCATCAGTATTAGCTGAAACATGTCTATCTCCGCCTTCAAATTCTAATATATCATCCATATTTTTAAAAGAAGAGCTCAGCCATATAGACATCCAGGTAGCCAGAGGAGAGCCATCTGGGCGCGCTACGGCCGTGGTATCTAGCCAGAACTTGCACCGATCTACAAACCAGGTTTTTCGTAGTCGATGCCGGGTCGTGATATCCAACGGAAACAACACAAATTCAACTGGCTTATAAGCTTTACTCTGTGGTCCTCTAAACAAATCTGAAAAAGCAGATGCTGACGGTGGGAGAGTGCTTCCTGGAGTTAGTGATGTTGTGGCTAAAGTAATCGCAACGGCTTCAACATCTGCATAAAAGTTGAATTCAGCAAATGGATTCATGTTACCGGGCATTTCAATGTTGCCTCCCATGCAGATGATTTCCCGAACTCGACTGAACGTGACTGGATCTTCTAATGCCGCTCGAGCAAGATTAGATAGGGGCGCGACTGCTACTATTGTCACCGTATTTTCTAGTTCATTTCTCAAAACGTTCAAAATTTCTCTCCACGACAAAGTATGAATCGGTCGATAGCCAATCGCGTCACGCATGACTTGCTCTCGTGTCACGACCTGATCTGCTGAAAGTGTTGCAGGGTCTTCAAACGGCAACACAGCGGTCGTCGCAGGCGAGAACTGAGGAGCCTTTGTATGAACACCACCAAGCCCATCAATTCCATGAAAATATTCTGCTCCGATTGTACTTTTAGAAGATACTGGAACCCTCGATCCTAGTGCAACAATTGGCCATTTGGTCTTATCCGCACGGTTGACATGTTTATGGTAAGAGAGCAACGGTAGACCGTACTTTGTTCTATAGTCCCGTTCTGATTCTAGGACTTCAAACATCGCAATCACATTAAAAATCGAAGTAGTCACACCTACATTACCAAAGCAGAGTGATATCAACAGGATTTCACTGTCTAGGGTATTAAGAGCCAGTAAAAGCGCAAGAACATCATCGATCTGTTAAAATATTTAGTCGTATTCAGCTACTTCAGTATCATCGTACACCGGGATCGCAGTCTACAATCAACTTTCTCTTACTCATGTGGTTCAAATATAGATCGAGCAATAATTTGTTGTCGATACTCGCGATTCAATCATCTAAACTTAAATCGAGCACGTTTCCACAGAAATGGCTACGAGACTATTATGTCATCACTTAATATTATACTATGTACAGTATCCAATGTTTGTTCCTTATGCTTTTTGTGAAGGTGCCAAATAACCCCGAGTTTCTGGATTTCTATAGTATCCCAGTTCCCTGCGACTAGTTGGAACAGATTCAATTGGAATCGTTTCAAAGTATTGTGGTTTTAACAACGCACGCAAGCCTGATATGTCATTAGCTGGTATAGACTGTTGCTTAACACAATATACATACTCAGCCTGTTGTAATGCTTCGTAACAACTGTTCCTCCAGCAGCTTCAATGGCTTCGATAGCTGTTTTTGAAGCAGAAGTGACCGTAATATTAATTGGTGAGCTCAGCTTATCTTTACCCTATAAACAAGTCAGGAACAGTCTAATCAGAATCCCCCAGTATAACACACAGTCGCAAGAATTTTTACACCATCTTTAATACCACGGCATGCTCGAGAATCCAGTAGTTCCTTCATTGTGATTGGTTTTGTGGGATCTAATCGACCCTGGTCAATCCAGCTCTGTAGTCGGCTGACGTTCAATTTCACCAAATCTTGATGCCCTCTTCGTTACTCAATCAGTTCAATACTTCCTTCTCTTGTTCAACTATATTACCTATTTCTAAATCCAAGTTTGGGTAGCATTTTATGCATTGGAGTCTGCCCACCTTCAAACCAAGGCGCGTTTCCTTCTCTTTTGTGCTGACCATTTTGACCTCTTCCGGACGTTTTGCCCTATAGATTAGCAATGACCCTTCGTATTTTAGTTTCCATGTCCTTACTTTTCCACTGGAAGGACCTCGGCCAAGTCGCTTAGCCCTCCTATACGCATCCCTGTTATTTGTTAAAGCAGACATGATTGTCCGCACAGTGTTGACCTGTGGATTTGGTCTCAAAGTACCAGAAAGTATCACCCGCCCGACACCAAACAGCATTAGCCTTAATTGCATCATTCTGTATTCCAGCTTGACTGAATTAACGAGAAACCGATGTTAAATTCAATTGCATCAAAATATTCCGACGTTTACATTTTCATGGGTATAGTATACTCAAAGGCTTACATATTCAAGGGTATAGTACTAGTTAAGGCAGACGCGGGAAAACGTGATCTGATCAAGCGCGTGAGCGCGACAACAAAATAATCGCGACAATTAACCAAAACACGCTTTCCAGCACGCGTTCTCGTTCTGTTGACATTTTGCTGTGTTAAGTAGTCAATACGGTCTGTCTATACGCGCAGAGGCTTTCGGTTCATGCCCCCGTCACCGCTTCGTTCTGTTCGTGGTTGCCTTTCTCTTCATTTACCACCGTCTCAGAGGCTTTCCTTTGGTTCTCTGCTTGAGCGGCTTACTATTTTGAACATTGCAAAAATGAGTGTTCAAAAGCCGTTTCTTCCGTCATCGCCATTACGACAGCCGTCTTATCGACTACGAACTGAGTCGGTTGCGTCTACAGTGGCCATTCATTCTCAAGGCTCATCATATCTAACAACATCAGCATACGGGGTTGAACCACAAAATCCTATTGTTGTTTTTGACGAAAATGATATTGAAGACGACGATAAACTCAGCTTTGAATTCGATCCTCCTATGCAACCCCTGCAAAAGCTAGCACAACTACCCACAAAATCAGCACAACCTATTACAGACGACGATGATTATGTTGCAGTTGCAGACCTCTCTACAACACCTTCATGGCCAACTTCTTCGCCAGCGCACAACACAGCTACACAATCCGCAAGACAGGTTCAGCCAGTTTCTGCATACAATCTAGCTTCAAATGCCAGAAACTTCTCAACTAGTGCTGTACAGCTGTCTGCTCCTCAATCTACTAATACCGAACAAGGTTCATTGCACCTTGTTCAAACTTCCAAGCGAAAGTTACCTAATTGGAGAGACGATGACTTTACCAGATCCAACAAACCGGCTAGACCATCTGGTGACTTATTTGAGATAGATCCGTCTAAAAAGGCAATCAAGACACGGCCGAGGCGTAGTAGACAGAATAGTAACACGGCCGAACCGCCGGTCGCGCCGAAGAGGCTTGCAAAAATATTTTTGAGCGACGAGCAGAAGAGAGTGGTTGACATTGTCTGTATAGATAAGAAGTCTGTTTTTTTTACTGGTTCTGCTGGTGAGTTTAAAATCTAGATGTTTGGAATCACGGTTAATGGTCAGGCACCGGCAAATCTGTGTTGCTGCGTGAAATTATTAGTACGCTCCGTAGGCGCTATGCGCGTGAAAGTGAAGCGATTGCAGTGACTGCATCAACGGGTTTGGCCGCGTTTAACATTGGCGGTGTCACGTTACATTCGTTTGCAGGTATCGGTCTTGGGTTCGGAGGCGTTGAAGACTTGGCCCGGAAGATCAGAAAAAACAAAAAGGCATTGCAGAGATGGCTACGGACTAAAGTGCTTGTTCTTGACGAAGTCTCGATGGTTGATGGCGAGCTGTTTGATAAACTGGACGCGGTGGCCAGGATGCTAAGAAAAAGCGTTCGTCCGTTTGGAGGCATCCAACTTGTTGTCACTGGGGATTTTTTCCAGCTGCCTCCTGTGCCAAGTAACGGCAAGCCTTCCAAATTTGCATTTGACGCAAAGTCGTGGAAGGCTGCGGTTCCGTTAACAATCAACTTGACGCAAGTGTTTAGACAAAAAGATCATGGTAAGTGTTGTGATCGTAAATTTCATGCTTTGAGACTAATGGTTATAGTCTTTGCAGATATGCTTAATCAGATGCGGGTTGGAAGACTATCAAATGACGCGATTGAACAATTCAATAAGCTCAAGCGGCCATTGGTGTTTGACGATGAGATTGTGGCCACAGAGTTGTTCTGTACCAGAAACGAAGTCGAGGATTCAAATCGAAAGAAGATGGAGCGTTTGCCAGGCGAGGAACACATGTTCCTCGCAATAGACAGCGGTACAGCGCTACCGGAGACCCGAACCAAGTTGTTACAGAACTGCATGGCTCCGGAGCGTGTTGCTTTGAAAAAGGATTGCCAAGTGATGCTGATCAAAAATATGGACGAAAGTCTTGTGAACGGATCGTTGGGGATTGTGGTTGGGTTTATGAGCGAAGGGGTGTATGCGATGAGTCGCGACCGCGAGTATAGCTATATGGATGACAACGGAGAAGAAATACCTGAGCAGTCGTTAGCTGCTCTTAATCGGAGGGACGATTGCGAATCGGATGACGAAGATTTTAATCGATTACGCCGCCGACGGGACATACAGACGAGAGAGTTTATTTCAGCGAGCGATGGTGCACCCAAATGGCCGTTAGTACAGTTTAGGCTCGGGGACGGGACCACGCGGGATGTGTTGGTTGTGAACGAGACGTGGAAGACGGAGCTGCCGAACGGGGAAGTGCAAGCGCAGCGGACTCAGATTCCGCTGATTTTGGCATGGGCGTTATCGATCCACAAAGCTCAAGGACAGACGCTGGAGCGAGTCAAGGTTGACTTGAGACGGGTGTTTGAAAAAGGACAGACATATGTGGCTTTAAGTCGGGCCACATCGCAGGACGGGCTACAGGTTTTAAATTTTAGCGCGGTCAAAGTCGAGGCGCATCCAAAGGTTATTGATTTTTACAAGTCTTTAAAGTCTGTGAACGAGCCTAGTCGGACCATAGACGAGGAAGAAATGGAGGCCGCCGAGTATGGCGGATGATGTACATAGCTTGAATAGAATTATACACGAATTTGTGCGCATAATGTACATGATTGAATGGATTATTATACATATAATTCACCTGTTTCGTAAGACAGGTTTGGCAGGATCCCACGGACCTTGGATCTCACTGTAATGTTAGAAAGCGAGAATAAAGGAAGCAGAACACATACTTTTTGTACTGCTGCAGTGCAATAAGCCAGCCTGGAGCTACAAATACGGCCGAAAAAATGGCAATAGACCAGACTGCCAATGCCCACCAACCACCGATATAAAGGATTTCAAATTCTGTGATTGTAAAGAAGATTGCTGTCAAGATTAAATGCGATAAGAATGAGTAGGATCTGATCCAGCGGGAGAAAATAGGGAATAGTCCGAATAGCTCAATAGAGAACAGTAGGAAAGAAAATACGCTTAGAGTTGTCGACAGACGAGATGCCAACATCGTTGAAGCAGATACTGCTAGGTTTGTGGATAGTGTAGGAGGGAATCTAAAGAGTGAGCATTGCACTGGGAATAGCAGACAAGTACGTACGCCTTTTTTGAGCCAATTGAGTAATCATGAAATATTATGTTAAGCAAGAACAACCAGAACGAAATAGCCCAAATGGAGTCTGAAGATGTTGATTGCGTCAATGATTTTAGCACTGGAGACAGACCAAGAAGAGTTGAGACGATCAGGAGAGCAGATTTCGCAGTTGAGACTGTTAATGTGAGTAAAACAAACAAGCAATCAATATGCTGCCAACGCACTTCTGCTTGAACTATTCATGTCTCCAAAGATATCCCACGCACCATATCCAATCAAGGTACAGACAGAGCCAGTGGATGCGAACAGAGCAGGATTCCATTCTCTGTCATGAATGAGAACAAAGACTCCTACAAAAATAGCGACAGTGCAAACGTGCAATACAATGACAGTTGAGTCAGACGACAGAGTCCAAAAAGAATATTGCTGGACATGAATATTTCGCTTTAACTGTGACAGAAAGGAAGAATCGACGTAGTTATCTGGATAAGGCTGTTGAAGCCAGAGTAACTTCCTCCATGGTCTTTTTGCATAGTCTAAACTATTACTTTTACTTGACTTATATATCGAGTCACGTTCAGCAGCCATTATAGCATTATAGAGTGGGCATTGCTGTTGTGTGAATTGGACCATTGAAGTTCGTGAGGATGAACATCAAATGGGAGGTTTTGAGCCGCAGTTCCCAAGACTTCTCTCTTTAACAGCACAAACAACTTATCGTAGTAATCAAATACTTTTATTCACAAAGATATATTTAGAGATTTACATTTAAAGTATTATGGAACGTCTTGGAAGATTTCTTGGACAAGGCGCAGGAGGAATGGGTGGAATGAATTTTCCAACGGTCAGTGATTCATTGAGTACAGGAGAGTGAAGGCTGATGATTACAGGATCAAACGATTGTCGACAACTCAGAATGTGTTTATATTTCGTCTTTGGCTCTTTTGAAGATGTTGAAACACGGAAGGTTAGTGAAGGATTGTGAACTTTTGTGATCGACGATGATTAACGTGGCAAATCAGAGCAGGAGTTCCAATGGAAGTTGTGAGTAGTTTTGATTGCAATTTGAATGATTTCTCATGGTATTTAAGATGGGCTTAATGCTGGGCGAATTTGTGGATGAATACACAGTGCGTGTTATAGACGTGTTTGCGATGCCTCAAAGCGGGTGAGCGGTGATGTGAATAGGTTGAAAGTGTGTTCTGATCGTATAGTACTGGAGTAAGTGTCGAGGCAGTAGATCCCGTATTCCAGACTAAAATGATGGATATGCTGAAACAAACTGGGAGGTGAGTAATGAGTACTATATATAAGAGAGGGGTATTAATACTCCTAATAGAGATCAAATGGTAGTTGGATGGTATCACTCGCATCCGGGATTTGGCTGCTGGTTATCGTCTGTTGATATAAACACTCAGCAGTCATTCGAACAATTGACTACACGATCTGTTGCAGTCGTTGTAGATCCTATACAGTCAGTTAAAGGAAAGGTCGTTATTGATGCGTTTAGATTGATTAATCCAACTTCACTCATGAGAGGTCAAGAACCGCGGCAGACGACTTCGAATCTTGGACATCTTAACAAACCTTCAATCCAGGCACTTATTCACGGACTTAACCGTCACTACTATTCGATTGGAATAAATTATCGAAAGACACCGCTAGAAGGACAAATGTTACTAAACCTGCACAAGTCTGAATGGACTCAAGGTCTTACGCTTAAAGATTTTAGAGCACATGATAAAGAGAATTTGGAAGCAGTCCAACAGATGGTTAAACTTGCGGAACAATACACGAACAGGGTTAAGGAAGAAAAGGAGTTAAGTCCAGAAGCGTTGAAGACTCGATATGTTGGAAAGCAGGATCCCAAGAAGCATCTTGAGGAGAACGTTAATCAGCGTATGGAAGACAATGTTTGCGTTTTATTGGCTGGAATGATTGACAGTATTTCTTTTAAGTAAACACTTCAGATGTACATTTATTTTACATAATATTAGAGTAGCTCTGCTTAAACGCGGTCCTTTTGGTGCGGCTAACTGGGATACCGTCTAGCTTCTCCTTTACTAAACAGATTAATACACAACAAATGTCAGATCAAGTAAAAGATAACGACGACGTGTTTGAATTTCTTGAGTCCTTAGGACCAGATCCTAATGGATCAAGTACAGGTCCAGCAGAGACTCCGACAGGAACAAATCAGCCAAATGAGAAGGAACTGCTCGGATACTTGGACGAACTCACCCAAGAGGCTGCTACCCCAGTGGCTCCTGCTACTCCAGATATCCCAGCTATTGAAGCATCGATCAATACTAGACAGTCTATAGAGTCACCATCAAAACCCAAGTCTGAGGTTGAACTAGAAGCCGAGCGGAAGTCAACTTCTTCTCCTCTTCCTAAAGATGCGGTTGCTTCGCTCACTTCATGGTTGGGATCTAGTGGGATATGGGATTCTGCTTCAGCTGCAGTCAAAGGAGCTGAAGCAAAAGTCCAAGATTTACAGAATTTAGACCGTAAATCATGGGAAGAGAAAGTAAAAGGGAACATCGGAGGGCTAAACTCCAAGTTTGGTCAGTGTACATCATTGGCTAAGCATAAAATACTGATTTTTTTTAGGAATTTCTAAAACACTGGCATCAACATTTTCAAGTGTACTTCAAACCATTGTGCCTCCTATTCTTCGACATGAACAGCTTAGAATTCATATCTTCCATGATATCGTTGGGTACCCGTCAATAGATACTCTTGTTTACTCTGTGTTTGATCGAGTCATGCAACAGGTTGAAGGCGGCGAGCTTATGATTGTGCAGAAAGGTCGTGAGAGTAGAAAACGAGATTCAGACAAGAAAGGCGTCAAACGGGACATGGGTCTGTTTACTGGTGGTTTAGAAGCCGGAGAAAAACTAGCAAAGGCCAATATTGAGCAGATTAGGCTAAAGGGCAAGGAACCAGAGAACTTAGAAGATCAAGATTCTCCTATTAGGAAGTCTGATATATATCTATCGATTCAAGCAGTATCGTATTCTGCTAATGCGGTGTCCAGTGACGTGAACCCTGAGTCGGAATCTCAAGACAAATTATTTGCGTTTATCATTTACTTGAGTGATCCTTTTCATGATTTATCTTTCACAACTCATTCACAATCTTTTCCTTTGCTGTGGTGTGACTGGTTAGATAGTGAAGACCCTATTCCAGGCCAAGTTGATCCTCGTGAATGGTTAGCAGAATGGGTTGAAGAAGGACTTGGACTTGCTATTGGAGTTGTTGCTCAAAGATATGTTGCCAGTCGATTAGCAATTGGTGTTAATGCTGAATAATGATAAAATTGATCTCATTATACTAAAATGTATGCGGCTACAGACCTTTCCCTTCTATCCCATTGTCTCTTTGTTTATAAACTCAACGTACTAAAACTATGGCAAAGAAGAAATCGACTAATATTAACAAGCTCGAACGTCTTTTAGAGAGACCTTGGTGTTTTTACTGTGAGCGCGATTTCGATGATCTGAAAGTTCTGATATCTCACCAAAGGGCTCAGCATTTTAAATGTGACAAATGTAACAAACGATTAAACACCGCTGGTGGTTAGTATTGTCTTTCTGGGGTCTCTGTGTTATGTTAACCTTGAATAGGCCTTGTGATTCATGTCCAACAAGTTCATAAAGAGACCTTAACTGCTGTATTCAATGCACTTCCAGGGTATGCCTTCACACTTCTACTACTACCACTACCACAATCATCTAACAATTTCAAGTCGTGAACGAACCGATATCGAAATATTTGGTCTTGAGGGAATCCCTGAAGAAGTTATTCAGGCAAGAGAAGCAAAGCTAAGAGAAAATTTCGCTGCTGCTGGAATCGCAACTGATAAGAATGACTACACAAACTCTACCGTATCGGCCTCTACTCCACCAGCAAAGAGACAAAAGATCGTGTCTGTTGATAGAGAAGCAATTCAGGCGAAGCTTGCTGCTCACAAAGCTGCAAAAAAGGCTGCAATCGATCAAACTGCTCTTGCTAACGAGAAGAACACACCTAGTTTGATTCCGTCTATGCCTGTAAGTCATTCAATTCCTTTTACTCCACAAACTATCTCAGGAAAGACTACTATTACACCCCCCGGCACAATTCCTAATCAGTCAAATTTCTATCCTCCTCCTCCTCCTCCTCCTCCTCCGCCGTCTAGGAGTGAGTAAAATCTTTATGTTACATATTAATTCTCCTACTGTACATTTCAGTCTACTATAATACAAGACAAGCCTACTTCCGATAGTAGATCTTTTTAAATTTAAATTGCAGTTGCAAAATGCCTTTATCAAAATTGCTTAGGAACCGACTTTCGTATCTGGACGAATAGTCCCAATCGCGATCCACAATCCTAAACGAAATGTCCTGATATGGTGGCCCGGCAATAAACTTAATCAAACAAGTATCGGAATCCCCTCCACTACGTTTGCCATCTCGAATTATCTTGTAAGTAGGAGCCCTTGTCGAATCAATCAATTCCGGATAAAATATGCTAAACTTGTATCCTTGTACAACTTTAGGCGGCGGATTGTCCAGATTGTAATGCGTTTGATTATATTTATTCCAGTCGTATCCCATTTGAACCCGGTTAAAGTATCGCGGCTTAATCAATTTGGTCGAACCTGAGAGCTGTTCATCTTCTTCATTCAAAACCGCTTCGTCGTCTTCTGTTCCTCTTTCAATCTCTCTCTCAAAAAGCGCTTCTGATGCCGCAACCTTACCGCTCGGTCGTTGTAATTGACTGGTAGCTTGTGCTGTTTTCTGTAGTGGTATAAACCCAAGTTGTGCCACTCGTTTCTGCTCATCGACCTATACCATTAGACTTGCCATTAGTTGATATATACAACATACCAGCTGCTTCATAAATTCGTCTTGATCAACAGCATCCGAAGACTTTAACGTCACCGTTTCATTGCCTGTTTGAGGAACTTTGTCCATGACGGTCTCATACTCGATCGGTCCTTTCATAGTAGTGATTTGCTTTAAAGCAGACCTCGCTTCTGCTGCCTGAGACTCCCGCAACATGCGAACTCGATCACGAATCACAAGATCGTAAATTCGTTGAGCTTTTGCCCTTGCCTTTCTAAATAACAGCTCCTTTTTCAGATCACTCCAAAAGTCAACATCAACAGCAGAATCGCCCGCCAGCAAGTGCTCAACTCGGGTTTCTAGTAAGACCAAGTCTTCGTAATTTTTGTCCTTCAAAATCTCTTCGATATCATCAGATACAGTATGCACAGCTCGCGAATTCAGACCGCTGACGCCAAATCGCAACTTGTACATTGCGTCTTGACACAGAATACTCATTGCCTAACATGTCAGTCGCATATCACACCTTTCAAAATATAATGACTTACATCCCAAAACTCGTACCCAAAGCCTCTGCCTTCCAACTCGTTATACGTCTTGATATCCGTCTGCAGTTTCTCTAGTTCAGTAAGAGATAATTTTTCAAAAATCGAATATGGAACTGGTATCTCAATTTCCTGTAGCGCTTTTGAATCATCTTCATAAATATTCTTCTCTCTCTCTATAACTCGTAAATTCATAACCAGCCAGTCAATCGCCTTTGCCCTGCCTTCTTTGACCCTGATCAACGCGCCTTTCTTTGCCTGCTGCAGCGCAAACTTGTCCTCTCCCGCAACCCACTCACGCATCTGTCGATCCTCTTCCGCGCTTACCTGTACTCGTGTCGGACGATGCTGCTGATCCCATTTTTGTCCACTATTTCTTGTGTATTGTGAGCTGTCAGCGTTGGGCCTGCTTCTGAACGCACTCTCCTGGGGAGACAACTGCCGTCGCCGTTTCAGCTGACCAACTTCCTCACGTACCGTTGTAGACCTACGACTGTGTGACTCACGAGGCTGACTAGAGCGATGACTGCGACTATCTCGATCTTGGGAGTTATGGGACTCATTATGCGACATCTTCATCAGGTCATGCGCGTCAAATCTCGCAAATCACTGAGTTTTAACGCCATTGGAAATTCAAAAATTTATAGAGTAAACAAACCGTTTTATGTATCACTGAACACACACTACAATAGTCTGCATCTACTTGATCATTATGACTACTTAAGATACCGTTATCTAACCTAACAATTATACAAATATACTTTTATCCACAAATGATGATGCATTTTTACAATCAATATAGAGTAAAATGAGCATAATTTATGAACGGGGCTTCTCTTTCTTCTCCTTCCACAGGGCCAAAAGAGACACACCAGAGACCTTGACGACTTTGAATCGTACACCAGGAATATCACCCTTTGCCTTGCCCTTACGACCGAATCCAGCGAGAAGAACCTCGTCGTTCTCATCAACAAAGTTCAAACAACCATCATTGGGGACGAAAGCTGTAACTCTCTTTCCGTTCTTGATAAGCTGAACACTATACATAATTGTAATTAGTCTTTATCTTACACCCAGTTGCTACTATCCACCACGTACCGAACACACTTGCGAATAGCCGAGTTAGGCTGCTTAGCCATAACACCGACCTTCTCAAGAACAATTCCCTTAGCGTGAGAAGATCCTCCGAAAGGCGATGACTTGAAAGCGGTTCCAAGAAGACGTTTCTTGTATGACAGATCCGCCCATCTGTTATCACGACGATGAGTGCGGAGCTTTCGCGCGGAATTCAACCCTCTGTTATTTAATGATTAAATACTTAATCTTGTCTTCAATCCTGCGTTGCACACGTACCTTGGCTTTCCTTTTCCCATGTTGAGTTAATTTGAGTGTCGAGAAGTTAACGATGGAGGATTATTAGAGTCGTCGATTTACACAGAACGCACTACATTCAACCTTGTTAGCCTCAAACAGCAGTCACGCACCATTTAAAATAGCCCTAACCATTTTATGTAGGTCTGTCTTAACAGTTAGTTAGCTGATGATGGGGTTGGTGTTACCCCTGATTTACTACAATACCCATGCTAACATATAGCACTGACCCTTGAGATGATAATCTCGGCTTGAACTTGACAGTTAGCCAAACTCATCATATTATTGTCGTCCCATCGCGAGCTGAGAACGATCTGATTTGATTGCGGACGGAATGCTGAATGAATAAATCGTATTGAATTGGATTATATAGATACTATGACGTCAATTATTCTAATTGTGATTGGCGTTGTCGTGTTCAATGCCTTCATATCAGCTATTGGATCAGACAATCTAGCTGAATATGTATATTACACCATTATCACTAAGTGGCGAATTCTAACTATACTATAGATATGGCATTTATGGACCACATTTGCTCCTACTGAAGCAGCTCGAAACGTCAGGAAACTACGTCAACTGCAACGAGAAGCCATTTTGAAGAGCACCGAACAAGCAAACACAAGTTCACAGGACGAGTTTGCAAAATGGGCAAAATTGAATAGACAAGTTGATAAACTGAAAACAGAAATCGAAACTTTGGGTATTAAAAAAACTTAGTCTTTGACTGTGACAGTTTTTAACAGACATTTAGGCAGGAAGATTGGAACCAGACGGCAGTTCTTCAAAACACAAATCAAAAGATCGATCTGGTTATCAACTACAGGCATGAAGTTTTTTGTTCGCATAAAGTACCGTAAGGCTGCTGTGTTTTGGCTCCCTAAAGGCATGTTTCCCAGCGCTGTCGAATGGATTCTATCCCTCACATCTGCACCAAAAGGAAGTGTTTCAGTCTCGGTATGGTTTATGATTGTGGATTATGGCATTAAAGGATTTGTAATCTCGGCATTAGAAAGTATCATTACCTTTGCTGCTTCAAAACGCACAGCCAGTGCTCCAATATCAGCACAAACAAAGGCTTCCGAAGCGAAGACAAAATAAAGTCTAACGTTTGTTTCCAATTGTATTATACGTATAGCAAATTACTCCAGTTTCAGAAATGCTTTTTTATGCTACTCTAAAAACCTAGTGACTTTTGAGTGGACGCGTTGGAATTGTGTAGTCAATACCCAGCTCGTTCAACTTTGTCTGCTTCTCTTTCCGTCGCTTCTCCTCTCGAGAAACTAACTTTTCCATTTCTTCATTAGTGCGCTTCTTGTCGTGTTTGTGTTTTGCAAGTTTTGTCGCTGGAATCTTTTTGAACTTTCTGTTGCTTCCAACAAATAGCTTCTCATGAACCTGTGCTTCTGGAACGACAGAGACTTTGAGAATATGTCCATAGAGTAGGTAATTATTCATGGTCTCTGCTACGATTTCTGCAACATCACTGCTTCCAAACTCAATAAATGCGTAATGCTTCGAAGCTCCAGTCTTTTTGTTTCGCGACAAACGCAGACGGAGAATATCTCCAAACTGCGAAAAATAACTGCGCATTTGCGTCTCGTAAAAACCATGAGGAATTCTACCAATGTAAAGCACACCAGGGCGTTCATTTTTGGCAGCTGCAAGCTCACGCCGCTCCTTCTTTGTAAGCTTTAGCTCGCCGTTTGACGAGTCACCTTTCTTTGACGCAATCTTGTCTTTAATGTCTTGTTCTGTAGTTGTCGGTAGTTTGAGTTCAAGCTTCTCAAACCTGTTCTCCTTCTCCTTGACTTCCTCCTCTTCATTCTCCGAATCCTCGTCACTGCCAGACAGTCCAGAAAATTCTGCTTCAATGTCACTATCTCTGACTGCATCGCTCACATCCCCGTCGGAACTCTCACTAAATTCGGCATCGCTATAATCTTCATCAATCTCTTCATCGGTCGAAACGTCCAGCCCAATAACACCTTCGTCATCAGAAACAATAGGTGAAACGCTTTCCACTTCTGCCTTCTTTGCTACTTTCTTAATAACAGCAGCTTTTGCAGCTTTTGGTGCCACTAAAAGATTAGATTGCAATAGTCATTTTCATAAATTTCATACATTTCTTGCTTGTACTATATTTCTTTGGAGCCATAATGTTTATTTGCCGTCAATATAGCAAATTTGATCTTCTGCACTCCCAAATTTGGGAGTTTTTTTCCAAAAAAAATTTGGCGCGGCTCAAGAACTACTACACCCTTATAAACACTCAGAAGACTTTGTTTAGTTGTTCAGGAGATAGACATCAACTCTTTACTACATAACATGTATTCTAAATACAGATACCAAACGTGTTTATGGAGAAAAGAAAAAAACAATCTGTCAAGATAATAACTGAGTGACATCAACGTTTCATTACACAACGCTACTTTTAGTGATTTAGAATTTGGGTGGCTTGTACAAAATCTTTCTGGTCTTGATTGGTGACCACTTGAACCTGTTACCCTATTAGAATTTGTTGTCGAGCTAACTTTAAACCTATCAACATACCTCTTTACCCAAACGCTAAGAGCCCACAGAGTGCCAGTCATGATGAGAACTTTAAGACCAGTCTTCTTTCTATAATCATGCTCAGGCTCTGCAGCCCAGTTCAAAAAGCTGGTGACATCCTTTGCCATTTGAGTGGTAGTAGCCGGGGTGCCGTCTTCATATTCAACAAGTCCGTCAAACAAAACTCGTGCCATGGCAATACCACCACCAGGGAAGTAGGGATTATAGTTGAGACCGCTAGCAACTGCAGCACCCTAGGCCAGATAAGAATCCTACCATATGCAAACATTAATAAGAACTTACAGCAGGAGGTTCATCAGGGTAACCGGTCAATAAACTAAAGATATAATCGCAAGCTCCATGACGAGCCTTAACAATCAAACTCAAATCTGGAGGGAGTGCACCTTGGTTAGCAGCTCGGGCAGCCTGCTCGTTGGGGTATGGCGAAGGAATATAATCTGAAAGCTTGCCCGGTCGCTTCTCAATCTCTCCTTCATCGTTAGGCTCGTTGTCATATTCAACTTCTTCAGCAATTGCCCGGACTTCGTCCGCCGTGTGGGTCACACCAACAAGAGTACGCCAGGCCTAAATGGTGGGGTTAATTGAATACCTCATTACTGGCAACTTCTACATACAACCAAATTAAGAGAATGGCAGGCAGCGCAGACCTCCTGGTACACCTGGAAACCCCGACGCAGACTTGAAGAGTTAGAAAAAAGAATCCCTTTGATAAACTATCTCATATACCCACCTCGCATGGTCGAAAGTGTCAAACCATCCAGCATGAGGCCAGGGGTACTCAGCAGGGTGAAGACCGTGCTCAGCCAGTGTAAGAGCGGCAATCGGGTTACCGTATAAATGAATGTACCAAGCAGCTAGGCCACTGGTAGCAACTGTAGCAACAACGGCATGTCTAGTAGTACGAGAAAGCTATAAAAAAAAACACTCTGTCAGTACTAGCAAATCATAAAGCACATATTCCCTTTTGCACAACTAAAAAAGAAATTCATAGCACCAAGAAAAAGAAAACGCGCAATGACCTAGATTTCAACATACTTCAGCATTAGAATTCTTCGCAGCAGTTGAAATGCCCCTCTAACATCAATATTAGCCAATGATCTCACAATCACTATGCCTTCCGGATATTATTCAGTGAAGATTCTCGCGTTTGACATCATCAAAAAAGGGTGTATTGAACTGAACCCTTAAAATATATAATTTGACAAAAAGAAGCGACAATTTGCATGAACCAATACCGGAGAGGCAATAGTAACCAATTCATCACCAAAAGACATACCGCAAATGATGCAGAAAGTTGCTTTAGCAGGGGATTAGTAGAAAATCTGCTAACCATTTCCTGGGATTTTGAAGACGTGAATTGGACGAGGTAGTTTTGTTTAGTGAAAAGGAAAGCACACTCTCGCGGGACGAAAACACGAATGGACCGACGAGAGAGAGAAGAGCAAAAAGACGATAGACAAATTAGAGTTCGGCTGACCTAACTGGACGACCGAGCCTAACGCAATGGACCCGTTCTCATTGGCCAAAACACCTGCAGAAACTATTTATCTATTTATGGCATATACGTAAAAATAATTTTTTGCATTAACTCTATCTTTAAAGTTATTTCTATTAAAACAAGTTTTAACTCCTCCAGTTTAACCCCAATAGCCAGCCATTAGTACATCGCAATTCGTGTCAAAACACATATTCAGGCCCAATAAGAACCCGATTTAACGCCAACCGTAAGCATTCGCTAGACTTTCCAGCAAAATCAACAAACTCATGCAATACCTTCTCAACGCGTTCTCGTGAGATACTGTTAGCGGTAGCACTGCGGGTAGCTGAAAGCCATTCTAAACCACTTTCCTCCGCCGTCCACATATTTGTTAAATCTATCGTGCCGTCTAAAGCAACAAGAGGTTCCGATTTGACTACTTTCTGCATAATAGACCGTTTGTCTTTAGCAAACTTGCGTACCACACTCCATACTTGAATGTGATGATGATCAACATCAACTATAAGAGCACGAGATACAACTGTCCACTCTGAAAACTCTTTCTCTGGCATTGGATGTGGTAGCACTATACCACCATATTCAGCATCTTCAATTAACGAGCGAGTAATGCATTTCTCAAGTGTTCCGTCATCAATTGGACCACAGCATGATTGGATTTGAAATTCAGGATGAAACAACGAATTCCCGTTTCCAATCAAATTTTTAGGCATCGTATCAGTAGGGGACATACTCACGGGTGCGCAATCAAACTTCACATTCGAGTACGGTCGAATCCGACCAATAGAGCCAGACAGTGAAGGCAGACGCAAATCGGCATACCGGGCTGGAATGGCAACCTCCATAACTACCGGTGCCGATTCGGGTACGGTAAACTTAGGCTTTACATCATAAGACGTCATTGTCACACTCCCCATAGCCACATTTAACGTATTATCTGCAGATGAGAAGCGTGCTGAACCGCTTAGCGCATTGACGGTAGCCATGGTTAAAGGCGAGGAACCAGATATATCTTCCCAAGGTCCAAAGAAGTCGGCGTCGTTATCCATCTCCGCTGTTGTCGATGAACAGGAAACTGAAATTGAGTCCGAAATGGACGAGCCAGAAGATGTAACCTCTCTTGTGAACATATTTGCTGCTGTCAGTGGCGTTTTAATCGATGAAGGTTGAGACCAAAGCGACGAAATGTAAGATGTAGATGATGACCCCAAATTCAAAGACATACGCGCATTTGAAGAAACCCTTGGAGGATGTCTCAGAGCTGGTATGTCCCACGCGTCTCTGGCTAATCGTATTGAACTTGAAGTACTTAGAGATGCGGTCTGAGAAGACTTTAATTGCGGCGTAACATCATCAACTCGAAGAAAAGCCGCAAACAAGAACAGAATACGCTGAGACGTTTGCTTGTCGCCCACAACTATAGTTCGAATAGGAATGCTTGCGGTATGCCGATCTAGCAACGGTTTTGTAAACCCAAACGTCTCCAACCAATCCAGATGAGCACCCAGGAAAGATGTAAGAGCTCTTTTCAGGAATGACGGCAATCCTTTATTCGAATGAGTGAATAGCTCATCTAGTCGTCTGGATTCTTCAGCCCATATATCCCATTTTCCCATCCCACTACGAATACGCGGGATACTTTGTCCATCACAGAATCTGTTGAAAAATCGCAGAGCCGACATTCGAACTTCTTCATTTCCCTGCAAGTACGCAGGAGGAATCCGAAAATGCTGCAGAAGTAAATGCGTTGTGCTGTCTGGTGACCCGCATTGAACGGTCTGTGCATGCTGAGATATCAAGACTTCTTGCAACTGAGCATAAATAACTCTGGCAAACTCATCCAGCGAACGAGAAAAAGCAGACCAATTAGATGTAAGTAAATACTGATCATCTTTATGAACTGATACAACTACACCAATTGCAAAAAAAACGCCTTTTCCTTGTGGCACAGGTAAAGAATCTCCAGGAGCCGGTAGAGGATCCCAACTGCACTCAGTGGGCAGAGCACTAGCTGTCGATCCTGATGCATGTAAACCAAAAGGGGTTGAAGAGGAGTTAAGTTTGATCTTGGGATACGGAGACAACCCTTCTGGCACATCAGAATCAGCCGAATAAACAAATCTTGAACGATCGTGCGGGCTTATGGAAAATAACTTCGAAATCAGAAACGATAACCGTTCAGAAGAGTCACCGACATTCAAAGGTCGCATTTTTACTCCAGTACCTTTATAAGCCATTGGTACGTTACCAAACATGTAGTCGACTAGTCTATAAAACGAGGGCGCATCTGGTGAAGGAGTAGGAAATACTGGTTGATTATGCTGATTAGGTATCAAGCCATTAGAAGGTGAAATGCTAGAGCAACTATCAGTTTCTGAAGTTGCATGGGCTGGAAAGCTGTTTAAATTGCCACGCTTGAGGTCTGATGTTTGAGTATTCTCTGCAGTAGGATGTGAGTCGAACAATGGCGCACGAACAGCTTGACAGAACGGATCTTGAGCCACCACGACTCGCATGTGACATGTTGAATTCAACGCATTTGGCTCAAGCGACGCAGGTATTAGTATTTCGCGCAACTGTTGAGGTAGCTCACCAGGCGATGACGAAGAGATTGACGAGGCCGAGGACCGAGTAGAAACATTTTGAGGTTGTAGATCAAAAGATTCATATTGACCAGGAAGATGTAATGTTGGTACTGAATTCTGGGTATTAACCAAATCTAGGCTTTCAGATCGCCCAAATATCCGGCCAAACATGTTTGTTATATCTAAAGTCATTAATGATAGTTCACCAGTCAAATGAGACTATTGTTGTCTGGATACTAACCTAGATGCAGTGGTTTGTTGAAATTGGATCCGCAACTAGCAGATCTTCTCAATTACTGCTTTGCATCAGCATCTTCAGACCACTTTACTCTACAATCGAATGATTTTAAGGAATAGATAAAGGATGCTGAGCACAAGCTTTAATGTTGCCTCCAGTTAAATTCAGGCACCCAAATCGATAAAACGTCGGTTTACATGCTCTATGTCGATGGGTCAGGATGACTACTATATAAATGGGTCAGAATGTAAAATAAAGTTATGCGGATGACATTTCTAGATTGTGCACGTTTGACTTGCAAGTTATTCTGATCTGGTTGTCCCTTTAGTTCCCGAGATAAGCTGCGGCACGGGTCAAAATTCTGGAGTCATCAGGTTTATATAGAACACTATCTGTTATCTACCTCACATCAGACTGAAATCACGATTTGGAACAAACCTGTTCTTTGCTTCATTGTGAGATGGATCACGTGTGATACAGTAATCCATGATGTAATCAACAATTTAAGTTAGAGAGTGTGTCAAAATGTATTTTACAGTAGTTACGCTGGCAAATCTACCTTAAATCGATGTTTCGTCTGATCTATCCTTAACCAAAGCACTCGGTTATTATACATAATATGACTCAAAAGATCTGGTTCCACTGATGATTATTTATGTTAAAGTTTACCAGATTAAGCTTGTCTGTTGTTTGTTTCTGGTACGAGGAGGCAGCTGCATCGTATTGTTGGCAACTAGAACGATGATCTAGCTGGCTTACTCGAGATCTAAATTCCACTTGAACTTATGTCAATGACTGCTTTCAAGGCATAAAACTCAATTGAACGTACCAGTCCATCTCCAAGATGTGTGCTAACCTCAATTCCAATGCCTTTATTTACTTTCTTGATTTCATCCGTATCCATTAGTAGCCTTCCAACAGCTACCGCAGTTTCTTTGCCTTCCGCTAAAATCTCCACTACTGTGCCAGCCGGAAGATTCTCATCAGGTAGCCATGCGCCTTTGGATGTCAAACCAGGACACTATATGAGCATTAGTTTTGTTGAGCACTCTATCATTGCCATTTACAAACCATGATATTTGCTCCTGAAAGAACAAACTTAATTGCTCCACGATCAACTTTAACGCAAGGAAAACGATCAGGATCTATACATTAGTAAACAATTTCTTGCATAACAGTATACCATACACTTGTGAGTGATTCGTAAGCTTGGAACAAAAGGATCATTAAAGTGTTGGAAAAACAGAATTTCATTGTCCAGAGCATACAATGACAACTTGTCAGTACTGAATCGATGTCAAACTAGCCCACACACAAAAGGCTTTAACTCACCATTTGACAACAACTACTTGTCCTTTCTTTGGAATAATTTCATCGATAACGTCTTCTAGCTTCGGGAACTGCTCTACGAGCTTCGACTTGATGCTCCGCTGCACTGATGATTTGACATTTGCCCGTGAGTGAATATCTTCTTTCGCTGAGAATCTAAATTTTATTAATGACAAACAATTTTTTTATCGATTTACTGCGCACTTTTTAAACATCGCAAACACGTTTGAATTGGTTCTGTTTTTGGCGGTCGTTCATGTTTCTCAAAAAATGTCTAGTCACGTGATTTACAAGCATAAAATCAGATCACAATGCGTATTGCGCGTACTCGGTCGCGCATTTGGTGACGTATTTCATCAGCGAGAACTATCAAGTGCCTCGACGATGGCAATAAAGGAAATGAGGAATAGCAAAGATAATTGAGAATGGCAGCAGACATAACTGCCGACTACTGATAAATTGGGGTGCGATGTGGTTTTTATGAAACCGAATTATTAGCGGAGTTTGTCGGCCGGCACCCAGATGTCAAGCACTAGATACATTAGATGTCAAACATTGGGTTCATGCTTCAGAGTGGATATTATCAAAGCAATGCTGGAAGGATCGTCCGGGCTTCAAACTATATAGGTCTAGGCAACTCGATAAAGCTGGATTTAGGTATGACACTACAAACACTCAAACGTCTGATAATGGCAAACTGTCGCGGTCATACGACAAACAGAAATCTTAGATTGCTTTTTCTAATCACCGTCTGCAATGAGACGCTTATTTGATTGCTGAGCTCTTTATTTGGCCAAGGCACTTGTATGGTTATATGGGCTGGCAGAATTGCGTACGAAAGAAGCTAAGCCAGATATTGATCAAGGCGAAGAAAAGCTCGGGGTTTTTAGAAGTACTGACTAACCCTGGTTCTACTTGAGTCTTCAAAAATTAAATCGCAAAGGCCGAGTGTCGAGCCAGGAAGTGGGGCTAATCTTAACGAAGACGCTATTAGAGGTGGACGGATGCTTGTGAAGGGGCGTGAAAACCAGTTAGAACTAACTCATTAGTGATATGCAATCATCAATTTTTACCGAGTAGAATTTAAAAGTTGGGTGCGACGCCTGGTGGCTCACGGTTTGGAATCTTTAGATACACAAGTGCTTGAGCTCATAACAGGCTGTAAATGTCGCGGGTGACTCAGTACAGGTTGCTTCTATAATCTTACCGTACTACGTTTTAAGCAATATTCTTTTCCCGAATATAAATCATGCTATTCGTCTACGTTATGGAGGTGCACTAGAACAGGAACGTCTTGAAGGCGCGATTCGATTGTCGCGAATTTAATAATTATGCGTAGCACCGCCAATTGAACATTTAAATTCGCGACTACGAAGGGACCAAATGCAACTTGTTAATTGAGTGAAGTTACCTAGGCAGGTTTCAGGTCTACTACTTGTCTTGGGATGGCTTGGATTAGACAGCTTGATTTGGCCTCAACGTATCGAGGTTTTCGTAGGACAGTGTTTGTGACTATCCTGTTAATAATTCATGAGTAAGAAATGTTTTACCAGCTTATGAGAAGCAGTTGGGTGTAAGATATCGGCTTGAGACGCGTGTGTTGCGGGTTTTGAGGTTTCGGTGAACTTAAGAGTAAAATCAATATCACGATTCAAAACAATATCATAAAAATGGAAAAAAAAAAAGGGGGGAAACACGGAAAATTATTTTTTATATTTAAAAAAACCTATAGCTTATGTATCAACGACTCAAATGTAAGAAAAAAACTGGGAGCGCGAGAATAGAGAAGGGGCTTGGGTAAGGCTCTTTGTAACACACGCGTAAACGCGTAATTTTACCCGGACGCAATTTGACGCGACGCGAAGGAACGCGACTTTAATTTAAGAGGCACTCAATTAGTCTCCCACTTGCATTTCTACTTTTGTCTCCCACTTCGCACTTCTTTTGCTCCCACTAGCCTCCACACTCTAATAAATACAATCCAACACAGTTCACAAAAATGTCAGCTGAAGTAGATCATCTCGCTGCTTTAGCAAGTGACCCTTTTATGTCAGATGCTCCTGGACTCTATCGTGCAGCATCTTCCACTGGACAACGAAGCGATTTGGCAGGGCCAGCTTCACTCACAGCAGAGGACGACGGAATGGATGTTGATGACAATGAAGATGATCGTCCTCGACGGCGACTGGAGAATGCAATCCCGAAAGTTGTGGATAGAATTGGAGAAGAAGTCGGAGAAACTTTCAGCGAGTTTCTGTTGACATTCTCCGATCCTGCTGCCGCAATTGCTAGTGGAAGTGATGATTCATACTATGTTAAACAGATTAGAGAGATGAGAATTGAAGATCGATCAACTTTGTATGTTGATTATTCACATGTTGCTACAGTTCAAGGGGGGGTTTTAGCACAAGCAATCACAGAACAGTATTATCGCTTTCAACCTTTTCTACTACGTGCGCTGCAGAAATTAATTGTCAGATTAGAACCTACTCAAGTATTTTCACAGTATGACTCAAATTCTTCAACGATAAATCGCAATACATCATCCAGAAGTACTGGTGGAAGCAGAGAAAAAGCACGAGAAAAGCTGTACCAGATTTCATTTTTCAATTTACCTCTTATTCAACGAATTCGCGATCTGCGCACTCAAAGAGTTGGATGCTTGATGTCAATCTCAGGAACTGTTACACGAACATCTGAGGTCCGGCCAGAGCTCTATAAAGGCAGTTTTACATGCGATGCTTGCCATGCGGTAGTTGACAATGTCGAGCAAATGTACAAGTACACCGAACCAACCATATGTCCAAGCGATAATTGTGGAAACAGATCATTCTGGACTTTGAATGTTCCAAACAGCTCATTTGCAGACTGGCAGAAAATCCGCATTCAAGAAAACTCCAGCGAAATTCCAACCGGGTCTATGCCTCGAACGTAAGATTGAAGATCTCTACTGAATAATATTTGTTAACTTTCTTAGGCTTGACGTGATTTTGCGAGGTGAAATTGTGGAACACGCTAAAGCTGGAGACAAAGCGGTTTTCACGGGCTCGTTAATCGTTATCCCGGATGTCACACAGCTCGGACTTCCAGGCGTCAATCCGGAAGCCAACAGAGAAGGTAGAAACGCACCCCGCACTGCTGAAGGTCTTGCATCAGGAGTGTCTGGTCTGAAAGCACTTGGCGTACGTGACTTGACTTACCGATTAGCGTTTTTAGCGTGCATGGTCAGTCCCGCAGATGCTAAAGACGCAGGCAACGCTGATGTTCGTGGAGAAAGTGATCAAGGCGAAGTTGAACAAGAAGAGTTTCTTAACTCTCTTACACAGGATGAGGTTGACGAACTTAAAGAAATGGTTCACTCTGATCGTGTCTACCTTAATTTGGTAGACTCCATAGCTCCATCAATATGGGGTCATGAGATTATCAAAAAAGGAATTTTACTACAGCTAATGGGCGGAGTACATAAAGTCACGCCGGATGGAATCAATCTACGAGGAGATATAAATATTTGTATTGTTGGCGACCCATCAACATCAAAATCACAGTTTCTGAAATATGTTTGCGGTATTCTTCCTCGTACTGTCTATACATCTGGAAAGGCGTCTAGTGCTGCAGGTTTAACTGCGGCTGTTATCAAGGACGAAGAAACTGGAGAGTTCACTATAGAGGCAGGAGCTTTGATGCTAGCAGACAATGGCATCTGTGCGATTGATGAGTTTGACAAGATGGACATCTCAGACCAAGTTGCAATTCACGAAGCCATGGAACAGCAGACAATCTCTATTGCCAAAGCAGGCATTCACGCGACGTTGAATGCGCGAACTTCAATTCTTGCCGCGGCAAATCCGGTTGGAGGCAGATACAACCGCAAGACTTCCCTTCGAGCTAATGTGAACATGAGCGCACCTATTATGTCACGTTTTGACTTGTTCTTTGTGGTTTTAGATGACTGCAATGAGAGGGTCGATACTATGCTTGCGTCGCACATTGTTGACATTCACATGAAGCGCGACGAGGCTATTGAGCCACCGTTTACAACTGAACAATTGCAGAGATATATCCGGTATGCGCGCACGTTCAAGCCAAGGTTGACAAAAGACGCCAGAGATTATATGATTGAACGATACAAAGAACTACGATCAGATGACGCTCAAGGGCTTGGGCGCAACTCTTATCGAATTACAGTTAGACAGCTAGAGTCTATGGTCCGACTTTCAGAAGCCATAGCCAGGGCTAACTGTGTGGATGAAGTTACTCCTGCTTTTGTTAACGAGGCATACAACTTACTGCGTCAGTCAATTATCCATGTCGAAAAAGATGATGTGGAAATGGACGACGATGAGGACGAACACAACGGACCTAATGACGGGACCAACCTTCAAGGGATAGCAAGTCTTGACAACGAGGTTCAAATAGATGAATCAACTAAACGGGAGCAACTTCAAGAAGGCGGATCTAATCACAAAGTAAAACTCAGTTACGATAAGTATACATCAATTGTCAATCTGCTTGTCCGACGGTTGAGTCAAGAAGAAAATGAAGGACGAGAAGGAGTTAGTCTAGACGAGCTTACGACCTGGTATCTTGAACAACGAGAAGATGACATTCATACTGAGGCTGAACTCGAAAGTGAACAAAAGTTAGTGCGCAAGATTGTTCGCCGGATGGAGCGAACTAATGTGCTGATGAGTTTGCGGGGTAGCGGTTTCCCCGATGAAGACGGACAAGTCATGGAACAAATTTTGTATGTGGTTCATCCAAATTGTGCAATTGATGATCAGCTTTGAGTTGATGGTTAAGGGAATAGCGATTTACATCTGTTTACAATATTATGTACTCTTATAAACGTCTTTGGAGTAGTGTCCAGTCTTGATGTAGTCTGACCCAATAAACTCAACAGAGGAAATGGATTCTGAACTTCGACAGTTTGAAAATGTTGACTGAAGAGCATTCATTGCCTTAAATGGGCGGTGATCAACACGAAGATCCATGAATGACATATATACGCATGGAGCGCGTCGACGCGGCAGTGTTCATCAAGGGTTAGGGGTCAGTTCTGACGAGCGCGTCAAAAAGGTTAGGGCTTGAAACTGCTCACTCAAAACTGTACATTGTCAAAATTCAACCGGACCCAATATTTTGCTTCGTTGATTTTGAAATAGTCACAATCACGTTTATAAACACGGGGTAATTGCATTATATAATGAAACCTTCAAAGTTTTGGCTGAGCGCACTTTCGTTTTTAGGTGTCGTGAGCGCGAGTGATGAGGACTTTCCTCAAGGTGTGAAGCGCGTACCTTTACGTACTCATTCTATTCAGTCTCCGTACTTAGACGATAGTTTACACTCAAAATGGTTCAATTTTGGCGGAGACACCGTGATAAGAACAGATAGATATATAAGATTGACTGCTGATCGGCCTGGCCAACTTGGATGGGTGTCCAGTCGCCTGCCATTGACAGCAAGTAATTTTGAGATCGAATTTGAGTTTTCAATTTCCGGCAAAGGAAATCTATATGGAGATGGAATGGCTATGTGGATAACTAAATCAGGCGATAAATCAGGTCCAGTGTTTGGAGGTCCAGATAAATTTGAAGGACTAGGGATATTTATAGATACATATAAAAATAATCGCCCTGGTGTCACATTTCCTTACGTGATGGCAATGGTTGGCGATGGACAGACAAGTTATGTGAAGGAAAATGATGGAAAGCTGAACGAGCTAGCAGGGTGTTCGGCTAGGGGCATTCATAACAATGCTCATTCTACTCGAGCGCGGTTGACGTATGTGAAAGATTCGTTTATGAAGCTAGAGTTGGAGTATAAGGAGCCTAAAAAATGGACTACTTGTTTCAAGGTGGATGCTCCAGTATTACCTACTGTGTCGTACCTTTCGTTTAGTGCCGAGACGGGAGAATTATCTGAAAATCATGATTTGATTTCAGTCGATGTATCTAATTTGTTTGTCTTAAATGCCGACAAAGCTTCTACTACGACCAAGTCATTCCATAACGACAAGGTGTCAAAGAAGAAAGGCGGATCCTGGTTTTGGTTCTTCTTCAAAATCTTACTCGTCGGTGGAGGAGGGTACTTTGGCTATATTCAGTACATGGCCTATATGAAGAAAAAACAACGGGGCAACGATGTTCTGTTTTAATGTAAGATATGGCGCAAGAAATAAAAGAGCGAATTATGGTACAAATAAACAATTAACAGACGGCCACTGATAAAATCAAATTAAAGACCCCATTCCATAAACGCCCCATGCCGTGAAAGCAGTCATACTCTATTCGAACACAATTTCACACGCAGATTGAATTGAATCTGACTGCTAATCAAACCAAGATAGTGTCGATTTTCATTTTTTCAAGCATAACAGCACCTTCAGCGGCGGCCGGAGATATAGCACGGTCCCGCACTTCTGATGAAGACGATTCAGAATCTGAAGAGTAGTGACCATGTTGGCGTTCATCAGCAAGCGCAGCAGCAGCAACTCTCTGAAGCGTAATCATTCCATCATTTAAGCCATGCTCAGTAGCCAACGAATCATGCATACGACTTGACGGAGCTGTGGAACAGAGGTAAGTGTTATCAGGACGGACACCAGACAGCGGCTCGCTCGGGCGTAGTGTCTGATTTGGGAATGGCAAACGCGGAAGCGATGAACGAAACGGTTGATGATCTGCAGAATCGTACTGGATGTCAGAGTATACTGCAGGATGCTGAATGACAGGCTGAGCTGTGAAAGCGGCGACAGCAACTGGATGAGCATTACTTAACGCTGTATTTAGACTGTTGGCACGAGAATGTCTTCTGTGAATAGGTGGATCCTGATAATGTAAGCTATTTCTGCGTGGCTTCTGAATACCCGCTACAGGAGAAGGTGCAGCTATTTGTGGCGGTGATGCTGTTGGCAATAATTTTGCCGGAGTAAACGCCTTTGCCATATTGGAATGAATGATTTTTTCTTCAACCGCGTCTAAATCTGTTGATGGCCACTTTTTGAGCAATCTTTGGACACGCATTCTAAAAAAATTATGTCAAATAATGCATCCGGTAGATGATGTAATGCTTACCTAGCACAGTCTTTGTCAACGCCTAGCTCATGACCTACAAGCCGCCAATCGACAGAGCCACTTTTGTACTGATAGGCTACAATCAACGTAGTGATTGCTGATATAATATCTGAATTGGACATTTTTTGTATGTGTTGAGTACGATTAGTAGCAAACAGAGCGACGAAAGCGGGTGGGTGGAGAGTTTTATAGTGGGCTCGTATAGTGGGCTCGGTCGATCTGTTCGCGTGTTCGCGGGTCGCAGTCGAGAGTAAGTAGAGATCGACGTCGTACTACGTCACTGTATTTTACGCCGCACGTCTGAAGCAAAACGTAAATAAGTACTTAAGGCATAAATGTCATATACAAAACTTTTTTGCCGAACTACCGACCCGACTGTCCACAGTTGTACCCGACTATGGAAGCAGATACTCAATTTACGTATGAAGAGATTGTTCGGCCTTGTTAATTCCCGATGATTAGATGAACCGTTTCTAACGGTTTTAACTACTTGGGATTTTTTTGTTTATATTGGATTTTACACGTCAGATTGTACAATGTAGTCTATTCTCTTATCGCTCACAGTAAAATTGATTAGTATGTTAGACCCTGCGCATTTTTCAGTGACTATGTTTTGTTTGTTATCTAACATTTAATCACACTCGCATAAAGCTTTGACCAAATAACTGATAAGTTACTACAAGGTATTTTATAATAAAACATCTTCTTCTACTGTCTTTTTTCTTCTCCACTAGAAATCACCATAGAATGTCTGCTCAATTTACTCTTTACTCTCACGTCATCGGTCCCAATGGTATGCTCAATTGTGTAACAGCCATCGGATTCCAACTAATGGACAGGTTGGAAGGTCGCTCAGGTTTTGTGCGAACTTGGCCTGGAATACAATACCGTCATGATGGAATTTGGTGATGGCGAGAACGGAGTGAAGGGGCCCGAGTTTCTGAAGATCAATCCTAATGGTCGTATTCCTGCGTTGATTGACCATTCTGCCAACGTATGCCGTCACACAGTTAAAGTAACGGTCAACTAACTATTACTATTAGGACCTTATCATTTGGGAATCCGGTGCTATTATTTACTACTTGATTAAGAAGTATGACACTGAGCACAAGCTTTATCCTGCATCGCCTGAGGAGCAAGCTCTCGTTGACACTTGGGTATGTTACCGAGAACAATATCAAGCGACGATTGGATTGACTAAAAATGTAGTTCATTTTCCAAGTTTCATCATTCGGACCCTATACTGGACAGGCTGTCTGGTTCAAGGTTCTTACTGGTAATGTAAACACTGCTGCCACCGACAGATACATGTTTGAAGTCCATCGCATGTGCAAGCTTCTTTCTGGCCAATTGTCTCTTGAGGGATCTAACGGATGGTTGGTTCTTGGCAAGTGCACCATTGCCGACTTAGCTCACTTGCAATGGGTCCGTTTCCTGTTCAAACTGGGAATCGACCTTGAGACTGAATATCCCGCCATGTACAAGTGGAAGGAGGCCATGCTCGCTCGACCTGCTATTGCTCGATCCACCGTTGGTGAGGTCTGGAATTAAATGACAAATCTGTTGTTGACTCTATTGGGTTCTAGATGTTTCATTGTCTGATATTATTTTATTTGATTTGGAACATAGTTAGTTAAATTTACTTTTGCTTTAGTTCTCGACTTAGAAGTAGAAATTTCAAAGGCTGTTTTAACCGAACACTTGTTTGATAAGTTCCGTAATATTAGAGCTGGATCTTGTGATCCAAAACATTTACTTAGTTATTGGACATTGACGTAGATTTGTAAATTGATTTATATAATATATATTTGCAGGGCAAAGAGAAACAGAATGTCCACTTATATAGCTCAGTTCAAATAATGTTGTGTGTTAGTAACCAACCAATTAAGTTTGAATTACGATAGGCCCAGGACCTTCTTCTATAAAGCATCATATAGTCTACATAAGCACCAAATACCTTTGCTCGATCTGTTCAAATGAACGGGGCTACGGAGTAAATTACTAATAAGGGCCTGTTTACCCCACGGGTTTTGGGCAAAGCACGTGACTTTTAGCGTAAAGCTTACATACAGTGCCATATCACGTGATTTAGTGTGTACATATGTACCAAGGTTCCAGGGTAACCCTGAAACCCTAAATGTATATTCCAACAACAGTTTATTTAATTGGATGGAAACTTATTGCAGATTGAATTAAATAGCTAAAGTACCCCAATTATGGTGAACGCACCAGAGTTACAAGACCATCAGTGAAGGGTTTATTTATAACAATCTTTCGCCTAGATAATCGGTACGAACCCTTTGATTATTCTGACAGGCGCCACATCCGCCACAATTTTACGCCCGCGGCTTCACTTGACAATCTCTCTTTTCCTGTAATCGCACTTTCTTGAGAATAACATTGATCCATCTGAAAAATTGATCCTAGTTTTTTCCATTGACTCTGTTGCTCTGCAGAAGAAAGGCCTCTACGCTTGTAGCCAAGAAAGATGACTGTTCTTCCAGGTACGCAAAGATCAGTTAGCGTTTTAAGCAGATCATCAAACAGCTCTGTTGTAAATATGTCAGCTAGCTTTCAAATCATACAAAAACCATTTGGCACACCGTTATCGTAAATTAAGTCGCAGGCAACGATTACATCAAATGGTTCATTTGGAAGGCATTTGCGCGCTTGACCCCAATACAACTCGTCAACCGCTAACTGGAACATAGTACCCCGGTTTTTCTTAAGAACCGCGTTGGCATTAGTTCTAAGAAGGGTTTGCGCTTCTTCGACGTCTGTAATGGTGACGTCTAGCTTTTGCAATCTATCTGTGAGATATTTGAGACACTTCTGGTACAAGGCAATTCCCACAGTGCCGTTTCCTGAAGATAAATCGAGTATACTGAGCCTCTCCGCTTGTCCAATAGACACAAAATTGAAAACAGTTTCGTATATCCAAAATGCAGAATCCCATATTTTTCCTGACATATCTGATGTACTCTCCTTAATGAGTATATACTCCTCCTCGTCGATGTAAAATTGTCGCGACGTATACAACGCCGGAGTTGATACTGTGTTTGAAGTATCAGACTCAATCGAAAATGGACCAAATATTAAAGGAATAATTGGTGTTCCACGAATACCAGTGACTGCCGATATTTTGACATAAATGTCTTCATGGGATCCATTAATCTGCAGTGTAAAAGATACAGCACCTTGCCCTCCTCCATAAAATCCATGTACGTCAAGGCCAGGGTAATATAGGCTGCTTGTTAGTGGAGGGCCTTTGATGCATTCTGCCGTATAGTCACTGTGTCCGATGGTTTCCACTGTAACGGGGATTTTAGTATCACTGTCAATTAAGGAGTGAGGGAACAGATTCATCTCATTAACGAGAGCAAGATGCGCAGTGATGATCTGTTTGCCAGAAATTACCGATGACGGAAAAGGCCGACACGGAATAATTCGACAGAGCATCAGTTCGGAAAGAGAGAGCTGTCCTGTCTCGTTAACATGCTCATTTTCATAAAATTTCAACCCTATCGAATCCGACTCCAGTGCTTCGACGGATTTAGAAATTAGATCCTCAAAGGATAGTATGTGTCTACAGTTGACCGACATTATCGCATATGTAAGATTTGTTTCACAGATTTTGAATAGCGGGTAAAAGCATTGAAAAACCAGACTTTGTATCTCCCGTAGGGATGCCTCACTGCTAAACGTAAACAAGATCAAGTCATCGAAGCAATCCGAATGCTCCCGAATATAAATGTTGTGATACGTAATAAAATTGGCGCAGTCTCTTTTCGCCAGTCTGGGTTTATCCCTGTCAAAGAGGCATTGCGATCTCAAATAATATGCTAGAGCTATTGGCATTGATTCCCTGGCTTTTTCAAGCATAAAAGACAGCTCTTTTTCTACTGTGACATAGTAGTTAACCGTATAGTCTTCTGACAGATCGATAGGTGAATAGTCTACTAAACTCCAGTCTCTGCTTTTCCATGCTGCCACTGCCCTCAAAATAATCAGCCATACGGTGTATTCATCAAACTCCCTAAAACTGTATTGAGAAGAGAGCCTATCAGCTAAACTAAATAAATCTGATATCATTGTTTTTAATGACAAAGTCGGAAAACTATAAAATATTTACTCTGGGCTTTTAAGCGTCTTTAAATTGTGATACTAATTCAACTAAATGCTATCATATTATGTAAGGTAACCAAATGAGCATTGAACAAAGACATCTTGGATAATTCTGACGTGAACAGTTCTGTACCTGTATTTTGCAATAGTTAACTGTTAGATAAACCCTTACCACACAAACTCAAAAGGCGTTTGAGTTTGCCGCTTTACATCAAAGACAAAGTAAAGGCCTTAAGTTATAGAGGGCGCGGGAGCGGGAGCTGGAGCTGAGCAGACTACAGTGATACTTTGATTACACCATTGAAAATAGTTTGATGCTGGTCTTCGACAAACCAATCAATTTATAGCATTTTTGCTCTTCCACTTATGAATTCTATCAGGCAGTATGAGAGGACCAAGATCTTTATCTAGCCTTGGAGCGCTTACGCAACCAAAGTACCATTATCTGTCTTTCAAGAACTTAGAAATTATCAATTCGAGTTTCGGTATCACTAGACGAGCAAAATCAGGCCGAAACGTCAATCGTTTATCACCGCATGTATGACATGCACTACGATACGCGAATGATATGTTCTAATAGCAACAACAGGTAGCTTTTTATGTTTCATTTGGAAAACCTTTGGCGACCGTAATATTTGTTTCGGGTATTACATTTATAGGCCTACGTATTCTCAAGAGTAAACTTGAGTCTGACGAAGCAGAACTGGACAACGTAAAAAAAACAGATTGAAACCATGCGCTGGATTGGTCAGCTATTATTCTAAGTCTATTTGATCTATAGAAGTATAGTACTCTATATTGAATAGTCTGATGGTCTTGCTAGATACGATTGCTGTATACAAAGATATTATGTCTTATTGTGGAGTGCAATACTGAGATATCATAGCAGTGCAGTCTCTCGGAGTAAACATGCTTTCGTTGTGGCCCTAGCTAAATGTTAGTCAGGCCAAGTAAATTCTCAGCGGGCTAGGGTAAGGAGATGAAAGTTACTTCCCAGATTCCTCACGGAGCTAGTAGAGATCGTCAGTGATGGAGAATAATCAAGATCGGAAAATAGCGAATTCTGTTTACAATTCTCCTCTGGTATTTTGTATGACATGCTTTCGTCGGCCTACGATTGCATCGTGTCGATTCTACCTGGTGCTTTGTGGACATATTTTTTGTGAAGATCACATTGCCATACCAAATATCACTACCTGTAAGATTTATATTAGAGTAGTCTGGAAACTATGTTTACTGAGATGTTTTTAATAGTTAAGCAAACAGATCTACCATTAAGTCATTCATGCCCAAGATGTTCCGCTGAAAACATGAAAGTAATTGCTTTGGCTGAAATGGTCTGCAGCTTCACCGATAATGAATGAATTTTTGTCGTTTACATACCCAGATACCTTCTGAAACTGCTGTCTATTTTGATGATCACAATACGTTGATAGATCGTACTGCAGTGGTTTTAAAAGTCGGTTTTTCAGAACCTAAAATTTCTTGATAGAAAGCTTATATATTACAGTACCAACTTGGAACGCTCTTGTTCTTGTTAAGTCATTACCAGGATCAAGAGACCGAAGTGGTACGACTTCGTCGTGAATTAGAATATCAAAATGGTGTTTTACTGAAAGCGAAAGCTAGTTTAGAGAACAGTTTGGTTTGGAAGACGTCTGTAGGTAGGTTTATATGAGTTCGTTTAGGCTAAGTTTTACTAGAGAATATGAGAAGGTTAGGAGCGAAAATGAAGCTCTTCGCCGAAACTTAGCTGAGCAGTTTAAAACTTCAATCAACAGCAATAGTGTGATTAATTCCACGTCGCCGAAGACAATGGGCCCGCCTATGGCTTCCGATATTCGAACGCAGAAGTCATCTGGGCATGCCAGCAACAGCACTCTAAATGATTTTGATTCTCGTGCAAATATCTCTAACACAGTTTCGACGAATTTTTCTAGATTCAAAAGCAGTGATGTTTCGAGCTCCCCAGCCAGTATGTTACGACGGCATTTGCCGTACCGTTCCAACACAACAACGCCTCTCTCTGCTCTTAGCGGGCGTCAGGTCCCTCACTCTGAGCTTTCAGAGCAGCGCCATCTAGTGTACACGCCTACATCAGTAATTAGTCAACGGAATGAGAGACCTCACACGACTCCTCCCAAATCGAAAATTCAAACTTCTGTTGCGTCTCCTTTTTTTAAATCGTCTAAAAGACATCTTAGAGAAACGCCAGTGTTACCACCCTACGATTATACAAGCGACAATTCCAAACCTGGAACATACGACGTACCTTTCACCGAAACAATACATCATGTTGGAGAGCACAAACAGACTTTTCCATTTGCGAGCAAACGTCAAAACTTAATTGCTTCGAAAGCTGTAAGCAGTTCACTATCAAAGACTTCAAATTACGTTTCATCACCCCAGAATCGCATCGTACAAAGAAAATCATTTAATCGGTAACGTTCTGCAGTTTATATTCCTTGCTTTATCTTGTCCCATTTGTACAGTACGACTAGTCTAGTTCTAAATAACATTTATACAACGAAATTTATGATGACTTCAAAATTGGAGAGCTAAGAGCTGCCAAATTAAAATTCGGCTTGCTCTCAATCTTTGCACTTAAAACAGATATTTTCCCTTCGATCGTACTAATGACTAACATACCATCTGGTAGACTCTCTACCAGCCCAGGTACACCGGAATTAGAGCTCGAGTAAAAATTAATGTTATCTAACAGCACCCGTCTTGAAGCTGGACGATTTTTCTTTTTTAACTTGACTTCTCCTATAGCCCACAAAGGACCGCCAAAAGCACGGTACATTTGCACAATTTGCTCTGCTGTATGAGTTTGCCAATCTATCTTGCGATGGGAGTTGTCAACTTTGGGAGCGCGAGAAGCAACGTTGTTCTCGCCAGAAGGAATTACTAGACTCTCCAATTCCCCTGTTCGTGCGATATCCTCAACCGTGCTGACCAGTAGCGAGCCGGCAATATAAGCAAGCTTTGAGTTTAACACGGCTACAGTGTCATCTGCAGCAATATGTAGTGGCTCAGAATAGCGTAGAATACTCCCTCGGTCAAAGTGTGTTGGATGCAACGTTTGAATTGTAACACCTGTGTATTGATCTCGGGAATAAATTGTCCATTGAATTGGGGCCGCGCCTGCATGTCTATTCAAATTGCGTCAACAGCACATGCAATATACTAAAATACGCAATTTTACTCACCTGGGAAGAAATGATGGATGCACATTGATGGCTCCAACAGTAAGTGAATTTATAAATGATGCCGGAATCAGCTTCCCATAAGAAACCGCGATTGCAAGATCATATTTGCTTGCAGACAAGTCCTGTACCAAGGTCAAAACATAAATTCTTTCATTACTATAACTTCCCTACCTCAAAATCGTCTTCGGTCTCCGCTATTCGAACACTAAGTCCCTTTATTCTGGCAGCATTTGCTAGTGGAACTAATAATTAAGTCATTTTGATGCTAAAAGAACTGTTTAGAGGTAAATTCCAACCTTCTCTAATCTCCGCATAGTTTCTACCTGCTCTTTTATTGCTTCTGACACCAACATCAATCTGAATTCTGCCTGATTTTGCAAGTTGGCTGTTGTTGAGAGCTTTCAGATTGATGATGCTAAACAAGTCTGATCCAAAGAACAAGATTCGAAGACACGAAAGGTCAGTAAAATGACGTTGATTTCTTTGGATACGAAAAAAGGTTGTTTTGAATGAAGTAATTGGATGGCAGCTAGTGCCTGATTTTAAGCAAGAAAATGGAATATTCATTTATTTTATTATCGTGATTCTTCTTGCTTGGGAAATTCAAGAGGTTTGCATAAAATGTCAGGACGCTAGAAAACTAAACTTTTTTTAAACTTAAATTATATACAAAACTACTTGTAAATCTTTTTAAGCAAAAATATAAATCTGACCAGGCCAGTCAGCTGGGTCGTTAAATCTCATTCCACAGTCAAGACCAGAGATCTGAGCAAGTTCTTCCTCAGTAAGATCAAAGTCAAGATGATTCAAGTTCTCAGCAAGACGAGTTTGTGAGTTGGACTTGGGAATAACAGCGAGACCACGCTGGGTAGCCCATCGAAGAAGGACCTGAGCGGGAGTCTTTCCATGAGCAGATGCAATACTGGTAATCATATCGGAGGACAACAGCAGACCAACCTTCTGGGCACCAGGATGGTTAAGCTCTAGGAAGGACTGGGGTCCAAATGAAGAGTAAGCGGTGATAGCAATTCCGCGCTGCTTAGCAAGAGCAACGATCTGAGGCTGGGTGAGATAAGGGTGGTGCTCGATTTGAAGAACAGATGGCTTAATCTTAGCATATCTCAGCAGATCAATGATAAGAGCGCCAGCAAAGTTGGAAATACCAATGTTCTTGGCGTATCCAAGTTCGACAGCCTTTTCCATCTCAGCCCAAGTCTCAGAAATTGGGACATCTTCAAACTCCATTGTGCCAGCATCAACGTCGTAAAGAAGGTTGGGGGGATAACGAGTAGCCGGATCGACGTACTTTTGGGCAATAGGAAAGTGGATCAACCACAAATCAAAGTAGTCAAGACCCCAGTCAGCAAGAGACTTCTTGGTCATTTCCAAAACATGTTCCCTAAAATATAAGTTAATACCACTATAACGAGAAGGCACATCTCGCAAAAACAAACTTGGAGTGAAAAGCGTTCCAGAGCTTAGATGTAATGAAAAGCTCCTCACGCTTGACAAGACCGTCGGCAATGGCCTTGCGGATACCGTCACCGGCCTCCTTCTCGTTGCCGTAGTCCTGGGCACCATCAAAAAGTCTGTATCCAGACTTGATAGCGTTATAGACGGTTTCGGCACAAGTTTCCTGGGGGACCTTCCAGAGGCCGAAGCCAACCTGTGGCATTGCTTGTCCTGTAGGATTAAGGATGATTGACATGATTGATCTTTTAAAAATTGAAGATTTGACTAGGTTCAGCTTTGGAAGGATACGACGGGTGAGCATCAATTAATAGTCGGACGCTCAGAGTGTGTGGTTGGGACCCCCAACTGCATTTAACCAGCGTAGGGATGTGTCGTTCATGTCGTTCATGTCTAATGTCGTCAGAAAAGTCGGATCAAGCCAAACAGGCTATTCGTTAGCTACACCGGATAAATTGTGTACCAACCATATTGGGCAGTAGGAACGCCGGCCCGAGCTCCGCATGGTTTTGCCAGCTCGACTTGATAACAAGCCGCGCGCCGCCCCGCATAATTGAAATGGCTGAATCAATCCACTCCGCGATATAATTTCAATTCAATTGCTTCGAAGTCTCTATATAAAAATAAATTTTTATATTGTCGTGCTCTTCTAAGTGACTTTAGTTGATTGAGTTTAGAGTGAATATGTTTGAAGTGGTGTTTCTGAAAATTTAAAGCAGTTCATGGTTGTTGGAGCTTAACATAGCGCCGAGAGTACTAATCCTCGTCAATTTTGTTGTTTAAAAAATTTGTTTGAAATATACTGCTGCTCATCAATTATTTGGCAACTTAAATGTTATTTTGTTTTGCTATGTGGTAGGTGTACAGTTTTTTAGCCGGGTGCTTCCCATTTGTGATTGTGCGCTTACAGTCAAAAGGACATTTTGGTTCTACAACTTGAACATTTCGTTTATTCCAAGTTAAAGCTACTTGGTGGTAGCTAATTAAGATAATACGACGACGTCTCGAGATTCTTTCAGATTACAGGTATATTGATATCTCCGTGCCACATGCTGCCCGGTGAATGCTATGGTAACGTTGGAATGATCTTGAGCTGTAATCACAGTCGAATTCTATATCATGACAGTCAAAAGTATAGCCTATTAGAGAAATACTTCTAAAAAGGTTTTCAGTTTGCACTTTCCTTTGTTGATAATAATTTGGGTATTCGTACCTATTCAGATATACAGATACCACTATATCAGCTTCCACTTGCTACAATTTACGTTTAGATTCGTCAAATAATACTAAGCTTACATACAGAAAACAGAACGGAAACCACGTTGTTCGAGCTTTTTGAGAATAATCAGTCAAATTAAAGCACCTTTTATATTTCTTTCTCAATGCATAAACCTGATAATTGTACACAATACCCTTGGTTTACTTCGCATGATGGAGTACGTCAGCATGCATGCATCGAACATCGGACGTATGTTGCACGTCAATTTTGATTGGAATATAGTATTGGTAGAAAACATTTGCGATTGTACGTATTGTAGCGCACAGCATTGCACCGACTAATACAGGCTTCAAAGTTGATAGCGGACCAGAAACATTTGTTTTTTAATGATTTACACGCTGTAGAACTATGCATGTGACACGCCGTGATTTCTTCTTGAACTAGGCTTTCGCGAGAATAGCAGTTAACCTATTAAAACAATAGCGTTATAAACTAACAAAAATAAATGCAACTGGCACCAAACTACCGCAACCGGCCGGCACCGCCAACTCTATCTTCATTCCACCGCTCCAAACGTTCCTTTCGTAAATGATAAATTTTGCGCACTCGTCTATATTCGCGAACGAATTGATCAACTCCACCAGGCAGGGCATAGTCCCCGGAATGTGACGGGTGTCCGGTATCAAGAAAACTTCCTGCCAATGCTTCCGATACATGTTCAGCCTCGACCGTAGCCGCTCCCAGTCTTGCATGCAAACTCGCACTCGAGTATGGAGCCATAGTATCGCGCATTTCCTTCTCCATTGTGCGCCATTCCTTTTCTTTCTCTTTCGCTGCTGCCAGATCAGCTTCTGTTCGTGTGCGCGCCTCAGTTAATTCTGGCTCTTTAGACAAAATCATGTCGGTAGTTGTTTTGATTTGATCGGTAAGATTGGCCACAGTAGCCACGTGCTGGAGACTAGCAGGATGCGTTGCTTGAAAAAGAGCATTCAAAGTGTCGTCATCTTGTAACAGCGCTGCTAGTTCGGTACGATGCTTAGACTGCACTTCTGAGGGCACAAATAATGATTGAGACGGCGTTTGCAACCGTGAAGGGTTTGGCGAAAATACTGGGGATGGTCCGGGTGATGGTATTGGCGATGGCGGAGCACCATTTAGTCTAATTGTAGTCAGCGTATCGTGTCATTGCCACAAACTCTGGATATCCAGCATACAATTGCAATCCACCAAGATCACGCGATCTGTTCTGCACTCCATTCGCCGGAGGCCACTGATTCCGGTTCAAATCAGGCATGCGAGGCAACTGTGATGGCTGCCATTGTGAGGATGCTTGTTGAGGATGTGGAGGAAGTGGAGGAGGGCCATTTCCAAACGAATTTGGAGGCGGACTAGATAATGTGTTTTGTATTAGTGATTGGTACTGAGATTGAGAGCGACCAGAAAAATTCGACATTTTTTATTCGCGATATCTCACGCAAAATGGTATTGAAATTTGATCGTTCTTGCTCGATATGTCTGCTCAGCAACAGTTATCATCGGTACCAGCCCCTTTAATCTAGTTTACATTCCTCATTGGGCTTGGGTTAAATTGGAACTTAAAAATTAACACTTCCATGAAACGAACATGTATTCCGTATTACAGACAAATTACTGGAAAACAGCAAAATTCAGTGGCACAGAGCTTCCACGTCCACTCGGGTAAAGTTTCTGTTTGCCCTCAAACTTCCTCGGTTTTGGTAGCTCTGCTTCCGGCTTGAATTTGTACTTCGAATCATTGATGTCCAACTTCTGAGCCCCGTTTGCATTTTGCGTGCTGATAGTGTACGATGTAGAATTAAGATCCCTGATGTTCTTGTAGGCAGCAGCACGACGACTGGCACGCGACGAAGCAGTAGAGGTTGTTGACGACTGCGACGAAGGTGCCGAAGCAGCTGGGGGTGCATTTGATGGTGGTGGTGGCGGAGGAGGCAAGCCGCCTGATAGTCTGCCATTAGAAACCCCGGACTGTGCTGGTAGAGGAGGAGGTGGTGGTCGTGGGAGACCATGCCCTGACATGATTTGGGCCGATTGTCCAAATGGTGAAGCCTGTGGAGGCGGTGGTGGAGGTGGTGGAGGCAACAAAGTGTCTGGGAGCAGCATACTGCTGACATGTGATTCTGGTTGACTGATTTCTTCATCTGAATCGTCATTGTACCCGTCAGACTCGGAATCAGAATCATCTCGAGCACCAAACGGGGAGGGAGGCGGCGCGAATGATGGAACGGGAGGCGCTGAAGGTGCTGTACCAGAAAATGATGATCCCGGTGGTGGTGGTGGCGGCGGCGGTGGTGGTGGTGGTAAAGATGGTTCTCCAGAAGAAGATAATTTGTGAAAGTTTTGTGGGATAGGCGGCGCAGAAGAGGCGGTAGAAGAATGAGACTCACTCCTACGATGCGCACCCAAGGCAGCATTCAAAGTCGCAGTAAACCCGGGATTTAGAGATGTAGTATGTGATGCTCCACCAGTGGATGTAGATGCAGTTCTGCCGTGACCGTTGGGACCTTCAAATGCTTGCGGAGGTGGGGGTGGAGGAGGTGCACCTGAAGGAATCGATGGAAGATTTGGTGGTGGTGCTGTAGGTAGAGGAGGTGCCGCAAACTCTGGCAATGGGGGTGCTGATTGTGGTAGTGGAGGTGCTGGAGGATGCAAATTTTCAAGCAATGGCGGCGCTGGCGGTGCTGTAAACTGTGGCAGTGGAGGTGCTGGCGGCGCCGAAAACTGCGGTAATGGAGGTGCCGGCGGTGGGGCAGAAGTCTGAGGCAGTGGTGGAGCTGGTGGTGCTGCAAATGGAACAGGCGGAGCCGGTGGAATACTTGATGGTAATGAAGGCGCTGGAGAGGCGCTAAATGGTAGCGGTGGTGCCGGTGGAATCGCTGATGGTAAAGGCGGAGCAGGCGGTGCCGCAGATTGGGCGTCAAACGATGGTAATGGTGGTGGCGGCGGTGGTGATGCAGTTGGCAGTGAGTGTGGACCTGAAGTCGGTAGTGGCGGTGGTAGAGATGAAGGAATCGGAGGAGCTGCTGCTTGCGGTAGTGGTGGCGGAGGCGGGGGACCAGAAGAAGGCAAAGCGGGTGCTGGCGATGAAGTCGATGGTCCCAAATGAGACGGAATTGGAGGATGTGGTGGAATTGCATTTGGAGTGGGGGGCGCAGCAAAAGGAACTGGAGGAGCAGCTGCAGGATGTTGAGGTACTGCTGGTCTTACACTTGCCACTGACGAAACTGATGATGAATTTTTTTGATGTCCTGGCCTCCGAGGAACTGAAGGGTGAGAAGGTATAGCTGGCATAGATGGGGCAGCCGGAGCGGATGGAGTATGAGATGCTAGCAAAGATCAGCCTGATTCAACGCAATATCTATACAAGAACAAGTACCGCCAGTTTCTATTCCACCTCTACTTTTCAATTTAGGCATTCCTCCAGCAAATAAACCAGCCAATTGAGGCATTCCACCCATCGATCTAGCAGGAGTCTCATCATCGAGCGTATCGCTCCCTCCTCCAGATGGGACAGAAGGAGCACCTGATCTAGGCACAGATGGAACAGACGAGCCTCCGACTTGGCCAGTAACACCGCCGCCAACAGTTGGCGCACTGCGATCATTAGTAACTGCTTTTCGTAGACGTTTTCCAGCTTGAATCTCGCTCAATAAGGCCCCTCGACCGCCTCCGCTTCCGCTGCCTCCCGCCATTGGAGGCGGAGGAGGAGGACCAGGAGGACCACCACTTGCCATCATTGGAGGTGGTGGAGGAGGAGGTCCTCCCATCATTGGAGGTGGCGGTGGAGGTGGTGGAGGTGGGCCAGCCATTGTTTGTATGAAGAGGAATGAAGTTGGGATTGTGCTGATGACGACGGATGAGACGTAGCCAAATGCACGTTTAATTAAAGCCCTAGCCCCGACACTAACCCCTTTATTTAACACGCGCGTCTGGGACCACATAGCCCCCGTCGCGCCTTTAAGACCTCTCCCTGGCGTCAATTGAGATCTATTCAGAACGAGAGAATTGACCCTGTTTTTGTTGCGTGAATTACACAATTTCACGATGTCTTCGTTCTTTAATTCATTTGGGTAAGTTTTGAACGAATCAAGTACTATATGACTAACATTTACTTTCTTAAGTCGTGGATTCGGTCGGTCATCGCGAAAATCAAAGCAAAATGCTCTTCAACAACAGCAACAACAGCAGCAACAACCACAGAATGGCCTAATGGCATCATCGTCTTTCGGTCGAGCTACAAATGTTAGTTCGTCGGGACATTCGTCGGTTTCAAGTTCAAGACAGACTACGGTCAATTATACAGTTCCAGTCCCAAGGCCTCTATTTTTATCACAGCCATTTGTACGAACAGCACTAGTTAAAGGAAGTTTCAAGACAATTGTGGTGTTGCCAAAATACGTTGATATGGGAGAATGGTTGGCATTAAATGGTAAGAATGACTAGTGCATTGATAGTTTGTGCTTACATGATTAGCATTTGAGTTTTTTACATATCTAAACCTGTTCTTTGGTATATTATCTGAATTCTGTACTCCGAAAACGTGTCCTTCTATGAGTGCCGGACCTGGGTAGGTTGCATTTAGCATTGATCTCTTTGAGACAAAATTGACTCATATACAACTTAGAATTGACTATACATGGCTAGATATGTCAAAGAAACCATTACGTCTACCTGCATCCACATACATTGACTATGTTTTGACTTGGGCAAACAATAAACTAAATGATCAATCCATTTTCCCCACCAAGGCTGGTAGGTAGGGTCTGCTGTTTATAGAGACATCTAATCATATCCAGGTGTTCCATTTCCCCCAAGCTTCCCAATGACGTTGCAAAGCATTTTTAAGCAAATGTTCAGAGTGTTTTCTCATATTTACTATCACCATTTTGATACTATTGTACATTTAAGCTTAGAAGCGCACTGGAATTCCTTTTTTGCTCACTTTGTCAGCTTCTCTAAGGTCTGTCAGTTTTTCTTTACATTAGGTCTGTTGTTTTAACAAGGCCAGGAATTTGAGCTTCTTGAACGGCAAGATACAGAGCCATTACGAGAATTGATTGAATCATTTGAGGCGCAAGGTAAAGTGTAAGTATATATATATGTACTAAATACAATGTCAGGTAAATGAAGTAATGATACACGCGGTCCCTTTTTCATATATTACAATCTATCGACCAAACGTTTTCGTTTCGCCTATTCGTACTCCTCGAACCTGATCATGTTAGACAGTCGATCCACTCATCCCAAATGGCTGGAATACGTACTTTTTCCCAATCTATTTGATTGTCAATACTGTCATCGACTAGACCACATAACGCAACACTCTCGCCTCTTAGAAGGTATAAGCCAAGGTCCAATGTTTTTGTATCCGAATCAACTGAAATCACACGTTCTTTAGTTGATTCCAAGATCATATTTGTTGTTTGATCGTAGCCTTGTAATAATCCCTGAACTTGTTAGATTTAATATTTATTTAATCAGCAGTAAACACTAACAGTAAACAGTCGGCCATCAGAAGTTATTACAACTATTGTCTCTGGAATATAAACATGTATCTAATTGAAGAGCAACTAATCGAATACTCACTTCCAACGTATTCTGCAAGAGCAGACATTTATACTAATTAATAGTGCCCTTACTGAATGTTTACCTGATTAATGCTATCAATTATTCTTGTGTTCATTGACAATTTTGTGTGCTTATGTATGAAATTTCGCGTTGAAGCTTAAAAAGAAGGGGTGAAGAAGTGCTTTCACACAAAATTCAATTTTGACTTGTCTTTTTGGTCTTCGCGTATAGATAGAACAGGGCTCATACTAAAGACAGTTCAAAGAGCAATTCCAACAAACACCTTCGTTTTTGCTTATAAACAACGTGATTTAACGAATTTACTAATTCGAGAATGCTCTTTTTGTGTTTAAAATCGCTGCTTCTACGATTCCAGTGAAACTCAAATCATTATGGGCGTCTACCTTTTAGACTCCGACCTCACACAAGATCTTGCTACAGATAGTAATGATGCACAAACAATATCTGATCAATCGCTAGAAGATCAGAATTTTCCATTGGTAGATATTTTAGAAGATGCTTATTCTAAGTCATCGCTAAATCAACTTAGCGGACCGGAATTGGGTATGTATAATTTAATATAATTTAATTGATGCTGATAATGGTTACTGATTGTATAGAACATCATATATTATCAAAGCGCAAGTTTCGAAAGAGTCACATGTTGAGTTCAGGCAATGTCAAAGAAAATATGAGGTTAATTCATGAATTGATCTCGAAGCAAGATATGGCATATACAAGCCAATCTCTGTTAAACGATCTCAAGTGTCAACGCCGAGATGTGCTATATACTGCACGAATAAGTGAAGATGAAGAACGATATTGGAACTTGAAATCAAAGCGGATGTGGAGTAGTATATCGATGGCAATCAGCGAAGAGCGGCGTCAAGTTGAAAAAGAATTGCGAAAAGTAGAAGAAGAACGATTAGCTATTAAACGGGAGAAAGAAAGGATACAATTTGAAAAAGAAAAGGCAGAATTGGAGCGCCAACGCAGAGAGCTAGAAGAACGACAACGGAAAGATCGTGAAGAGCAGGTACGAAAGGAAAAGGAACAGAAAGAGCAACAACAGGCTGCAGAGCAAAAAGCACTGGAAAAACAAGTGCTGGCTGAAAAAGAGCGTGAAAATGAAAGCAGCGAACAACAGAGCGCAAGAGACACAGACTCTACAATCGTAAATCAACAACAAGAACAGCGAGCACGGCAGCGCGTTCTTGACGTTGTCAAGAAGCGAGTTGAGCGTGAGAAGGAACAGAATGCGAATACTGTTGCTGCATCTGAGAATTCAGCAATACGTGTGTCAGAAGCAGATGCGGAACAGAACTATTTTCATCGCATAATATTGGTATGTTTAATTCAGTTGCTAGTCCAATTTTATGTAACAACATTAGTATATCAAGAGTGATCTTTTACAGCCGGTTGCTGCGAACAAAGAATTGAAATCGTATTGCTCTAGTGGCAAGAGGAAAATTAAACCGAAACTTGGGCAATTGACGAACAGTCAATCACAGATTTTTAAGATTGTAAGTTTCATAAACGATCAAAAATGTTCTTGTCTAAAACTTTTAGATTAAGGAGATTGGCGACGTCTTGGAAGCTTCAAAGTCCAATGACTTGTGTTATAGATGGCTACTCAACGCAGTTGCAAAAGCCATTGTGTCCCAAGCCGAAACTGAGACTAGCGTCTCAATTATGAGTGCCTATCCATTGGGCACGGTTGGTCTATTTTTAATGTCGAGACATCCCTTGTTGCTTGATTTGCTGATCGCTCGAATTGTCAAAAAGTGCCCGTACGTTATTGGGTTTAATTGCTCAATTGATACAGAAGAGGGGCGGATTAAAATGGGGTATAAACGAGATACCGATAATAAATGGGAAGATGATGGTCAGTACGGAGAGCGGATGAGTGGAATTGCAGCAGTATGGAGTGTAATGACGTCGGTTGGATTTCCTATTGGCCGCGGGGCAATACACCCTTATCCCCTTTATCACTCGTGGACATTCATATCGCGAACATTGAATATTGCACCAGCTAACCTTACCAACGTACATTTTGCTGTGATTGCTTCGTGGTGGGAAATTGTGTCGCAACGATTTCTGGACGCGTATGGAATACAAGGTCACAAGATGTTGAATCTTGCATGGGACAAATGTACTGTTGCAGTCAGTGACAAGCGTTATCCTGCGGCAGCCAGACTACGAATCATGGGTGAACAATGGCTCAAGACCGGTAAAACTGGGTTGGAAAGGCCTCGAGAAGTTTAAGCATACCCAACATAAAGTCCCAATAAGAGGAAGTTGGGTTCGCATGAGCGGAATTCACGTGCGGCATTTCGTCATGATTTTTTAGAGAGCTTTACGTATTTAAGTAAAGACTGTTCGTAGCAATAAAATTGAGTCGCAATGGTAGAAATTAAGGCATTGTTATTTGATGTCTTTGGTACAGTAGTAGACTGGCGTTCATCAATTAGAGATCAACTTCGAAAGCACTCACCAGCTGATTTTAAGGACAGTATTGATTGGGACAAGTTTGCTGATGACTGGCGAGATGCATACTTCAAATTCACATTTGATAATTGTGATAATACAAATAAATCTGATGTTTTTGTGAATATTGATGAGCAATATCGGCAATCGCTTGATGTTCTAGTAAAGAACTATGGACTTCAACAAGCATGGACTTCAGATCAGCTGGATGATATAGCTAAATCATGGCACTTTCTGAAGCGTATTAATGTGTATTTTAGTATTACTTGACTTATTGCTTATTAAATGTAGCTTGGGATGACACTGTTGAGGGTCTGACGAAGTTGAAATCAAAATACATCATTGGAACTCTGTCAAATGGCAATGTGAAGATTCTAATTGATATGGTATAAACATTAGCAGTCGATACACCAATATGGTTATGATATTAATCTTTTAATAGGCAAAATATGCTAACCTTCCATGGGATGTGGTTTTCGGCGGTGATATGTTCAGAATCTATAAGCCAGCTCCGGAGGTTTATCTTGGAGCGGCTAAATTTCTCGATATGCAACCGGAAAAGTAGTGAAGAAGTACCAAAGTATAAGAGACAGTTACTAACAAATTCAGTATTTTAATGATAGCTGCACACATCTATGATCTACAGTCAGCCAAAGCAGTTGGCCTACAAACAGCGTATATTACTCGATCAGGTGAAGATATTGGAAAGACAGTTGAGCGTAGTGAAGTGGATTATTATGTGGATAGTTTTGTCGAATTGTTTGAACAGTTAACAAAAGAGGCTTGATATTTGATTATCATAATGATCTCCTTTTATATACAATAAAATATTCCTATTTCGATTTCATACTGATTTCACGTAGTTTTTGAATATCCATATACCCAGGTCTTCTCTCTAGAAATGCAAATGGACTATGAAATGTTAGTGATACTCAATTGTGCTGATCACCATCAATATTAACATGCCCTTTCCCTTCCCGTTCAAGACCTTTTGCCCATTTGGCATAAGATACAGGTTGTAACTTCTTTGCTCCCAAAATCTGACCGAGTGCAAACAATATAGTAGCTACAATTGTCTCTATTATAATCTAAAAAATAAATCAGTACTATATAATATGTATTCTGTAATCAATGGCCTACATCGACAGGTAATTTAGCTGAAGAATCGACAGTGACGTGCTGCAAATAATGTGAGAATTCGTATGCTGAATATCCTCCGTGTGCCAGCAATAACAGTGACAACGCAGTCACCAATCCCGACGTTGCTGTCATGGCCTCTCGATCTAATTTCTCTGTTCGCGACCTGAAATCGATTATGATGTAGCGGCACATTACATATCACGTGATCAATTACTAGGTAAGCAGAAAAATTTGGGCGCGCTTGAATCGATTTTTTTCGACTCATTTGCACTACAAATTTCGCTACACTGTAAAAATGTCAGTGGCAGCTGCGACTTCTTCACCTGCTCTTACTGGATCGGCTCCGACTGTGCCTGATCCAGCAACACTTTTTACCTGCAATTCATGCGGTGTCGGTTTCGCCACTCCGGATTTGCAAAGACGGCATATGAAGACAGATTGGCACAGATACAATCTCAAGCGTCGGGTGGCCACTTTGCCTCCCATTTCAGCAGAGATTTTTGCAGAGCGTGTGATGCAGCAAATGGACGTTAGTCGCAAGCAAGAAGAGCGACTGGCTTATGTTCAAGTCTGTCATATTTGTGGCAACAAGCGGTTTACTTCTGCAGGTGCTTATGAAAACCATTTGTCGAGTTTAAGACATAAAGAAAACGAGAAGCGTGCAAGGCAAACGGGATATCAAGCTGATGCTTCGGGTCTAGTTGCGCATGATTACAGCCAGGAAGGAAGCATGTCTCCGTCTTCATTTTCATTGGGACAACAGGTTGAAGATACTACCAGCTTTAAAAAATTTACATCGTTTAGAGACTCTAGGGTCGGTGGAGGTGAGAAAAAATTGAGCCATAAGCACAAGACTTCGTCTTCAGTTGCAGCATCTGTTGTTGGCGATGATGGTGAAAGTATTATTGACGGCAGTTTGAACGACGGCAGCGAAGATGCAGAAGTAGGAGCCGAAGATGAAAACGAAGACATTAATGACATAATTTCGCGGAAACTAAAGAATGCAGTTACTCTTCCCGTAACAGCCTGTATATTCTGTTACGCTGCTAACTTTGCTGATGTTGATGCGACTGTGGCACATATGCAAAAAGAGCATTCATTCTTTATTCCAGAAAGAAGCTATCTTGTTGATCTGGAGGGCCTTGTTAAATATCTTTCTGAGAAGGTTTCAATCGGTAATGCTTGCTTGTATTGCTCTTTTATTGGTAGAAGTTTAAATAGTGTTCGCGATCATATGATTATGAAGCAACACCACAAGATTGCATATGATACTGAGGATGAACGGTACGAGCTTTCACATTTCTATGACTTTAGATCATCTTATCCTGAGGGTGAAGATGAGAACGAAGAAGATGAGGAATGGGAAGACGAAGACGGAGAAGCTGAAGACGGAGATGGAGACAACGTCGAATCTTTGTCTGCTGTTGTGGCTCCACGCCAGGTAACTGAAAGCAATCTTGTTCTCGATTCGACCGGGTTTGAGTTGTCCTTACCATTGTCGGGCTTGCGCATTGGGCACAGATCACTTGCACGGTATTACAGGCAGTCACTTCGGCCTACTCCAGAACTTCGTGGTGGTCAAGAGACTGTTATTACTGCCAGTTCAAGGAAGATGCTTACTGCTGCTGCACGTGACCCAATTCGCGCGCGCAACGACAAGACGGATTGGAGAAAGCAGGCTCAAAAGCAAAGCCGCGATGTTCAACGGGAGCAACGATACGTCAATCAACTTAAGCATTACAGAGATCATATGCTGCAGTAGATGTTGTTTCATATTTGCGATTCATTGTTGTGGGTGTTTGGTTTGCATCAATCTTGGGTTACTGTTAATGATCATTGATTTTGTTTTGTAATCAGTTTTGTTTATATACACCTTTTTGCACCTCAACAGTTTGACGATTGGTCTCGGTACACAATTTCTTTTCCTCCGATTGTGCCTGTCCGCCCGCTGACGCCAAATCTTATCATTCCAGCGCCAACTTCTCCCGCACGAAGACCACCCCATGACAATCCGTTTGCTTTTGCCAGTGCAATTTCAACTTTTGTTCCCATGACTTTGTACTTTGACTTTTCCGGGACAATCGGGCCGTACAATTGAAATTTAGTCTTAAACCGCTTAGTGCCCAAATGCAGAAGATCAAGCCCTAGTGAGTCTTCAAAGAACTCAATTGTAGATTTCGATTCATCGCATTTCTTTGCGAAAATTGAAACAATTACCGTAGTTGGAGTTTGGTAATAATCCGTCCTGCACTCGACCTCTTCCTCTGTGTTTTTCTTTTCTTCTTCAGCAGGAAGAACATATAAATGTTTACCATTTTTACAGCCTATTTGCAATTAATACATCGCACCAAATACAGCGGCTGACTTACCTGGAATCTTCAAAAACTCGTCAAATTCAAGCACGCGTTTCTTGCAGCAGGACCAGCCTTTAGACGCGTCATGAAAAATAGCAGTGCCCGGATGATATACGCAGCCGTCTCGATTTGAACCGTCAAAAACCGACTTACAGCTATTGTGTTTGCACTTTGCGCCTATAGGGATCTCTGCATCACCTGGATCTTCAAGAGTGGCAGTATCTATTCTGCGAGCCATTTCACTGATAGTTTCCTTCGTAGGCGTAGTGGCTTTCTGCCTCTCTACTTTCTTTTCTATCAGCTTGGTAGCCGCTACACCGTACGTTTCAACTCCGTTTGCATCTACAGAAACTGGCCGATCCGTAGTCTTAACCTCTTTAGCTGGTGCAGAAATTGGTGCATCAACTTCAGTCGTATGAACACCTTTAGTACATCCAGGAAGACTTAAAAAGTCGTCAAACGAAATTACACGTTTCTCGCAACACGACCATCCTAGTCTTCGTTAACACAACCGTCTATTGCAAGATCAATATGATACCTTTTAAAGCATCGTGAAATATTGGCGGACCGGGATGATACCAGCAATCGGAATCGTCTGGTCGGCCAAACGCTTTTCCGCAACCTTTGCGTGTGCAGACTTTTGCCATCGTTTATTCTTTTCACGTTACCACAGAACAATAAATCGCGGTAGTCCCAGATTTGCGTATGGAAGCCGAGCAGTTCGAGATGTGTTTTCAGGAGGTCAGGCATTTCACAAGGATTAGGGTCGATAAGTCTAATTTCTGGATGTTTCTGGAAAACACGTGACATTGAATTTGGTGCGGCTGATCCACGTAATACGGAGTGGCGCGGCGGGCATCTCGAGCTCCAAAGCCCGGCTCGACATAAATACACAGAGCACACCTGATCCTCCGAGCAATTTGCGCGTTTGTGTGCTGACAAATTAAAGATGGAGAAATTTGTTCTACAAAGAGTATCTCCGACGGTGAGATTGCTTCAACGAGCGCGACTGTCGCGTTCGCCTCAAGTCTTACGGGTTCCACCTGTTCGCTTTCAGCAGACGGCAAATATGAAGGTCGGTGCTACTGCAATTGCTGGTTTTCGGACATTTAGTAGTTCTGTCAGGCAAACTGCACAACCGAATCGGAACAGTAGTCAGACGGGTCCGAAGGATTATAATATGAATTTGGGTGATGGTGACAGTGCGTTGGAGCAGTACGGAACGGATTTGACAAAACTTGCTGCTGCTGGTAAGCTTGATCCGGTTATTGGCAGAGATGAAGAGATAAAACGGACGGTACAGATTTTGTCGCGAAGGTATGTGTTTGTTACTAGATATTGTTGTTCAAACTGACAGAATAGGACAAAAAACAATCCAGCTTTGATTGGTCTTGCCGGTACCGGTAAGACGGCAATTATGGAAGGGCTAGCTCAAAGAATTGTACGCGGTGATGTTCCCGATAGCATGAAGGAGAAATCGGTTGTGTCATTGGATCTTGGTAGCTTGATTTCCGGTGCAAAGTATCGTGGTGATTTTGAGCAGCGTTTGAAGTCGGTGCTGAAGGAAGTTGAGGATGCACAAGGCAAGATCATCCTTTTTGTCGACGAACTTCATATTTTGTTGGGTTTAGGCAAAGGTGATGGCTCTATTGACGCGTCAAACCTGCTTAAGCCGGCTTTGGCTCGTGGTCAGTTGCAGTGTTGCGGTGCGACTACTCTGGACGAGTACCGCAAGTATATTGAAAAGGACGCGGCATTGGCTCGAAGATTCCAGGCTGTGTTGGTGAACGAACCTTCGGTCCAAGATGCTATCAGTATTTTGCGAGGTCTTAAAGAGCGATATGAAGTACATCATGGTGTACGAATTACTGATGGTGCATTAGTTACTGCAGCGACTTACAGTAACAGATACATCACAGACAGGTACTTACCCGATAAAGCTATTGACCTGGTCGACGAAGCTTGCTCGTCATTGCGACTTCAACAAGAATCTAAACCGGATCCAATTCAGGAGCTGGACAGAACCATCATGACTATTCAGATTGAGTTGGAGTCATTGAAAAAGGAAAGTGATCCTCTTTCGGTGCAGCGCAGAGAAAAATTAGAAATGGACCTAAAGACTAAGCAGGACGAAGTCAAGCGACTGACTGAAATTTGGGAAGAAGAAAAAAGAGAGCTGGATCGAATCAAGAGCGCTCAGTCTGATTTGGAGAAGGCTAGGATTGAACTTGAAATTGCTCAACGAACTGGAGATTTTGCCAAAGCATCAGAGCTGCGTTATGCTAGGATACCGAAATTGGAAGAGCTTGTTCCCAAGGAAGGTGATGCCTCGCGAACAGCATCATTGTTGCATGATGCAGTGACTTCGGACGATATAGCTCGAGTTGTGTCGAAAATGACTGGTATTCCTACTCAGTCACTGATGCGAGGCGAGCGTGACAGGTTGTTGTACATGGAAGACTCGTTGAAGCAGCGCGTGGTTGGTCAAGATGAAGCCATTCACGCGATCGCTGACGCAGTCAGACTTCAGCGGGCTGGTCTTACGAACGAGAAGCGGCCAGTTGCCAGTTTCTTGTTCCTGGGGCCTACTGGCACTGGTAAGACCGAACTTACAAAGGCTTTGGCCGAGTTTTTGTTTGATGATGAAGGTGCTGTTGTCAGATTTGACATGAGTGAATTTCAAGAAAGATTTGCGGTTTCCCGACTGATTGGTGCGCCGCCAGGATACGTTGGCTATGACGAAAGCGGTGAGCTTACTGAAGCAGTGAGACGTAAGCCTTATGCAGTCGTGCTATTTGACGAGTTTGAAAAAGCGCATAGCGATGTTTCGAAGCTTTTGCTACAAGTTTTGGACGAAGGTTTTCTTACTGACTCGCAAGGTCGACGAGTTGATTTCCGGAACACAATTATTGTGATGACTAGTAACATCGGCCAAGAATTTCTAATTTCTGATACGGATGAGCAGTATGGTTCAGGTGAGGTCTCGGCAGATGCGAAGAAGCAGGTGCTGCAAGCAGTCCGGTCGCTTTATCCGCCCGAGTTTCTAAACCGTATTGACGAGTCACTGGTGTTCAACAGGCTGTCAAAAGATGCGCTTCGGAAAATTGTTGATATCAGATTGGAAGAAGTCCAGGAGCGTGTGAACGACAGACGAATTGAGCTTGAAGTAGAAGATTCAGCCAAAGATTGGTTAGCAGACAAAGGGTATGATCCTTTGTATGGTGCTCGTCCTTTGAATAGGTTGATCCAAAAGACCGTTTTAAACCAGCTTGCGATGTATTTAATCAAAGGTCAGGTTCGGTCTGGTGAGAAGGTTGTTGTCACTACGGAGAACAGCAAGGTTTTTGTTAAACCGAACCATGGTGAGAACGAAGTTGGGGAGTAATTTTTGTACATATTAATCTGTATATACAATTGTAAATAGGGTTTCTTATACACATTTAAATTGTATATACAACTGTAAACTGACGTTCTTATATACATTTTATTTTCATCGTTTATTTTTCAGTCTGAGTGGACAGCACTCGTTTGATCCAATCTGCATTCTGGTCATCGATGAGTTGCTTCTGATGGTGAGCAGGCGTGAGACTCAGCTTGTTAAGTTTTGCTTGATCGCGAATGTTCTTTTCTTCTTCGGCTGGGTCAATGTCAGGTTCTACCCATTCGAATCCTTGACCTTGTTTTGCCCAGTATTCTGTAATCAAGTCGTCATATGCGCCATTGACTATCCGTCTGTTGCGTTTGAACAATTGATATTCGACCAAAGGCGACATTTCACCTTCGTTTGCAACGTTTTCGGCGTCCATGTCGAGAATCATGTTTAGCATTCTGGTCTCTTGTGCGTGCAAGTACCATTTTGTTTGAAAGATACCATGGCGAAACGCGACTTTACCGCCGTTGTCACCAGGTCTAGATGCCAGACCAACAAAGGCCATCAATGACGAGTTGACAAGATATGTAAAGATCATTGTTTGAATGACACCTGTGTGTGTGATTCCACCGGCTACAAGCACGTCGGATTTCATAACCAGTTCAGAAATGTACATGATTGAGCCCGTACCTGCCATCCAAACACCAGCCATTCTCCTCCAGTATGCTTTCACTCCTGCTAACCATTGTGGACTTGCAGCAGTAAGATCCAAGATTTCAAAAGCACTCTCGCTGTCTTCTTCACGTAAACTTTTTCGAAACGGTATCATAAATGTCTGTTTTGACAAAGATTGACCATTTGATCTTGCATTGTATATCTTGATTGCTTCAATTGCTCGTGACGTGTCTGGTCGGAGTAAAAAGTACCTTCGCATGAGTGCATCGTCTAATATGACTGGAGGATGCTTCAGAACTGTATAGATCAGCTCTGTAGCCTTTTCTCGTGGGTTTTCGACGTCTACTACTGAATCCCCGCCATGAGGTGGAATTTGGCTAATGACTTTCTCAATTGCCTCAATCGCATCGCCCGTAACTGCAGTCGGGACTGGAGTATCGTGGGACAGAATTTCGCGTCTGACTGTTGCTCTGATTGTGCTTAGTGTAGGTCGTTTAAATTCATTTGGATACTGATTTATGCCGGACTTGCTACTTTGATTCTTCACCTGCTGTTGATCCAGTCTAGTAGCAGGAGGGTCATCTGGCAGAGAAAGAAAGAGAGAGATGATGTCTTCTGGTGATTGTGAAGGCTTGTTTTTGTCAGTATTTATTCGTGTCGTTGCAAACTTCCTGCTTAGCAAAGAAGCTTTCGGCTTAGCTCTGCACAGTCCTAGTTTCCTTAGACTCGACATTTTCCGTGAAAGAGCTCGATAGCTGATAAGTGAACTCGCCCTCAACGTGAAAAAGAGCTTCACCCGCATTTTGTATTTTTTCCGCGTGAGGCTCACCGACGAAATCTAATTTGCACGATGTTCACTACAGTATACTGAATATTCACAAAATTTAATGAGAAAACAGGACAGAAATGTTCTACGATCTGTGTATACCGTGGCCAAACACAGTGACAAAGTCATCGTCACTTGAATATACGAAAATAACAGGTCCAGTACCGGATCTGTTTAAGACGGTCGCTATTCTTCATCAATGTAAGTTAGTTCTCGAGATGTGTATCGAGCCGATAACTGACTCAACATAGTTGGATATCGAACTATTGCGTATAATTCAGACGTTTTGGGGGCTTTAAATTCGGCGGAGTGTAACATCACGACAGACATTTTTGCTGCTGCATTCCCTGATACTGAATTCTTATCGAGGGCTACAGTTTTGTTAGATGATACTGCTCAAGCTCAAGGCTTAATAGCGTTGGGAAATAAGTTCGACATTTTGGCAGTCAGACCTGCTACAGAGAAGTTACTATTGGCAGCTTGCACGTCACTGGATATCGACATCATCTCATTAGATCTTTCACAACGGTTACCCTTTTACCTCCGGCATCGAACAATCGGGGCAGCTATTGCTAGAGGCATTAAAATTGAGATTTGCTACAGCGCAAGCACTCGGCAAGGTGACAACAACGCGCGACGGAATCTAATTTCAAACGCGGCGGCTTTGTTCCGCGCTACAAGAGGAAAAGGCATTGTGATATCTTCAGGTGCGGTCAAAGCACTTGAATGTCGCGGTCCATATGATGTTGCAAATCTTGCAACTATATGGGGATTTACACAAGAGAAGGGAAAACACGCCATAGCAGAAGATGCACGAGGTGCGGTCGTACACGCTCGAATGCGGCGGAAATCATTCAAACAGGTGATTGAAGTGATTGAAGAAGATACGCCAGACACTCAAGAAAAGCCAGAATTAAAACGGACCGCGCCATCGACAGTAACTACACCGTTAAATTCAAGCAAAAACAAACGGCAAAAGACGGCGTCATGAGTAATTGCAATGTAATATAATTTTCTAGATCTATGTACAAGTAGTATTGGCTTAGCTTGCCCGACTCTTATGCTTTATGCTGAAGCAGTTAATGTCAAGGTATTCGCAAAACGCGTCAATCACAACGTTGGCCCATCGTAAAAAATAGCCTGCCGAGAACAAAAAGTACGCCCATAAATAATAGAGCTCAAACTGGCCGACAAAGACTGTGATTCCGAGACCGGGCAGAAATGTGAAAAGCAAGGGCGCAATGTATACCGGAACCATCAGAATAGTCCAGTACGGGAACGGCTGTTTAGTTAAATGAGCCAGAATGATCTTGGTGGTCACTCGGCCGAATGCAAACGATGTAGCCAATGCAAACAAAACCAGATGGTTTTCTTTCAAAATTATAGACGAAGGACTCGACAGCCACAACCAAACAGAGCATGCAACCATAACAAACGGAATCCATTGCGAAAGCGTGGACGAAAACGGTTTGTTTTGAGCTTTCCGTGCGTTATAGACGTTCTGTACACAGAAAGGTAAATGGCAGGTGAAAAAAGCAATTGCAATGACAGTGACCCAAATCCCACTCATGGACGACGTTGCGATTCTGTCTGGCACGAAAGTAGGCAAATTAAATAACTCGTTCAATGATTGTTGCCAGATACCTGGACCATAAACCCCAGATATCAGCATCACAGACACGGCAATGATAATTCCTTCAGTTGGACCATTGCAATAACCGAGATACAGAGCTTTCTTGTCAGCTTACAGATATCAATAAAATAAAGTCAATACATACTGTGAGTATGATATGTCTCCCACGTGGAAAAAAACATAGCCAGACAAGACACCAACACAGTAAAAGCACCAGGTCCAGTAGGACCAAGACCCATGCACGCACACTCAATCAGACCGCCAAGAGTGCAGTTCAATGAGTCAATTCCGTGATCAAACAGCTCTCCGAGCGGTGAAGAAGAATTCGTCCGGCGAGCTTGTTTTCCGTCAATATTGTCCATGGTCGAATACATCCAGAGCCCTACAGCAAACGAGAAGTAAATCCACGACGGACCAGGTCCGACCAGGTCAGGGATATAGATAAGAATGCAAATCACATTTGTATATATAAACATAAGCCCAATCAATGTGATTACATTTGGAGCCAACCACATTGGCATTAATTCAGCAGCCCAGTTCCAATAATGTTTTAGAATGAACCGCGAAATGAACGACTTGTCAACCGAAGAATACTTATAAGTTCGCAAGTTTGCGAGCGAATTGTAATCAATCAGCTCTCCTTTCTTTGACATTGCCATAATTGTGAAGGTGGGGTGTTTTGTTTACTCTTTGCTCTCTGGATTTCACGCCCCGACTCGAAATCAGATTCAGGGCGCGCCCAAACGGTAGATCATTCACTAGGGTAGGGGTTCTCCTCGGCGCCGAGACAGCAATATACGGTGAATTGATCGCCCAATCTTGACTTTGATGGTATCAACAAGAATAACGAATTGTTCGGTCGTTTCCGACTGACTCTTTGTATCAGTACGAAAGCGTTTTGCTGGTCGAGGTTGGTCGTGATTGTCACTGTGTAGTCGCCAGGCAAGAGACACATGAGGGACATGATCCGCCAATAAAACGGGATACGACAAGTTTTTGCTCACTGAAGACACTGCAGCTATAACTCCATCAATCTCCGGAGAAGTCTGAACGACTAAAACAAAGAAGTCGCGAGTGTTTTCCGGATTCGTCACCCACACCACCTTTCCTGTCTCATCAACTCTGAAAACAATTGTAAATTGCGACTTTGCATGTAGTATATCCTCGAGGTTGTTGAAGAAAGACTTTCTGTCACTGGTTTTGAGCATAATTGGCGGTGAAAGTGAAAGATGGAGAGGCAATGGCGCTTTGCGTGGAGAAAACACTAACGATGTGGCTCCGGCAGGCACAGCTTGCTCAAGCCTTTGCGCTTCATCAGCTGACGGGAGCCCTAGTAAGAGCCGTAAGTCATACGTTTCATCAGCAATTGCTCATTTACTTACACTCAATATAAACATGAGATGGCCATAATCCAACTGTATGAGGGTGCTGCCGTATTCGTCCACCGTGTAATGCGGGATCATCGCCCATCCGCGGTTCTGACGCATACAAATCCAAAAACCCAGCCGGAAGTGCTGGTGGCTTTTTTGGCTCCATTTAATACGGTTAATTGAGTTTTTGGTGCCGATACCAAACGCCAGATTGAGATGTTTGTTCCGTTTTGAGCATCGATTTCTGAGCCGCATTGCAAACGTGACACAATTTACTACATAAGACGTATGGACCCTATGACGTCATGCCACTATACGCCATTTCCAGTACTTAAACTGATTCGTATCCATCTTATTTTTCCTATCCATCTTTTATTTTTCAACCTACACAAGAATGACTTCTCCAACAACAAATACCAGAACTTCACAAGGCAAGGCTCATCGCAGTCGACGCCATTCTTCCGCCCGTGATCCAATTGATCGACTTGACCTGTCTTTTGGATCTGGTCGCGAATATCATCACGAGGGACCGTTCGATGCTGCTGCTCCCTACAGAAATGGTGGGCCTAACGCACCTCTCGCTGCTTTGGCCACTACCAACGATTTGTCTGGTGTGGTTTCACCTGCGCCAACACACACTTATGATGAGTTTATGGACCCCCGAATAATCAAAGTTGATCCTTCGCAGGACTTTGCCACTGCTCCAGCCAATGCTACGAACGAAAACGAACGACGGAGATCGTCGTCAATTTCCAGACGACACTCGTTGTCACCTCGTAGGCGACAGCCGGTAATAACGCGTACGGACTCAAGCATTCCTTTGCTAGCTCAACAGACTCGAGATAGTGACAATCAAGCTGTTTTGACTGAGGCCGACATTGCTCAAGACAGAGAAGTCTGGAAAACATTACATTCAAGTACTGAGATTGGAGCTACTCTTTAAAAATGTATTTCTACGTAGGCGTTGACGTTTGTGTATATAGAGTTTTATGGATGTACGATGAAAATTGATTAGTATACCATTTTTGACCTATTTTTATCTAAGCGTAGTAGAGTTTCGTAAGAAGAACCTTTAAATATTGTCTATTTGACCCAAATTGGGATAAAATTGTGGTTTAGGGCAAATTTACTTAGTTCATTGAGTCAGCCGCCGAGACATACAAAGTCAGCGCAAAAGCCCAGCTTTCGCTTCTTCTATATAAGTTTGACCAATTCTATAGCTTCGCATAGCTTTGTATCCACGTCACTATGAAAATCTCAATAATTGGTCTTTCGTTAGCTGCGTCAGCGGTTGCAGCGATTACTGGTTAGTATACTATTATGATTTTATCGTGTTTTGCCAACTAGTTGAATAGAGAGCGAACTTGTTGCGCGCTCAGAAGATTATCTTCAAAGAATGAACCGCCGCGATCTTGATCTCAAATTAGGTCTTTCGAAACGTTCATTTACGGCTTCTGCCAATTATACGCCCGAGTTTGTTCCGTGCCCGTCTACTTCGTTGATTCGTACCGCAGACGGCTTGAGCACCAATGAAACCGAATACATTGACGCTCGCGACAACCAGACAAGATCTGCTTTGGTGGATTTTCTTGATCGCGTTGGCCTCGATGATTTTGAGGCATCTGATTTTGTCACCGATAACACTACGATTCACATTGGACTTGCATTTTCAGGCGGTGGTTACCGTGCGATGCTTAACGGGGCCGGGTTTCTAGCTGCTGCTGACAACAGAACTATCAACTCTACCGAGCCAGGCCATATTGGTGGTTTGCTGCAAGCATCTACTTATATCGCAGGACTTTCCGGTGGAAACTGGCTTGTCACATCTGTTGTTTTGAATAATTTCTCCTCTGTTCAGGAATTGCAGGCTGATCCGCTGCTGTGGGACTTGACTGACTCGCTGCTGGCACCACCTGGGAATAATCTTACTACCAGGCAAGATTACTATACTCAGATTGCTAATGAAATCTCCGGTAAAGCAGATGCTGGCTTTGAGGTTAGCATTACCGATTATTGGGGTAGATTATTAGCTGAACAGTTATACAACTATACAGCTGGTGGTGTTGGTCTTAGTTTCTCAGATATTGTCGAATCTCCACCATTTTTATCTCATGAGCTACCTTTTCCCATTGTTGTTGCAGTGAGTGTTGAAAACGGTCAGCCTGTGAATAGCAACACTACAGACAGTTTTGAGTTCTCGCCATTTGAGATGGGCACTTGGGACTCAAACATCTCGGCTTTTTTCCCTACACGATATCTCGGAAGCGAAGCTGTCAATGGAACAGCTTCAAGCCCAGATCGATGTGTGATTGGATTTGACAATGCTGGCTTCATTACCGGTACATCGTCGTCGCTATTTAACGTTGCTCCTTTAAACAACTCGATTCTGCTGGCTTCATTTTTGCCTCCGTTACTTGTTCAGGCTATTGACGATATAACCGAAGATGGCTTCCGTCGTGGTGTTGCAGACTACGCTCCCAATCCGTTTTTTGGTGTTAATGGAATTAGAAACCCAAATCTTGCGCTTGCTGATGGTGGTTTGGATACTCAAGACTTGCCTATGTTGCCATTGCTTCAACCTGATCGCAATATTGATGTTATTGTTGCGCTCGACAACTCCGGTGAGTTACCGAGCTCGTACCCGAGTGGGCAATCTCTGGTGACTACTTATGAGCGTCATTTTGCTCGTGGTAGTTTTGCTATGCCACAAGTTCCAGATACAAACACATTTGTTGCGAATAACCTGACATCGCGACCAACGTTTTTCGGCTGCAATGACACAGACGTTCCTTTGATTGTCTACATGTCAAACTATCCGTACTCTTATGCTACCAACGGATCGACAATTAAGCTCACCTACTCTACAGAAGAAATTGAATCGTACATCACCAATGGATATAACTTGGGCACTCAAGGCAACGGTACGTTGGAGGCTGAGTGGCCCACGTGTCTTGCTTGTGCTCTTATCCAGCGTGAGCAAGCTCGACGCAATATTACTCAGTCAGATCAGTGCGCGCAATGCTTTGAGTCGCATTGTTGGAACGGCGAGTTGTCTTCTACAAACGCAACGAACGCACAAATTTATCCCTCGCCTCTGATCAATGCAAGCGTTTTGGCTCGCGCAAGCATGACTTCATCTTCGAGTGTCGTGTCGTCTACACCTGCTGTTACGTCAACTGCGTCTACGTCTTCAGTGGCGGCGTTGTCTAGTTCTGTGTCATCTGCAGTAACGGAGTCGACGTCAGCTTCAGCTGCCGTCACAGCAGCTGCGTCTTCTTCGTCAGCCGCATCTTCTTCGTCAGCCGCAGGTGTAGCTGTTGCTTCATCGAATGGTGTGCTTGCCATTTTGGTAGCTCTATTGACTGTTTTCCTTGTGTAGTGGTTTGGTATTCATGCTTTTAATTGTCTTCTCGTTTCTGGAGAATAAGTTTGCATATGTAGTCTACGCTCCCAGAAAAAAGTTTGTCGTTCAAGTGATATACCTATCTAGCAATGAATCACTCGTAAGAGCAAACTGTAAGCATAAACTTGAGACAAATGTCTGGCTTTATAATCTTGACTTTGGCCTGGCTGTTCAATTCCTTCGTAAGACAATGATTGTAATTCAGTATTTTTCAATATTACACCTAACCCTTATTAAGGAGGTGAGAAGAAAAAAAATAGTGCTCCCCTGCAGGGGCTCGAACCCTGGACATTTCGGTCATCCTTCTAGCCCACACACCAGGAAGAGAACCCGACGTTTTTGATTAAAAGCCGAACGCTCTACCGACTGAGCTACAAGGGACGAGCACCATGCGTTTCTCAATTTTTTTACCATATGTAAGTTGAAGCACAAAATTTGAATCAAAAATGGTGTACTAAATACAGGCCTACTTCATATAAACACACGGTAGGTATCCTATTTTATCACCAAAATAATAGTGATTTAGGCACATTACGTTCATCGCAGACGAAATGTTCCTCTGTCTCTTATTTTTGTCGCGATTATTGACAATCGCAATGAACGAGCAGGAAAATTTGAATTAGTAATTAGCATAATATTTTTCATTAACAAATAACTCAAAGACAATGCTGTTTTACAGAAGAAGAAGGACGTGATACGTTAAATAATTTATGAGGATATGAGCTTCTAGAACGTAGCCTTTTATTTTATTGACATTTCGACCTCGGCTAACTGATTCGTAAATTGATGGTTATGACATGTTAGCAGCGATTTGCAATACCGTAGCCTGATTATAATAACTGTAAGCATGAATTTGCTGTCTGCAAGATACACGACTGGTGACGCCGACTGTTTGTAAATTACTGTTTAAAAAGACTAAGCATATTGACAAGTATGAAAGTCGTGATTCAATAAAAATGTATATAAAAAGAACCGCATTTATAAAATAGGTCTGAAAACAGCAACATTATTTAACTACAGTACTAATAGAATGAAATGGACTTGAATGTTGTTGACCAGAGACAACGACTGTCACGATGTCTTAAATGGGATACATTTACACGGATGTATATTTAAGAACTACAAACGCTATGTGCTGTCGTTTAGCACCAAAATAGTCCACTACGCGTAGTCGACGCGTTTTTTTGTCGGTGAACTTCTACCGTACTTTAGATTAATTCCAGGATATTGTTTTAAATATCTTATATTAACGCGTAAAAATGTACATAGAAATGTAAACAAAAACTTTTAACAAAAAAAAAAAGGGGCGTGACTAATGCGGCAAGGGTCGACGTACTTATTTTTGGCTTTGTTGTGGTTCGGACCCCTTATCCAAAGACATAGCGCAATTCCATTTCACTCTTTTTTTTAAGTTGTACAGTTTACTCGCAATTCTTTCATTTTTTGGTTCATCCACTGCAAAATGTCGGTCCAGTATAAACGATCTTTTTCTGCTACATCCAGAAGATCTATGTCTGGAATGTCCGCTAACCATGTTCATCATCCCTCAATACCTGAGAACGAAGGTAAATAGTTTTGTTCTTAAGACCCAATGTCAGTCTATTGACCTACAACGTTAGTTTTGTCTGAGCCTTCCTACACTCAGCGTGAACAACCTTCGAGTCCAGTTGTAGATTCTACTCAAACACAATCATCCAACTCACCTGATTACGACCGGTCTGCAGAGTTACTCGTTCAGTCTTGGATGAGTTCAAATAACTTCAGTCCTACCCCTAAGTCAGAGCCGCGGGCAGTTGAACGGATCAATGATATGAACAGTCAACAGGAAGAATCTACGGGATTTAAATCATTTGTTATATGGGGTGAAAGAAAAGTAGTTATTTCCCTACCTCGAGACTTGGTGTACTCTCAGCCCAACTTGCTTTCGGGATCTGAGATGCAGGCATATGAGAAGCGGGTACAGGAGTGGGCTATTTGCAACTGTGAATCTGTTAGTCAACCGAATCGTGATACGAAACTTGAACTAATATATAGTTGTCGCCAATGTTTACAAAGACGGGTGAAATTCATGAGTTTCGGCAGGCTTTGACTACGGGTCGTGCCGTAGTTCAAATTCCAAACGACAAAGGTGAGATTGTTTGTTTAGTGCTCTATCACAGTCAATTAATGATTTAGCAAATAAGCATGTGTCTAATGTTCGCGACCAAAGACAGCCTTTAGCTGTTTTCAATCCAGTACGTATGATGATTTGCTGGGAATGCGATATTTGCTGACAAGTCAAGCAACCACAACCAGAGTCATTTAGTTCTCTGCATGTTGCATCACCAGAAGTTGGATACAATCAAGGCTACAACTCCTTTAAAATGTATATGCCTCAGGCAGTCGCACCTGCTGTTCCTCAATACTATCAACATCAATCGCCAGTCCAAAATTCTGGCCCTGTTCCTTTAATCCCGTCCCGAACTCCAGTCACGCCTTTGTCTGCCACTGCGGCAGCTTTTGTACCTCCAACTTTTGTAAACAACATGAATGGCTTGGCTCAAGGCGGTCTTAACATTAGCTTCCGTGGATCTCATCAAACCCTGGACTCTCCATTTGAGTTTAGCGACAACGGGTCTCAAGCTGAGCTTCATCGTTCTGACAATAACAAAAAGCAGCAGTTCCAAACTCCATCAGACCGTCGCCCGTCTAGGTTTACGCCGATTGTTCAAAGTGGCACGCCGGCGCGGGAGCTATCAAAGGAAGAATTAGATGGCATCGTCAGCCGTCTGACCAAGACCGTTCCTGCTCGTGACAGTCATAACGATAGTGGAGACGAAACGGAGTCGGTGCTATCAGACAGTGCCGTTAGCGAGCAGCGCATTAGATTGGCTTCAGAAGCTGCAAAACTGGATCAGCACGTTGATGATGCAACTTTGGAAAAGATTCTCGGTGATGCTTTAAAGAAAAAACTTGATCCGCTTGAGCGGCTTGTTACGGTCCTTGCAGATCAACTCAAAACGCGGCAAGCTGAAGTCTCTGAAGGCGACGATGAGGATGCGTCCGATGAAAGCGCAGTTCCGTACCCTCGGCGTCCCTCGCCAAGTCGAACAATTACCGGAGAGTTGTCAACTGAGACTGGAGACTCTCGAGTCGTATTGCGTGCCGAACTAGAAGAAGCGAAACGCGCGAGGGAGAGAGCAGATGCGACTGCGGCAGATCTTACGCAAAGGTTGTTGAATAGTGAACGAGATACAGGCTCGTTAAAGAACAAGCTGGAGTCTCTTCAGGAGGAGATCCAACGCGTCAGATTGTCATCAGATAGTATTCAAAGTGCATTCAAGACGCAGCTTGAAGATCAGGAAACAGTGATCAAGAAAGATATGCAGCGAGAGATTGATTTTGCAAATCAAAGACGTGACATTTATAAGGAGCAAGTGCAGCTATTGCAAGAGCAAGTACAGTTGCTGAACGATAAACTGCAGAATGCAGCATCAGATGCCGAACGTGCCGTTGAGGCAGTCAAGGCCAGAGTCGCGAGAACAGAGCGGGAGCGAGACGACATTTTAAGTCATCGGGCTACCGAACTGTCATGGCTGCGAGGCTATTTGGATACGAATGTTGATAACTTGGAGGAACAAGCCCGAATGATCAAAGCTTCGCTGGACGATAGAGTCGAACGACAGTCGGTTGAAAACTTGTACAATTCCAACAATTCTGAGTTCCTTACCAAGCTGAGGTTTGGCACAGCACTAAGTCTAGTTTCCGATGAATTTGTCGAAATATTGACTTCTGTGTCTAACGCCATGATAGCCAGAGGTGTCACGCAAAAAGATCACAGACGGAGGCTTAGTCGGCAGATTTTGATGGAGAATATCAAGCCATTGAACGAGCACAATAATAACGTGCAAAGTACTAGTCCAGTCAGAACAGGATTTGGTGGCAGTGGGCTTAAAGATTTACGGCTTAACCGAGCAGCTACAATTCATGGTCAAAGCACGACCAGAGGTGAGCGAAGGCGTTTGTTCAAGGAGATTTAGACGCGTTTTATATACGTGGCGCGAAACAGATTTGTACACTATTTTAGAACTTTTTTGGTCAAGAATCTGGCAGTCAAAGTTTTGGTTGTCTTAAAATTAATAATACAGTCATGATTCACAAATAAGCTACAACCGCTTCATGCCCATTTTCTTTTTCGGTTTCGCGGTCGCGTCCTTTCCCTTTCCAGATGGTTTAGACGGTGATGTCTGTGTCGAAGGTACTGTATATCCACGCTGATTATGCTCGACCGGTCGCAGCACGTTCTTATTCTCGACAGAAGTCGTCGTATCGTCACTCGTACCAGTTGTAGCATCAGCATAGATTGGGGTTTCTGATTCGGACCGCGCTGGTGCAAACGTACTTCGTTTTAGAGCATGCACCGAGGTCATCAAACGGGCCATACGTTCGAAATCAGCAAAGTCTTCTAAAAGTAATTTTCCTGCTTCTTCATTTAAAGCCGACTCAGGGTTGGGCTCAATTAGCAAACACCGAATCACCTATGAAAAATTAACAGGTTTCTCCAGCATATAAAAGTCCAGCGCTTACAAGCAGCACGTGCCGTAGATCCAGTAAAGAATTCCAATCTCGCTTAAGCGTATCGACACAAACCTCGCCGGTAGCAACAGCCACGTTGGGATGAAAGATTTTGGTCTCGAAGTACGCCTTTGGTGGACTTTGTGGATAGTTGTCTGGCAACCTCAACGTCAGCTTCCAAGCACCTTCTGAATATGGCGTTGACGGTGGTCCTAGTAAGTGTAACGTTATCGCTCTTAGTTCTTGTGGACCATCTTCGGGAAGAACAATGTCTGGATGGAAAGAAGTCTTAAACAGCGACGCGACATCTTTTCGAAGTCTTGCTGAGGATGAAGACATAGTTGCAAATATTAACTGCTTTAAAATATATATATATAGGTATTGACGTAAAAAAGTCTACACTCAGACTTGAGAGAGAGGACTTTGAGTGGGGTTGTGCTTTGGCGAGAAGTATTCAAAGGCAGTCGAGATGTTGACTCATCACTGCACAGTGCCGCTTTAGTCCACGCTAGTCTAAGTCCGGAAAGTGGTCAACAATGCACAGCGCTGGCTCTCAAGTCCCACCATAACTAACACACGCTTTGAACTTGAGAGTATTCTTTGTTTATATAGTTGTTTATGCTTAAATCATCTGTTACAGGGATGACCAAATGTTATTGGCATAAAAATAGAACGAGGTCTGCGCTTGTGATTAATGCACGTCGATTTGCTATGTCAACCCCTGAAAATGCTGTCTTCACCTCCATATGATCATATTTATCACGTATATAATTGAAATAATTAGATAAATTGAATTGAAGTATTGATGACTAATTATTATTTTTTAATATGGCAAATCATTGTCTTTAAAAATCACAGTATTGCAAGGAAAATGCAAGTTATTGCAATAAATAAGAATTACAGATTAGTTAATCGATTAAATCGACTCAACTTCAGAAAAAAGATGACAAAGTTTTTATTATTTACCTAGGTAAACAATACTAAAAATTCCAATAATATAGTCGGTTCATAAAAAACAAGATGATCACTACAACAGAAACGTTTTGATCAAGAACTAGATATCCACATATAGTGCAAAATAGCTTATTAATCTAAATTACTGTAAATCTTTCGTAATTGGACTAATCACTGTACCGCCCCATATACACTTGAAAATCAACCTTAACCGCACCACTTGAATTGCTACTGTCTAAAAATTGCAATCTAGAGAATACTTAGGGTCAGTGCCGGGGTTAGTCCAGACACCCCAATGAGTCTCAACACCGCTGATTCCAGACGTGGGAGGCTTCCATGATTCATCATAAGCTTCGAAAACAAGAGTATTGATTCCCCAGGCGCGGATTCCACAAATAGACTGTTGCCAAAAAAGAGCAGCATTGTCGACTGACGGGACGGAAGCCTCGAAAGCACCACCAGCGGTAGGCCAGCCAGTCTCACCAATCCAGAAGTCAATATCAGTCGATCCCTTAGCGGTCTGGATCGTTTGAAGCGATTGCATAATATCGTCGAGGAACGAGTATGATGAGTTCGCCATTGTCTGTCCTTGCCAGTACGAGAAGGCATTAGAGATGACGAGATCGCTGGCTTGAATAACAGGAGCCGACGCACCGTCAACAATGATGTTCCATGAATCGACAGTCCCGACAGGAACACCTTCGAATCCGTCCATTCCATGAACAATACCTCTGACTTCGTTAATTTTGTCGGCTAAGGCGGAAGGACTCATATCGCCACGATAAAGGGCCTCAGAACCAACTGTCACAGCAACGATACTGGAAGCATCGATGGTTGGGAGATAGGCGTTCAATGCAGCAATTTCAGCGGCATAGTGAGCATCGTCATTTGGCCATATACCGATGAAAAGCTTGAATCCACTTTGTTGTATCTAAAACTAGATCAGCACAGCCATTCGGAACAAACACAGTTTAAAACATACAGCAGGAAGAATGTTTTCGAGGGTTCCACAGTCTGAAGCAGCATATACTCTGACAATGTTTGTTTGAGAGGAGATTGTCTCGAAGTCAGCAAGATAATCCTGAGTAGTTTTCTATCGGAATCAGAACATTGTCCAGTCTGAACTTCTTATTTAAAACATACGCAAGCAGAGTCAGAATTACGCTGGGCGCCCAAGTCGAAGCCGAGCTGTAAAAAACATGCGCGTTAGTCCAGAAACATCTCACATTCTTCAATATCGACCACTTACCGAGCCAATGGCAGCGACAGAGTTAGCAGCAGCAAGAACAGTTGCAATAGCTGTGATGAAACGCATGTTTTCTATATTCTAGAATCTATTTCTTTGAAATAAAGAGCGACAAATAAAAGGGGTTGTATATCGCGTTTGAGAGAGCCAGACGAGACTTGCAAAGCCCAACACACAGATTAATTTCGACGCTAGTACGAATTAAACCAATGCATTCCAAACGCGGACACACACCCTAACCCAACCTACTATTTTTGGCCACCCCAGTCCTGAGTTCAGTATTCTTCGACTTTTGTTACATTTTTATGTGTAAAATACCAAAACTCCGTTTGCATACAAAAAATAAAAAAACTGAACTAACTAAGTTTACGCGTCCGTCGATTCTGGAACATGACGTCGTAAATCCCATCTAATACAAACTCAATACCACATCGCTGTCTGATGAGCGGTAACGCAAACCATGTACTACGTTCTCCTTTCAAACTCCAGTAGTTAATGTCTTCTCTGGTCCTGGGCGCATCCACAAACAGTTTCCAGAAATCGTGGAGACAAAGGTCCGGGACTATTGTGATGGTCTCAGAGTTCATCAACGGACGATCGTCGAGCATAAGCAGACGGCGAAGTAATGAAGGCAATAGACCCAATGTTTCGAGCTGTGAAAGACGATGTCGAATCTCGTAACCCATTACTCTAATCAATGTTGAACGCCACGAGTGGGCACCGAGATGAATATCTTGTGACATAAAAGGAGCAATGTATGGCCTGGCCTGCGACACTATGAAATGATTGACGTTGAAAAGTTCAGACACTCGTGTGTACGGCGCCTCTCTTTCTTCTCGAGGAATTGAAGACCACGACTTCCATCGGATTGGTGCGCCTGTAGGTAACCATGGCACAATTTCTCCACGCTCATTCTTGCACATCAGTTGCACTTCTTCGTAGAGTCCCGGAATGGCATTGCTAGCACAAGCTGCTGACCAAATCAACACGTTCGGGGTGGTCAGAAAGTTGAATAGAGACGGCACATAGTTGTCATTAGTATGAACTGTGATGTTGAGTACTCGCCTTGTACGCGCATAAGCTTCTTCAAACGTCAAATCTCCAATGTTGTCCCTCACAACCGTTTCTAGCACTTCCATATCAAGCAGATAACCTTTTTCGATCAATCGCCTGACTCGTAGCAGTCCTTGAAACTGCTCGGCAGGGCGTTGCTTTACAAACGCCGACAGGTCGATTCCGTTTCCGTTTAAGAATTCAGGTAATTCGTCATCTCGATGCACACTGACTAATGTCGCTATTAGAGCACCAACGCCAACTCCGGTGATTATTCTTGGTAAAAGTTTGTGCTGATGCAATGCTCGAACAACGCCTAAATGACTAAGACCAAACAAAACTCCACCTTGCAGTACCAATGTTGAAAGGCCGTAAGACTGTCGTGTATCATGTACCAGATCAAGCTTGGTTTGCGTAGTTAACAAAGGAGATGAAGGATGATTGAGTAAATAGCGCAAGCTGTCAATAACTTCAAGATTGTATTTTTCAATTAGAAACTTTGTTCTAAACAGAGTTAGTTCCACAGCTGATACACGCCAACAACAAGCATACCCAGTGTATGCAAATAGTTTCTTATTTGCTATATTCCCAATGTTTCGCACAAGCCCAGATCTTAAGATATTGGTTAATGCAGTCACGTCACCCATTTCCTTTGCTTCCATAATGGCATCGAGTCGCTCTGATATCAACTTGTAGTCATAGTTCGCAGACTTTGGATTGGCACGCCACAAGTCGTTCGCTAGTACATTGTCAAGACTGTAAGCCAGATCCTGCAGTCATTAACATACTGCAGCAGTAATTGCGTATATAAACAAACCAGCCACTCATCATATGTACATGCAGCTCGCATTTGATCAAGCAACTGAGTTTCTGGTCGACGTGAGAACACAGAACTATACAGTTTCTGTGATACGTTAGAACATCGCGAGAAATGTAAATACAACATACAGCATTCCAAAAGCTAATAACTTCCAGCACAGTTGCAATTAATGATAACACAAACTCGGTCAGAACCGTCTATAGTACACACAAATCAGATAAAAGCCATCAAGTTCACAAAATACAAATACCGAAATCTTCTTCATGATTGTGCGTCGTACAAATGCGGTAATGTGAAAATAAACTGCAAATGATCGACAACGACTTTTGATTTACGAATGATGCACAAACGAGTACCTTATCTCACCAACACAGCTATTGGTAGAAACTATACAGTTCAGAAGCTTGCTTTAACGGAGCATGGCTTGCCTGTAAGTTCAAATGATTGTATTCTGATCCTGCCTCGAGAGAAAACGATTAGCATGTGATTAAGTACGACACCCTTGGATTATTTGAAAAACCGGGGAAGCAAATGAAAACACATATATTTTCAGCTTTTAAACAAAGCAATGAATGTATTTATTGCTGAATACAAATGGCCAAATATGAACTCCAAAAAAAAAAAAAAAAAAAGTAAAATCTCAAATCCACCAAATGAACGACTACATCTTATATACAAAACAAAACAACACCACAAAGGCTGGGAGTCACAGCTTTGCGGGATATCAGGAAAAAACAAGGCAAGGCAAAGACTAAACAAACCAGCTATTTCTTTTCCAGCTTTTAGTAAACATATGAGTAACGCAAGCTTCAGGCTGATCGTAGCCACCTGCGTTAGAATGCTTTTGTCCGTTGCCAAAGTATTGAATTGGAAGAACAACAATCATCCCACCTTCGGTACTCATACTAACAGGTTCTTTAATATCGTGGAACTGAGCCCAGGAAACGTCATTTTTTTTGTAGTTCATAGAGTCAACAAGAGCGTCTGTCCAGACACCGGGTCCACTAACCTCATAAATGTCTTCAGCGGAGTACTTTGACAGCTTTGCAGGACTCTGCTTGCCTTTTAGTCGAGCAAGATGATAAGCGTGTGCTACAACGCGTACAATTGCAGTTCTAACCGGCTTAGCAAACGGACGGGCAACAATTGTGTACTGCGCAAATCCGAACGGTCTATGCCAACCTCTAAGGCGCTGAGACTCTGCAGTAGCGAACGGTTCGTCTAGCTCTATTCCCACAATGACGTCCGCTTTTGAATCCCAGATACTTTTAGGGACCCATTGATCGACTGGCTTGCGGCAATAAACATCAATATCCGCATAAACACCACCATAAAGATATAGCAATAGGTAGCGAAGCAAATCTGCCTTGATCACTGGATTGGGGAATGTATTATAAATTTGCACTAATTGTGGTGTACTTTGAAATGCTTCCTCTACAAATGTCTTTGCCGACTTGTCATCCATAAGCTAGATCATATTAGCAAAGTGTATTGAAAGCTACCGAAATGTGACCTTACGATATGCTCAAACTCACTATTGTAGAGTGTCCATGACTGAACAGCTTCAGCATACTGCTTGTCGACGTACTTAGCTGTCTGGAAAATCTTGTTTGGCCAAACTTCGGCGTTATACGTGCCAGAATAAGACTGCTTGAGTGTGATCAAAACCGAGTCAAGAAAGTTCTCGTAAATTACGTCCGGAGCTCGTCTATAGACTGTAACATGTCGGAATGTTGGAATTGGAGAAAGAATTAAAGGAGCTTCTTTCTCGCTTTGAGTGTTGTTTTGTCGAGACTTTATAGCAAGAAGCCAGAGCACTATACACAATAAACCGGTAACTACAGCAACTTGCTGCCGCGGCCCTTTTGCTCCGTTTCCTGCTAGCAAACGCTGCCAGTGTGCGAGCGGTAACATGTCTTGTGAAAGATGAGCAGATGAACCAATCAGTGTTATCAAGCCGAGCCAACAGAAGGAGAAGTTGAACTTGTGTGCAGTGTTTCCTGCGGGCTCACCCTTTGTATTTGGTTGCACACGGCCGTTTATTTTATAGTAATGGAGGTAATCCATAATCATGGAATTTATCTTACGATAGATTAAAGCCAGGCCAACTAGATTGGCAGCCGTGCATATGCTACCAATATAAACATAAATGACAGCGGAGTAAAGCTTGAATGAAATGAATACGAATGCGGCAGCATCACCAGTTTAGGATTTAAAGCTTAACCTTAATATTTGGCGCTTAATTCTGCACATCTTGAAAAAGCCCCTGATTTTTTTACAACGCTCGACGCTGGTGCCATGATTGACTGAGTTAAGCCAATCAAAATAGTATTATTTTGAATATAAACTGCTTTAATATAGCGCTTTGCAAAGGGAGTAGTCATATCCAGAGGGTCTGATTAGGCAATGCTTTTAAATTCATCACTCAAAGCAAATATGAGTAATATGCCTAGTACATTGCGTGTACGTTACCAAGGTATACATGTAAGCCATACCATAGTCACAGGAATGAGTATGCTCTTATAATGTCACTCCAGAAAATGCAATGACAGCAGACTCTGCAAATACAGATGTGGACACGTTCAGCTTCATCGTCTCCGAGAAATCTCAGATCGTAGCATCTCTAGCCGGACCCTCTGATCAAGCATGACATCTTCATTTTCTTGAATCACTTCCTTCATCTCCTCTTTTTCCTCTGCGTCATCTGTCTCTGTAATGTACTGCTCAATTTCACGATTCGACCGCTCCAGATGTTTGGCTGCATGTTCAATTCTGGCCTGCTCAGTATGTAGTGCTTCTAATGGTAATGCAGAAATAGCTATTGCAAACACTTCTAACTTGTCTGGTTCGTCCGTCCGTTCCATCTGCGTATGATTCTTGCAGGGTCGACGTTGCTACTGCTAAGATTTCCAGTAGTTACTTGCATGTTCTGTTGCAAGTATTGCGTCTTTTAATGGTATATGCCATACATGCGTTGTAAACTGGCTTTAACACTTGAACCTTAAGTTTGTATCATAGTCCCAACCGTAAGGAAGTTTTTTAAACTCCCATCAGAAAGATATTTTAAAGGCAATACAAATTAGTTTTGTATATTAAATATCGGACAACATGGCTAAGCGTAAATTAGCAAAGCCAAAATTTAAGTCTACTGCGCCGAAATTTGTTGCAAACGGAAAGCCTAGTGGAAGCTCATCAAAGGCAAAGGTCGTGAAAGCGCCAGTAATTGAAGATCCTGTATTTAGCGACGAGGAGGAAGATGTAGAAGCCGAGTCGGATGAGGAAGGGGAATTTTTTGATCTTATTGACGATGAAGCAGAAGAAGACGACGACGGCGACGAAGCAGAAGAAGACGAATATAGTGGTAGCGGGGAAGACGAAGAAGATCTTGCCGGGTTGCTTGATGGTGGAATTTCAGAGTCTGAAGGTGAAGAAATTGAAGAAGAGGATGCTGATGATGAGAAGGACGATGATGAAGATGAAGAGGTTTCACAGTTTGAGGAAGAAGAACAAGATGAAGCTGATGTAGAGGAATCGGCTGAAGTTGTGCAGCGCGAAGAAAGTGATGATGAGGATGAATATTTGAGCAAATATAGTGTTACCAGTGCTGAGAGCCAAACATCGTTTTCAGATGAAGACGGCAGGATTGCCTATTATACCACTGGGGCAGATGGGAAACCTCGTGCTATTTACCATGAGATTGATCCTCATTATTCGAGTGACGATAGTGACCTTGAGGAGATAAACACGATCGGAAATGTCCCGCTATCGGCTTATGACGAATACCCACACGTTGGCTACGATATCAATGGTAAGCGCATCATGCGCCCGGCTGTAGGATCTGCACTCGACAGCTTGTTAGACAGTATCGAAGTTCCTGAAGGCTGGACTGGACTTGTTGACCGTGAGTCAGGCGCAGACTTGAAACTTACGAAAGAGGAACTGGAATTGATCAAGAAGATTCAGTTGGGCGAAAACGCCGGCGATATCAACCCGTATGAAGATACCATTGAGTGGTTTACATCAAAGACAGAAGTGATGCCGCTTTCTGCTGCGCCAGAACCCAAGCGCAGATTTGTACCATCGAAGCACGAAGCAAAGCGGATCATGAAAATTGTTCGTGCTATTCGTGACGGCAGAATTGTTCCGAACAAGCCTAAGACTCTTCAAGAAGATCGTCCAGCATATGATCTATGGGCGGACGATCTACCGGAAGAACAGCCACATATCATGCACATCACAGCTCCAAAAATGGCAAAGCCAACCAATGATGAGAGTTACAACCCACCTGCTGAATATCTTTTGACCGAGGAAGAGAAGGAAGCCTGGGAAAAGATCGATCCAATGGACCGAGAAAAAAATTATGTGCCAAAGAAGTTTGCTTCATTGCGCTCGGTTTCTCGATATGAAAATTTTGTGCGCGAAAGATTTGAGAGATCGTTGGACTTGTATATCGCACCTCGTGTGCGTAAAAACAAGCTTAACATTGATCCCGAATCCTTGATCCCTAAGCTGCCCTCCCCACAGGATCTAAAACCGTTTCCGATCAAATGCTCAGTCACATACACAGGACATAAAGGTCGTGTTCGTGCTATTAGTGTTGACCCATCTGGCTTGTGGCTTGCTACAGGTGCCGATGACGGTACTGTTCGCATTTGGGAAGTCTTGACTGGCCGTGAAGTTTGGAAGGCTGAAATTGGAGACAAAGATGAACCTGTGCAGAGTGTTGAGTGGAATCCCGCAAAAGAAAGTGGCCTTTTGGCTGTTGCTGCGTATGTGTAACACGATTGGTTTAATTTATGCAAACTAACTTGACTCTAGTGGTGACAAAATTTTCATCTGTTTGCCTCCAGTTTTTGATGCTGTAACCGACTCAATCGGAGAAGAGAGACTGGCTGCTGGATGGGGCTATGCAGCTCAACCAGCTCCTGTTGAAAATGTTAACAAGGAGCCGTTATGCAGATGGACAAAACCGTCAGCCAAGCTACAGCAACAAGGTGTGGATGTCGTGGTTGTGTGCCGTAAGACAGTGAAGCAGATTTCATGGCACAGAAGAGGCGATTACTTTACAAGTGTGTCACCTGAAGGTGCCAACGTGGCAGTTCTTGTACATCAACTCTCAAAGCACAACACTCAGTCACCATTTAGAAAGTCAAAGGGTATTATTCAAAGTGCTCAATTTCATCCGTTTAAGCCTATGCTTTATGTTGCGGTAAGTTTCATGCCACTGAAAAGTTAACGTTTACTAATTGTTTAGACTCAACGATATGTTCGAATATACGATTTGTCTACTCAAAGTTTAACCAAGGCTTTACAACCAGGAGCACGATGGATAAGTTCATTTGATATACATCCACAAGGTGACAATGTCATTACTGGGTCATACGATAAACGAGTCACGTGGCACGATCTCGATTTAAGTGCAAAACCATACCGAACACTGCGATATCATACGCGTGCTGTTCGAGATGTTCGTTTTCACACTCGACTACCGCTTTTCTGTTCGGCCAGCGACGATGGACACATCAACGTGTTCCACGGAACAGTCTATGATGATTTGTTGAAGAACCCGTTGCTTGTGCCTCTGAAGGTCTTAAAAGGGCATAGTGTGGTTCAGTCACTCGGTGTTTTAAGAGTGTGTTGGCACTCTAAGGAAGCATGGCTTTTCAGTGCAGGAGCGGACGGAACGGCGAAGTTATGGACTACTTAAGGCACAAATTCATGTACATTTATTAGATTTAGGAGGAAAATTAAAAGTTTGCATAACGTTTTGATTTTAATACTATTTTATGTCGATATCACCGCAAAGCCGCATTATTGGTGGCTCGACATGGTACGACATGACCTACACTGTTCACCCTGTCAAAATAAGGTTCTGTCTTCTGTGACGATCAACCGGGATTGTGGTTCTCGTGATTTGATACTAAATTTTCTCAGTTTCAATGGTATTTGTGATATATTCAGACTTTGTTTTGTATTTAGTTCAAATTAATTGTGAGTAATTCACTTTAAATCTATTCTTAAATACAGTTTAAGGAATTAGCACGTGGTTGCAAGTATTGAGGGTTTAGTGACCGTCAAACGCGACACGGTATCGATCGTAACCAAGTTGTGGAATTTGCTGCTCATTTCGTTTACGTATAACGGCTGTATCCACTCACCACACGTTGTTTTTGCTCTTCAGTTCCAACAAAAAACATTCTGCTTTCACAAATTAACGCGTTTTTTTTGGGCTTTTGAAAATCAGAGTCGACTGGCTCGATATCTTTCTGCCTACATGACCAGTCGCGAATTCAATTTGTGCAATATCAACGCGGTTCAATTAAAACGGTAGAGTTAAACGGTCGAGTATGCACTTCTCCGCAAAGTCACAATTTTGTTCTTTATTACTTGGAATCATGAAGAACATACTGTAAAATTGTTTGATTACTACATTTACAATCATAAGCATTTATCGACACCTTTGAGAGCTATAAGTGGATAATACTGCAACTACACCAGAACTCCGAGTTACAACAGGACCAACATTTGCCAGTTGAAGTGTTTGGACTTTAGATGTGCAAAGAAATGCTCGACATTTTTAGTTTTAAGCGCAAGTCATTGGGCTCAGATCCATCGACTGGCTCGGCAAAGCGCCGGAAAGTGGAGCCAGAACTGGTCGCGCCTTTGCCTTCCCCACAACAGCTTACAGATATGCGCATGCCGCAGTCGAATGCGTTCGCAAGTAACACCGGACCGAGTAATGACACTAGACGGCGACAATGGGCTCGTTCGCAAACCAATAGCACGGTGCCTGATACTCAAAGTTCTACCGATAGTAATCAAAGCCCTCGTGACTTATCGCAACAGTTTGGTGCCGCCACATCATCATATTCCGAGCTGCCAAAGGTAAAGAACTGTACAATTTTTACTCGCTTTTTGCGTCTAACTTCGATACAGCCCGCGCGAAAGCTTGCATTCACTCAATTGGGATACACTCAAGATGCTTATCGAAGCTCACCGTCATGGAGTCGTGCATCGGTATGCATCCCGGCAGCCCCTGTGTCATCATCATCACCATCGGCTCAGGTAGGGGGAACGTCTTTCACTTTAGTTTCTGCTCGTGCATCCACAGCTAGACTTTCTAAGCCTACAGCGTCCTCAGACCTTTCTGCTAAAACAATGCCTTACGCAGCAGATAGCATGAGGCTTGGCTCTTTAAGCAAAGTAAAGCTGAATGTACCGCCGGAAATTGTTATTTCGTCATCGCAGTCTACGTCGTCGCCATTATCTCAATCTTCGTCATCTTCAGTGCCAGCAGCAGTGACAACTCCAACAATCGCTGGCAAACAGCTTCCAGATAGCCGCAAAATTATACTACCGGAGCCTACGTTCAGTAGTAGGACTAGAGTCGCGGTTGACAAACCGTACTCTGGGCCTCCGCCATCGCTGCAGAATTGGAACAAAATCAATTTGCCGAAACTTAGTCGCAAAAGCCCACCAGTCGATCGCAACAACACATTAAGCCATATAGATAGTGCCCAGCCTGGATTTTTATGTCAGCAGCTTAGTGAAGGCAAAGGTCGAGCATATAGTCAGTCTACAAAATTGTCAGCTACGCCAATTTGGCCACCCAGGCCGCTCACGTATTCTTACGCGGGCTCACAACCTGTAACAGATACATACGGTAGGAAATCTCCAGTTTCTCCTGCTTTATCCGATAGCGCGAAAAGTTCTTGGGCGCAAGGATCTTCTTACATATCACCAAATCAATACGGTAGATCCTACGACCAACAGCCGGCCTTGAGTTTACCAAATTCTTCTTCATACAGGTCATATAATACGAAGAATGAAGCATTAGTACATATCAACAATAACCCGCTCACGGGTCCAGAAGAAAAAATATGTCATGAATCACCACCGGAAAACATGGACCCATACTGGTCTGGTCGGCGTCCGCAAGGTTCACGTTCTTCTCCAAGCCAACCGCTTGCAAGCGATGCGGTACCGGTATCTGTACCATTGACTTCTTCTCGATATCGGCCTGAACCTATTCGGCCTCGACGCTCCACTGAAAGCTTGCCGACAGACTCACAAATTAATTTTGGGGCCTGTCGTTCCCTGGCCTCGTTAGCGCCCAGTTCACAGCAAAAAGAGTCTGAATCTTTATCACCATCGGGTGCAAGATCCACTGAAGATCTGTATCCGGCACCAGCAGTTGCGATCGACCCATGCTCAAAATGCGGTATTCGTGCCAGTGTGCTAGTAGAACACGCAAAAGCGAAGGAAGAGTTATTTGTTAAAAAAGCTAAATGGGAGACCTACTTTACTGAAGACGAGGCTGAAAAGAGTCGATTGCAAACGCAAATGAAGGCAGTACATGATGAGAGCAAGCGTCTACAAGCCAAGCAGGCAGAACAAGAAAAGGAACTCAAGACTGTCAAGCAGCATTTAGAAGCGGAACAGCAAAACAGCAGTGAACTTCGAAAAGAGTTGGGGCTTTTGAAGCGCAAACTGAAACGATCAAAGTCAGTAACTGAAAATATCTTAGGCAGCTCGTTGGAGAACCGAATTGCCGCGTCACTGGAGTCAATAGTGGCGAGCAGCCCTCCTGCCACAACGAATGAGAGTGTGCGGTCTGTATCAGTTACTTCTATTGAGAAAGAGGTAGACACCGCAGCTAACGATGGGGAAAAAAATTTATTTAACGGTGACCTTGAAAGACATGAAAAATATCCGTTTGCGGAAATTCTCTCTTTTGGCGAGCAACACCAGCGGAAGGAGATAGGTACAGTTGCCATACGCCAGTCAATGAAGTTTGTAGCAAGGTCTCCGTTTCCTGACATTACAAGTGACGACGCAGGTATTCCATCTCGCGAGTTTCCTGTTCGCCCAGGTAGAAAAAGTCGACCTCGCTTGTTGTTTAACGGCTCAAATATTAAGTCTACACATGTTCAACGCACTGGGAGGTTAGGAAATTGGAACGATAATTACCATAAAGGAAACGACGATCCATTAGGTTTCATGCCAAAAAATGTGGTTCCAGTCCTCAAAGACGGCTCTCTAGCGTTTCGAGAAGGATTGGTAGATCCTCGTACTCGAAGATTGAAACGAGGAGTACCAGTGTTTAAAGTTGGACGAAGGAGTCAAGGGGACTTTTTGTAATGGTTTCATGACGTGTATGCCTTTATTATGCTGCGATGTTTAATTTTTTGGGCCAAAAGTGTTTGTATAGTAGTAGCTCCGGTGACAAAATGTAAAATAGCTACAAAACCCTTATTATTACACTACTGCATAGCCCACGCCTCGGATCGGCTCTTCCCCTAATTCCATCAGCAAAAGAAGTGTCAAGTTTGTTTTCAATCTTGAAACGTACTTTCCTTTATCATATTGGCCAACAATCGTATTGCTTTACTGCTGGAGTTTGTTTTAACTGTTTACATTTCTGCTATATTGACGGATCGCGTGAAATCAGCTCACTCAGAGAACATTTATTACCCGCCTAACCCGTCTGTAACGATTGAATCATCGATTGCAATTCTATCGGCCACGCGTCGTTAAACCAGATCACGATGCAGAATCATTCAGGTCGTGGCTCCCGTGGCTTACACATAGCTCACCGGCGATCGCCCTCTGAGTTGACACCGTTGATGAGTAAGAAAATTAGGCTGCTAATGGTTGACGTTTTTATGATACTAACTCTATTAGTTGAGCAGCTAGCATTACAGCAGCAGATGGAACTTCTACAAGCACAACAACAACAGCTGATGGCTCAAACTCAACAATTTGCTCAGGCAGGTCTATTGAATCCCCAAGGCATTCAGGGTTCACCCGTAATGCCATCAGGATTCGCGCCTTCAAATTCTTCATATGCTCCGTTTTCACAATCTACTACAAGCCAGTCTGGCCATAGACGAACTCAGTCCTCAGTTCCTGGATTTCAAGTCATGGGACCACCTCCTGTACCAACGCAAAACACGTCGTCTGTGTATGAGTCCAATAGCGGAGGTCCTTTGAACAGAAATCCGAACCGGAATAGCGGTGGTGGTCAAGGTCACACCCGGCGCCATTCGCTTGCTTTACCTGAAGCAAAGAGAGCAGCACAATTGGCGCAACAACAGAAACAAGGTGCGACAACGACAAACAACTCAGGATCAAATCAGACTGCGTCATACCAATTCCCGCCTTCTAAGCAATCAGACCAGTCTCGCCACAACTACTCTCGTAGCCACAGCGGTGCTACCGAGTTTTCTGATGATTCATCCAGATCAAATCAGACCAATTTCAGCTTCCCACCAAAGTTCAACGACAATCACGACCGACGAAGCAACTCTCATTCGCGATCTGGATCCCGCAATTTTGATGGAGATTGGCGACGCAGCAGTACCCAGTTTTCGCCGCAACAGTCGGTTCCAGCACCGCAACCGCTGCAGCAACAGCAACAGATGGAAAGTCCTCAGGGACAATTTTATCCTGGTCATCGAACACGATCGTCAATGTCTAACTCTATGGGTAGTCCACACTTTGGATCTGGTAGTTTTCAACCTGGAATCATTCCACTTTTCTCGCAACAACAGTATGCCTCGCCTCAGAATCAGAATTCTGGTATGCATGCGAATTCTCAACAGCGCTTGTCACAAAACATGTCTCAAATGCCAATGGCCATGCCTTCTCAAGAGTTTCAACATGCCCAGGCTCAGTTTCAAGCACAGCAGCAACAGATTGCGCAGATTCAATCACAACAGCGCAAGTCGCTTTTCTTGCCTTATCTTACACAAGCCGCAATTCCTTCGTTGCTTGCTGAAGGGCGTTTGGTGACTGGTACGCTACGCGTCAACAAAAAGAATCGATCTGATGCCTACGTTTCCACCGATGGCCTTTTGGACGCTGACATTTATATTTGTGGCTCCAAAGACCGGAATCGTGCACTTGAAGGTGATATTGTGGCCGTTGAATTGTTGACTGTCGACGAAGTCTGGGGATCTAAGCGCGAAAAAGAAGAAAAGAAAAAGAGAAAGGACGGTGATGAAAATTCTGGATTACAACGCCGTGGAAGTCTTCGAACTCGACCCATACAGAAGAAGAATGACGACGTTGAAGTCGAAGGCCAAGGTCTGCTTCTGGTTGAAGAGGACGAAATCAGCGATGACAGTCGCCCATTGTACGCTGGGCATGTGGTTGCAGTTATTGAGCGAACACCCGGTCAAGTGTACAGTGGCACACTTGGACTTTTGCGTCCTTCATCCCAAGCCGCTAAAGAGAAGCAAGAGTCTGACCGTCGAGAAGGGCATGAAAGTAACCGAAACGACAGGCCCAAGATTGTGTGGTTCAAGCCTACAGACAAGCGTGTTCCGCTGATTGCAATTCCAACTGAACAAGCGCCGCGTGATTTCGTGGAAAATCACGAAAAGTACGTAAACATTCTGTTTGTGGCTTCTATCAAGCGATGGCCCATCACGTCTTTGCATCCATTTGGAATGCTAATTGAATCCCTTGGAACTGTGGGAGACCATAATGTTAAGATTAATGCTATATTACGTGACGACGGTTTCATGAGCGACACGTTTTCTGACCCTGTTATCAACAGTCTGTCAAATCTGTCTCAAGCAAATGATGATATTACTGGCCGAAGATCGTTTGAGTCAGAATCGGTGTACTCGCTATGCGTCAACGGCAAAGATGCTGAGCAAGCTATACATGTTAAGCAGATTGGTGATTCGGTAATCCAAATCGGGGTTCATATCTCGGATGTCACTCATTTCATCCAAGCAAATACTCCTGTGGATCGAGAAGCCAAAGCCCGAGGAACAGCAGTGTTCATGGTTACCAAGACTGTTCCGATGCTGCCAGAGGTCTTGCTCCAGAAGTTTGTGTCTCTAGAGCCTAACGTTCAGAAGGTCACATTTTCTGTATTACTGGATGTGAATACCAGCACTTACGATATTTCCAATTTGTGGATTGGAAAAAGTGTGATTAACGCAAAGACAAAACTGTCAAATACTGATCTGCTGGGTATTGTCAATGACGGTATTTCTCATGAAGCAGCTGCTGATATTCTTATTCTTAAGGTAACGAGTTTATTTTATTGTCGAATGTTATTAACAATATTTAGGATATTTCGCTTGGATTTCGAAAAAGACGACTGAATGCCGCTGCAACAGAATTGCCGTATTTAAACCTTCTGAACCAACTTGAAGATGAGATTATTCCAATTGAGACCAACATATTGGATCGGAAAGCATCTTCACCAATAGTCGATGAAGTGATGATCAAAGTAAATTCGATTGTTGCTAGTATTTTGGTTCAGAAGCTGGGTGACCGTGCACTTTTGCGCCGTCACCAGAACCCTAACGTGCACCGGTTGAGTACTTTCGTTGAGAGGCTGAAGTTGCTTGGGATTCCGATTGACAGCTCATCAAGCTCCAAACTTCAGAATGCTTTGTTTCAGATTGGCGACGAAGACAGATTGAAGGGTCTTGAAACTTTGCTTTTGAAAACGTTCTCAAGAGCAAAGTATTTTGTTGCTGGAAAGGTTGAGAAGAGCGAGCAATCGCATTACTTGTTGAACTTACCGGTCTACACGACGTTTACGTCACCCACAAGACAGTATGCCGATTTATTAGTCCATAGACAGCTTGATGCTGTTTTGAATAATCGTATGTTCAAAGCTTGTAGTTTTTTGGTTATTGCTTATGAAATTTCAGGTGACTACACGATGGATCTTGAGGCGTTAACTAAACTAGCTGATCATTGTAATGATCGCAAAGATGCGTCAAAGCACGCACAAGAACAGTCAATTCATCTATTTTTATGCGAGGCTATTAACAACCTGTCTAGCTCTACTGGGCAGCTTATACGAGATGCTATTGTCATTTGTGTTTATGAGTCCGCTTTTGATGTTCTTATTCCTGAATTTGGCATTGAGAAGCGTGTTCACTGTGACCAGCTGCCACTGGAGAAGGCGGAATTTGACAAAACGACCCGGCTGTTGGAACTGTACTGGGAGAAGGGTATTGATTCTGCCACTTATGTCCCAGACGACGAGAGAGATAAGTCTGAGTACGGTGGATCACAATACCGTCGAGTGTCTAGTCTACATTCTGCTGCGGCGCAAGATCATGAAACCAAGAAAATGGCGGAGATTGCGTCACTCTCTGTTGAAGACGAGTCTACCTTGTTTAATGGCGAAGAAGAAGGAGGCGTGAATGTGTCTAAGAGCTTGCCACCATCGCCAACACGACGCTCGCCAGCACGTCAAACGGCGAGACGCCCGCAGCGGACGGCGTCGATGACCAAGATCAACGCCATTGATGATGCGGGGACAGACATGAGCCCACTAGCTGCTTATTTGGAGGACGTGGTCACACGTGTTGAGGGAACTCAGTTGATTCAGGAGATCCGAGAGTTACAGCATGTGCCTATTTTGTTGCGAGCGGAGGTGGGTAAGAGCTTGCCATGTTTGACAGTGCGGACGCTGAATCCGTTCGCAATCTAAATATGGCAAAGAAATTGAGTTTGGAGAGATTTTTCATTGAATGATACCTACTGAAACGGCAGGTTAATTCTGTAACATATTATTTTACGACCAGATTGTTACGATTTAAATCTGAGCATAAGGAGAAGATGACTTGCTTGAAGTCTGAAGGCGGTGAATTGTACACGAAGGGAATAGTTTAATTGAGACATTACTCATTTTTTCGCAGTTCGGATATAAATATAACCTGGTGGTAATATTAGCTTAAATATATGGGCAAAGCAGCAAGAAACATACGGCTTGAGCCCAACCTGCGTAGTGACCCCATAATTTGCGTAGATGCTGACTAAGTGTATCGTACATGATTTTGGACATTGTTTTTGATTTTGCGGACGCGCGAAGTTGTGCCGTTGTGGCGTATCGTTTCTGGACTATGTTCCAGATGTGAGTATCAATGGGAACACAGCTATGGCAATCAAATGCCATCAAGCTCTGGCAGTATATATTTAGCCTTTCCCTTGTGAGATAAATGGAGACTTACGACACAATCTGCGACCTTTGGTCCAACACCTTTGAATCCAAGAAGAAATTCTCTGACTTGTTCGTATGGTTGGCCACGAAGCTGTGATAAACTATTGCCTGCGCTTTCCCACTCGTTGACCTGCAATGCTGTTTTGTAAATGTATGCTGCTCTGTACCCGAAACCCAGGTCGCGTAGTGTCTGGACGCAGGTTGACGTGCAGAGAGATACCGGGCGAGGAAAAGTGTAGTATTCAATATTGTTATATGTCGTGATGTATTCACCATACGTGCGGCACAGGTTATCAATCTAAAAACGATTAGATTTAGCAGAGTAATAGCGAGTTGTATTACCATTTGTGTGATACGCTTGATGTTATTGTTGCTGCTGCATATGAACGTGACTAAAGTTTCCCATGGATCTTGCCGTAGAATTCGAATGCCGGTGTATGACGGCGAAATTTTCTTGAAGTAACTGTCGCGCACACCGAACTCGCGATATAATCGTGACAATTTGATTGAAAGATTAAAGTAATCGCTCAAAACGGGTTCGAGTATAGAGTCTGGCACCGGCAGATTGTTTGATGCTAAAGCGCGATAGGAGATTTGATTGTCGTCTTGCCGCAAGACAATTACCAGGTCTTTTAGAACAGATACCCTATCAATTAGGTTTAAACGCGTCATACCGTCAATCAAATTACCATTCATCGTGATGCTTTTTCCACCTGACATTGTTAATTACATACACAGTGCCGAACGCGTCTATTTACCGAAATGCCTGTCCACTTGGTAAGATCACATCAAGCGATACTTCCTATATACATCAGCCAAGATTTTGTCGTCCAAATCATTATTACTTTAACAGGCACAGCTAAGTGCGCCCATACCATTTTACCCATCTCATTGGCTAATTGAAAGGGTTCTGTTATTTGAGTCGAAAAGAAATAAATTTATGTCGAAGATGAACAGCCTTTCCCCCCTGGATAGCCCTGGCACGTATTCACGTGACGTAGCCATATTATCTTGGGCTGCAAAGCACGGAATATGATAGGTGCGGGCACGTGAAAAAGTCATAGTGTCGAGCTAGCCAGAAGAATCTTAGCTCCGGGGTTATCGACGTTTTTCAAAACTCTAAAAATCGGGAAAGTGCGATGGGACTCCGACAAAGGCGAGAAAAGTGACAAAAGTGCTGGATCTTTTTGAGGCCGGTGACTGTTTGTTGTTGAACGGGATTGAAATTAAGAGGCTATTTAGACTGGGTTTGACTTATAATAAGCTTCATCACAGGATTCGATATAATTGAGGGAACAGTGATGGCATCGCCGCATAATGATAGTATGACGGAAGCAAAGGAACACAGGACAGTGCTGTTCGATACAACAGACGTCAGAGACGGTCCATACAGTGAATCAGCTTTGAGTTTGACGGACAATGATTTGAATTATCGATCCCAATCGGATGCTCGGGCTGCCTCCGGTTTAAAAAATGATACCGACTGGCGGGGAGAAAGGGATTCGTTTTCGATACATAGTGACGCATCTGAAGAGTTGTTAAGATCTTCTACCACGGCAATGGAAGAACCAAACTTTGAGAGCAGAATGCCGGAGTTTCCAAGTGGAAACGTAGGATCCCGGTCTCGGTATTCAATGGTGATGTATAGACTGGTTGACTCCGTTAAGACATGGTTTGACGCAAATATCGGACTGTTGTTATTTGCAACTGGCCAACTGTTCAGTAGCACTATGAATCTCTTTACTCGGATATTAGAAACCACATCAGATCCTCCATTTAGCGCCATGCAGATTGTGTTTGCGAGAATGAGTATAACAACTCTTGCCTGCACAATATATATGTTATATAAGAAGGTAAGGTTAATTACACGTATTGGATTTATGCTTATTTATATTAGGTTCCGGACGCCCCGTTTGGTCCGAAAGAAGTAAGACTTTTGCTGATTGGACGAGGGTTGACTGGTTTTGTTGGACTGTTTGGAATGTACTATTCTTTGACGTAAGTGTTGAGTTCAAGATATGTTTGTAAATATCTAACATGTCAGCTATCTATCATTGTCAGATGCTACTGTGATTAGTTTTTTGGCACCAACAGTTGCTGGATTTGCGTGCTCAATTTTCTTGAAAGAGGAATTTAGCAGGATAAATATCTGGGCAGGACTGATTTCATTCTTTGGAGTGATTTTGATTGCGCAGCCTAGTTCAGACTTGTCTTCGTCTTCATCTGGCGTCACGTCTGGCCAACGAGTTGGCGCTGTCGGTGTTGCTCTGACTGGCGTTTTGGGTGCTGCCGGAACGTTTACGGTCATAAGATGTATCGGCAAACGGGCACATCCGTTACTGTCTGTTAATTACTTTGCAGTCATCTGTACAGTTGTCTCAACCACCTCGCTTGCGTTTTTTCCCGGGTCTCGATTTGTGCTTCCTCGAACTGCGACGCAGTGGCTACTACTCATTAGTATTGGTATCTGTGGCTTCTGCTATCAGTTTATGATCACAGCTGGATTACAGCGTGAGAAAGCTGGACGAGCGGGCAATATGCTTTATTTACAGATGTTTTATGCGTTTTTGTTTGAAAAATTGGTTTGGAACGATACGCCGGATTGGCTTGAAATTGCGGGCAGCAGCATTATTCTTGGTTCAGCAGTTTTGGTAGCGCTAACGAAGAGGAACTCTGAGTCTGAATATGACAAGCTTACTCAGAATGCCACCGCCGAGGGAGCAAGTGGTGAGCCTGCGCGTATTCATGATGGAATTCCAGAGGCGTACGAGCTTGCGGAGATTTCGGTTCCGGCTGACTCGCGGCAGGGGGCATTGGGTACAGGACGGGGCGACGTTTGAATGTAGCTAGGTTAAACAGCCGCTAATGATTATATTGCATATTTGGATTTGGAGATATACATGAAGTTTTGAACGATAGCTACGAATACATTAGTCATTGAATTCCGAAACGAAATGCTCTTCTGGCACGAGGTTTTTGTGATCAGCAGGGTTTGCAGCTGCTTCGTAGATCGTAATAATCGGATCCTTTGATAACTCAATCAGTCAGCATGGCCAGACGATAAGCAATATGTTGCATACCTTTTTGTATTCGCCTTTAAAGCCTATATAAGTGATTGTAGTAGTATCTTCACCGTAGTTATCAAGTACAAACAAGTTCAAGCTTTTGACGTTGGAAAATATTGCTCGTTTTAAAGAATATTCCACAATTTCCGACGTCCCTGGAGCATGTTCAACGATTTCATCTGCTTTGAGATCTGTGGCAATTGAGAAGTCGACATCGGATCTGTTTTTAAACAATTTGATTGTCTTGGGAGCATGATCGTCTGATCCTGAACGAATTAGTATTGAGTAAATCTTCATTGAGCCTGTGAATCTATTTCAGTCAGCAGATTTCATGACTTCTTCGTGAACCATACGGTATGTGCATGATTAATTGTTCATCTGCGTCGCTTTCAAGGTACTAATTGCCAGTCAGTAAAAGCAAACAAATCTTAAAAAGCAACTTACTTTCGTCGTATCAAACCTTTCATTCCATGGCTTAATAATATCTCTACCTTGATTTGGCTCGCATTCGTTTAAAGTCCAGATCTGATCGTGTTGGATGTACTCATACAACGACTGAGATCCATAAGTTTGTTCCGGTGGTGGACTATGAGAATGTGAATGACCTCCATCATCGTGACCATGATTTGAGTGAGTGTGGCTATGACTTGATGCCATGATTTGAAGTGTAAGAGTACTACTTTGAACGTGTGAGTGAAGTCTCGTGTCAAAGTTAAACTCACGACAAACTTTAAACTGGAGTTACTGCGCGTGTCATTTTTTTTAATTTACTCTTTACTCTTTATATATTCTAATTATTTAAAATCTTATCAGTATTTATAGACGTGTTTTTGACTATCATACGCAATCATACGCAATCATACGCGGTCCATACGCAAGCTGACAGTACATTCTCAGCCTCTATACTATTCAGCCGCAATATATGCGGCCTAAATTAACATCATGTTATACTTTTTTCAATCTCATCTCTTGACGCTATTTGGTTAACTTTATATTAAATGATACGTATAAATGTCAAGCGATACGTACAAATAGAAACTTATGAATGACATAGTTATGTGACGTTCAAACCAGGTTATCAAATATATCTCAATGAGCAATCGTTAACCCTCGAAGCCTCGAGCCGTCTATCTCTACTTATTAGCCTTTGATATTACTTCTTACTAAGCTGTCGTCCATATAGAATAGCACTCTCATAATAAAAAACAACCTCCGCCATAGATACTGCATAGAAGTTGCATAGAAATTGCCGTATCTGTGCTTTCAAATTAAGGTTCATTGAAGACCTGGACCGCGCGGCTCGAGAAACATCTCGCGATCGTCCTATTTTATTTCACCTTCGGACACTCGTCACAGCAATTACTACGTGAAAACAGAATGTCAGGTTTATTTAACGGAACGAAGAAGCACGTCGCAACGTTTACTGATTCAGCTCCGACTGAGATCTCGTCAATCCTTGCTGGCGGATATCATCATCCTCTATTACGACAATGGCAAAACGAACGACAGTTGACAAAGGTGCGTGTGCTAATTGTCAGGGATGGGTTTTGAACTAATTGAAAGTCATCGTTGATTTACCCATTGTTTATTACCGACAATGCTGACGAAGAAACGCTAATCGAGTCACTTCCAGGACAAAAGAGGTAGGCTTGAAGCAGGTTTAAACGAGCTCCATTCTGACATTAGCAGATGGGGTGTTAACAAAGTCGTTGGATATGTCGAGACACTTGTTGCAAAAGGTCTTAAGGCTGTTATTTTATTTGGTGTGCCTTTGGCGGAAGGCATCAAGGATCCAGTCGGCACTGCTGCTGACGATCCAAATGGTCCTGTCATTCTCACCATCAAGGCCTTAAGAGCAAACTTCCCTGATCTTTTTATTATGTGCGACGTTTGTCTGTGTGAGTATACTAGTCACGGTCATTGTGGTATTCTCCGAGAGGACGGAACAATTTTGAGAGAAGACAGCGTCAGACGAATTGCAGCCGTTGCTGTTAACTATGCCAAAGCGGGCGCTCATTGCGTTGCCCCGTCTGACATGATTGACGGCCGCATCGTTGCTATTAAGCGTGGACTTATTGACGCTGGCTATGCAAACAGATGTATGCTTATGTCATACTCTGCCAAATTCAGTGGAAATCTGTACGGCCCATTTCGTGATGCAGCTGGGTCTGCGCCAAGTTTTGGCGACAGAAAGTCGTACCAGTTACCCACTGGTGGTCGTGGACTTGCCAGACGTGCCATCATCCGCGATTTGGCCGAAGGGGCGGACGCAATCATGGTCAAACCTTCTACTTTCTACCTTGACATTGTTTCGGACGCAAAAGAATTGGCTCAGAATGTTCCTATTTGTACTTACCAGGTTTCTGGAGAGTATGCTATGCTGCATGCTGCTGCTGAGAAAGGTGTTGTTGACCTGAAGACAATTGCGTTTGAAGCAACTTACGGGTGCCTTCGAGCAGGAGCTACTTTGATCATCTCATACTTTACACCTGACTTTTTGGTCTGGCTTGATGAATTGGAATAGTCTATCAATTAATTTTATGTTTGGAAAATGCATTACTCTCATCAAATAATTTTAATACTATACATTAATATACACAACTAGCTTATTACAAAACAATCTATGCACCTTGATAAATGCACAACAATCTCTAGTCAATGTACTCAAGCAAGAACCACCGGCCGTCTGGTCCTTGACTTTTGTGGTCGTTCCTCCTCCTCCTCTTCTTCTTCCTCGCTCTCTGCTTCGGTCTGTGATGGCTCGATCTGTGGGATTTCGTTTTGAGGTACTTCTGGAATAGCCTTTGCCATTTCTTCCCGCTCCATCGCCGCAAGTTCTTCTTCAATATCTTCTTCTTCTGCGTTCGTAATTGTGTCTGCAAGCATATCGCTGATTTCTCTTTGATATGTTTGAGCTTCAGCTGACTCATCCAGTAACCGTTCAACTTGATCTAAAGACATTTCTCTGTTGATTTCCTTCAAAACCAAATTGCCCTGTCGTAATCCAAACAAAACGTCTTTCTCAACTAAAGCAAATTCTATACTCTGAGTCTAATATCAAGCGTTAACTAACAAATTCTCATTATCTAATACTCTTCCTCACTAATTTCTCGAGTGTTTCCAATTGACTATCTGTTTTGGCCAGCAATTGAGCCTGATATTTCCGTTTCCTTAAAGCAAGAAGTGCCCTTTCTTTGTCTCCATTCTCCAAATGTGCTCTCGCGATCTCCTTCTCTCGATCAAGCACGACCTGTATCCGTTTCTGATACTGCTGCAGCCTGTCCCGTTGCAATTTCATATCCAGAACTGCTCTGTCCTGTCTTGTTATCTTCCTCGACGGGCGCGATGACGAACCCCCCATTACTTCTAATCCAAAATTCGCAGGTTCTCGATGATAATCAATAAAGTTCGGACCCCGATCACCACTACAAGTGCTACCGCGACAAGCCGCACCTTCGTTTTCTTGCGCCGCTCGCGGTCCCGAGGACCGAGTTGGGACTTTTGAACAAAAAAAAATAATCAAAATTCACAAACACAGCTTTGGTGGGAAGGCACATCATGGCCCGGAAAATGCGAAATTTGAATTCTGTGAGCAGTGCAAACTCAGGACCGTTACTGTCAGAATCAGCAATTGAGAAAAAAGTATATGATCTGGTGAAGAGTTATTTGGCATCGACTCGGCCTGGAGAGCCACCTCTGTCTGCTCGAAAAGTGTCACCGACAGCATTATTATACGCGGTTCAAAGTGCGGATGCTGGGTTGAGGCGGTTGAAGAAAAATGTGGTTGAGAAGTGCGTTAATACTGTGCTGCATACAGTTATAGCAGAAGAAGCAGATGCTGAGGAAGCATTAGACAACACGATAGATCTAGACTCTGATTTAGAGGTGGACGAGTCTTTATTGATGGAGGTTAAGGTAACCGTCTCAACAGCTTAGATGATGGTAGAAGCTGACAAAAATAGGACACAAACTCACTAAATAAAAGCATTGTTGGATTGTGGCAGACTACGGACACTACAGACCAGCAAGAACAAACCAAAGAACATATTCCTGAACCAGAAATTGCACAGATATCATCCACATCTGCTCCGGTTCAAGACCTCACAAAACCAGTCCGGGCAAAGAAACGTGGAAGATTGTCAACAGCCGAGAATGGTACAACAAAAAGATCAAAAGGCGGATCCGTGAATAATAACAAAGAAGACCGGTCACCGCCATCACATCTTAGATTAATAGATATTGGTGGGATGGATCATATAATTGCAGAAGTTCTGGAACTGATAGGAATGCCACTTATGCATCCTGAAATTTACATGCACACTGGAATACAGCCACCTCGGTATGACGGCTTACTAGTATTGATCGGTTTTGCTAATATGTCTAGGGGAGTACTGCTACATGGCCCACCAGGCTGTGGGAAAACAATGCTTGCTAACGCAATTGCCGGTGTACGCGGAATATATTCTGCATTTCGAAGTGCTGCTAATGTCGATTAGGAACTCGGACTGCCCTTTATATCACTATCAGCTCCGTCAGTCGTTTCTGGAATGTCAGGCGAGTCTGAAAAGAAAATTCGTGACATTTTCGAAGAAGCTCGTGAAATTGCCCCCTGTTTGATATTTATGGACGAAATCGATGCGATCACGCCAAAACGGGAAAGTGCCCAGCGTGAGATGGAAAGAAGAATTGTGGCTCAGTTACTGACTTGCATGGATGGTACGAATACAATCTTGTGAGCTTGCGCACTGCTAACCTCAAAGACCTTTCTCTTGAAAACACCGATGGAAAGGTGGTCATGATTATTGGAGCTACAAACCGACCTGACTCACTAGACCCTGCACTGCGGCGTGCCGGTAGATTTGATCGTGAAATACAAATGACCGTACCAGATGAATTATCGCGCGAAAGCATTTTGCGTGTGTTATCGCGCAAGCTCCGGTTGTCGGGTGATTTCGATTTTCGCGCACTGGCGAAGCAAACTGCCGGGTACGTCGGTGCAGACCTGAATGCTTTGACTACTGCGGCCGGTATAGCTGCAATCAAACGGATTTTTCGCGAGCTCAAACCGATCGCGCATGAACCTGAGGACGTGCCAGGCAGTACAGATAGAATTGAAGAACACGAGACGCACGAGACGCACGAGACGCACGAGACGCAAGAGACGCAAGAGACGCAAGAGACGCAAGAAACCCAAGAAATGCAAGAAATGCAAGAAGAGATACATTTGGATGCCGACACGACTGATATTTCCAGTGACAAAATGGACGTCGATGTTATTGATATTGCCGAAGATGACGACATTTTAAAACCACAACAGATTCAGCACATAATGGATCGGAAAGAAAACGGGATTATTCAGCAGTTCCTTCGCAGGTTTCCGAAGACCTTGACACCTGAAGAGTTAGAACCGCTTGCTATTGCTATCGAAGACTTCATGACGGCGCTACCGAGTGTGCAGCCCTCAAGCAAGCGAGAAGGCTTTGCGACGATTCCAGACGTCACATGGGCCGACGTGGGTGCACTCGAACGTGTTCGGGTTGAGCTGCAGATGGCGATCGTCCAGCCGATCAGACGACCAGAATTGTATGCCCAAGTCGGCATCACTGCGCCAGCTGGGGTCTTGCTTTGGGGCCCACCAGGCTGCGGAAAGACGCTACTGGCCAAAGCGGTTGCGAACGAAAGCCGGGCAAATTTTATCTCTATTCGTGGGCCTGAGTTGCTAAACAAGGTAAATTGCCGTTGTCAAGGTGTTTGTAACAAGCTAACGTTATGCAGTACGTCGGTGAATCAGAACGCGCGGTTCGACAAGTGTTTTTACGAGCAAGAGCATCGGCTCCATGTGTCATTTTCTTTGACGAACTGGACGCGCTGGTACCAAAGCGTCAAGACTCGTTATCAGAGTCTTCGGCCCGAGTTGTGAATACTCTCCTGACCGAGCTTGACGGGCTGTCAGACCGAAACGGGATCTACGTCATTGCCGCAACCAACCGGCCCGACATAATTGACCCGGCCATGTTGCGTCCAGGCCGGTTGGACAAACCTTTGTTTGTCGAGCTTCCGACACCGGACGAGCGCGCAGCGATTTTGCGGACCGTGGTTGGGTCGACCACGCCGATTGATGAGTCGTCGGTCGTGCTCGAGCGCATTGCGGCCGACGACCGGTGTCGCAACTTTAGCGGCGCGGATCTCGCCGCGCTTGTTCGTGAAGCGGCCGTCGGAGCGCTAAGAAAGGCGGTGTTTGCCACTAAAGATGACAGAGGTGACTTGCAAGTTCAAGGCGCTGAAACAAAAATTTTGGTCGGGGCCGAGGACTTTGAGAATGCGTTTGCGAATGTGAAACCTAGTGTGTCTGACCATGACCGGGCACGATACGAACGACTAGGCCAGATTTTTGGATGGCGTCAGGAATAATGATAGCAAATTAATCAATTAAAACAAAAAAAAACATTGTACTAGTTACACGTTTTGCGTGCTTTCCCAGTCCGCCAACTCCCTATTAAACAACTCTTTGGTACCTTTGCTTCTAGCCTTTCGAATATCTTCGTCTCTCATTTTTTTTGATTCACGATTTACGCCCTTGAAAAACTCCTTCATGCTTGGGTCCGTTTGATCTGGATTGCCTTGCCCCTCTTCGTCGCTCGGGTACTCCGCAGGTGTCATTCTACTACTCCGCGACCGCTCGTACGTGATCGATCCTAGCGGGTCAAGCGCAATCCTGACAACCCGATTTCTAGAGTAGTGCGCGGGCAGGCCGTGTGAAAGCACGCGGCGGACATGTGCCAACCGTAAAAACGCGGCCCATGAATCAATTGCAAGCACGAGCCCTTGCTCGAACTTCAACGTCAGATGGATGTTGGAGTTGACGGCCGACGACAACGACGTGATTGAGCCTTCGAGACCCATAGTGTCACGATCAGCGCCTCCGATCGCGTTCTTGACCGTCTCCAAAATATCGCGAAACATTGAATGCTGCACCTTTCGCGAGCTCTTGGCCAACCGTTTGGTCGAGGCACTGGCTAGCTGAGTTAACAAGTACACCAGCTGCTCCTCGTCATAGTACAGTGTCGGTCGGCTAGAGTCAGTCCTAACAGGTTTTGGTCTCATCAACTTCACCGGAGGCTCTAATACTTCTTCTTCACCTTCTGACTCATTCTCGCTCTCGTTTTCATCATCGTCTTCAACTGGTTCGGGAGATTTTGTCATCGCCCCCATTTCAATCTCCTCCTCGCCATCTTCTTCATCTGAAGAGTCAATTACATGGTAATTGCCAATATCTTCAACGTATCTTTCGTAAAGTAAAGCTATAACCTGGCCACTAGCTACCCGAACCGACACTTTCGACGACTCAAGCTGATCAACTAAAGCAGGCACGGCACTATCTTGTCAGCATTAAATCATTTGCAGAACGAAAACACCTACTCTTGCGACAATTCCAAAGCATCATCCAACGTAGACGCCAAAAGTCCAAAAACTTGAATTGTTGCAGTAACGACAGGTTCATCATCTGCAGCTTGTATCGAGCTACCATCTGTAGTCACGATATCCATCAAAAACTCAAGAACTCCTCGCCGTTCGTGATCACCGGCTACGGCAGAAAAAAACAGTACAGATCCAAGAGCGTATAGGCAGGAGACTTTGACCATCGACGACTCGGCACCAAAAATCAGATTTTGCAAAAGAGAAACGGTGCCGGTGTACCACGTCTCATTCTCAGGGTCTGTGATAACAAGAAGAGAAAGAACCCGACAAGCCAGTATAATCTCCTTATCTGATTTCGCATTTTTTAAAGATCTTATTATACCATCTTCCAGATCTTTATGCCGTTCCTCAATAATCCTCCATGCGTATTTTATGCTCACAATCTTTGATATCCGACTCAACGCATCTTCCCGGCTAGAGTAGCTTGTGTTTTTCCGCTCACCAGACAGTGTGTCAATGTACCCACTCAGTTTTTCCCTCCAATCAGTCCTAGTATCGACGTCCCGTTTCGCAGACCTACTGGAGCTTCGTGCATTTGTCTCTGAGTCTGTTCCGTATGAGTCTAACGTATCGCCTGACGCTACACTATACCCGCATAAGTAACACTAAGTATCAACTAAATACAAACGCACCTCCAATCGTCATCATCGGACAGCATTGAGAAATCGTCATCGTAATCCGCTTCATCGTCCGTATTCACTCTTGAACTAGTTGTCGATGCTTTCAACGGCGTCCGTCTACTACTTGACTGGGCCAGACGTGAGGCAGCCTTCCGGCGTAAATCTGACATGTTTTATTATAATCAATTTCTCTTTGACGTAGCTGAGTTTAAGAACAGTCTGAGGCAAAGACGTTATTTCATGTTGAGCCTTTGAGATCATACGTTTAAGCTGTTCATGAGCCGCAAATGACGTCACGTTACATTTATCAGACCTCTTTTTGCTCTTCGCATGTTTGGAAGGAATAATATTTCCTAACTAAGATATATAGTATTATATTATTATGCTGTAAATACCCATTGATTAGGTGCCATTCACACAGTACCGACCATCTTCAATTCTTTTTCTGTGTACAAACACGTTTTTCATACGACGTAGCACCCGCAATGCCATTCATAGCATCTAATGTTGCTTCTGCTCTTTCTCCATTCCATCACAGTAAAAATGGGTCGAGTTTTGTAATTCTTGACATCGCCAACAGGTGCAATCGCTCGTGCCAGAATCATATGCGAAGCGCGTATCAATCTTCGCCATTGTCGGCACATATATTTTGGCAGTCTGACAAGCTCTACCATCACAAGTCCAACGCTATCTGTCCAGCAACATCACACACCTTATACCAAGACACAGACTCATAAAACACAAAAGAAAAAAAAGGTCGTAATAGGTCAGGTCAGGTCAGGTCAGGTCAGTTACAAAAATCCACGGCGAATGGTTTCAGAATTGCTGTGTCGAGTCTGAAGTGGATTGCTAGGCGGCTACTAAACAATGCTGTGTATTTCACCGTCATTGTGGTTCTCATAGTCTGTCTACCCAATCATCCCGCTATTGCATCTGCAGCGTCTTTGCTCTTCAGCGCGCTTCGGCTTTAGCAAATTAAGAGCCACCCGGGTGACTTCCCGATATGACTTCGTGTCATCAAATAGCAGACAGGAATAGGGTAAAACTGCGGCAATGAAACATCGTAATATAAAACATAGAATTCCAATATCAATCGAGTTTAATCACTCACTACCTTTGATCGCAGACAATTAAATCTGTATCTGGTTTCATTGCAATCTCGTACAAAGCAAAATGTCAATTGAGCTAGTTGGACACGAAGTTGGACCAATTGGGTTTGGTCTGATGGGATTTACATGGCGACCAACTTCTACCCCGGACGAGCAGGCTTTCGCTACCATGAAGCGTGCAATTGAGCTTGGTGCCAATTTCTTTAATTCGGGCGAGTTTTACGGACAGCCAGTTCCAACTCTGAACTTGGACCTTATCAACCGATTCTTCACGAAGTACCCTGAATACGCTGACAAAGTGAGTGCACAAAGGTATCATCAATTGGACCCTGTCGTTGATTTGAATATAGGTTGTGCTCTCTGTCAAGGGAGGACTTGATAATAAAACTCTGGTTCCAGATGGGTCACCTGAGGGTATTCGCAGAAGCGTTATGAACATTCTCAGCCATTTAGGTGGTGTGAAGAAGTTGGATTTGTTTGAGTGCGCTCGCGTCGATCCAAAAGTGTAAGACCGACAGACATCTGAAACAATTCACTAACAGAAGGCAGTCCGATTGAGACTTCGGTTGCCGCTATGGCCGAACTTGTGAAGGAGGGTTTGATTAGTGGAATCTCACTCTCAGAAGTCAAGGCTGAGACCATTCGTCGGGCTGCAAAAGTCGCAACTATCGCTGCCGTCGAAATCGAGTTCTCACTTTGGTCTCTTGAAGCCCGTGAAATCAAAGTTCTAGAGACATGTGCCGAGCTCGGAATCCTAGTCATCGCGTACTCCCCTCTTGGAAAAGGTTTCTTAACCGGCCAGGTTAGATCACGAGCAGATCTTCCTGAAGGCGATCTCCGTCTGCATATGGACCGGTTTTCAGAAGAAAACTTGCCAATAAATCTTGAGCTTGTCGACGAGGTGGTGGAACTCGCAGCGAAGAAGGGCGTTACCCCTGCTCAGATGGCAATCTCATGGATTAAGAAGCACGAGGAAACTATCCCAGGTTTGAAAATAATTCCTATTCCTGGTAGTACTACTGTTTCAAAGGTCGAGGAGAACACAAAACAGATCTCACCTATGTCTGATGAAGATTTTGAGGAACTTGAGACAACATTGCGGAAATTTGAAGTTAAGGGTGGTCGTTACTTTGCACGGGCAGAACCATTTTTATGGTCTTGAGCTTTCTACGTGTTAAAACAAATGTTTTAGTTTAGTATAGCCTGTGTAAAACTGCACTCATTATTGATTGTAGTAGTCAATTTAATCGAACTGTTACCGGCCTTTGCGTTTTGCTAGGAAAATGTCTTGGTTCAAGAGAGCCTGTAAAAAGCAGATTGAATTAAGTATTGCAGTTACGCATGGGTGCGAAACATGATTTATATCTTCCATGTATAATGCATTGCATGGCACTCATGTATGCTGCAAGACCGCAAAACCAGCCGGGTTACATACGGCTGTTACATACGGCTGTTACAACCCTAAACACTCTCACCGAAGGACTTTGCTCAATCCCACCTCTTATGCCCAACACAACCCTCAACTGTCAGAGCAAATTTCTAATTCGTTTTCCCATGTGAAAGAATCTGGGTAAATTGTGCTAGTGTCGTTATTTTAGTGGATTAATCAAGATTGTTTAAACAATTGTGAAATATATAGTTGACGTTGACCTACCTTTGGTTTTTTAAGTTGCAATGTCGACCATCTGATGTCGTCTGTGATCTTAGAATCATGCTTGAAGTTGAGTTTGCATTCATTTGGCCCGGCTAGGTAGTTTTGAGTACTCATTTGCTGGCAAAAGATCTATTTGTATAAATAAGTTAGACCCGTTCAGAGCTGCACAGTCAGTGCTGCGACCCAAGACATGAGCTTTACTGCACATCATCTGTGCAGAAGAGTGATTGTAGATCTAAACCGAGGCAAACAACGATAATAAGAAGCTTTTACCACAGTAACACGGTCGATGCACCTAGCCAGTAGAGACAGCAGTGAAAAGACCGAGCAGTCTTTCTAGTAAAGGACTCAGCGTCTACAGATAACCACCAATCGTGATGGACAGCTCCGATTGTTGATTCACGACAAATGATACGAAGAGAACCACACTTCCACATTGAGTTTTACATTACACTTACCTTACACCCTCTTACTACCATTCTCAGAATCAAAATAGGTCAAACTTCGCGTGGCAGACATCAATCTCGTTCGCTGTAGGTTTGAGTATAACAATGAATACGAGGTACGAAACTCCTTATGTTTTACGCGCCAAATCTCTCAAGTGTCCAGAATATGCGAGAAATCATCTCTAAAGTCTGTCAAAATCTTATTCCTCGTTCATTTTAAATGCACGTGCTTTTCATTTAGCAGAAACAAGAAAATTTGTGCCCGATAGTTCGACTGCTTGAATTTCAGGCAGCTTCGTGGTCTACGCAGTTACTTTGTAATCTTTTTCAAACTTTCAGAAAGTAAATTGTAAGTACGCCTATAACTAGTTACCTTACATATAAAATCTACAAATCTGTGCTCACCTAGTAATGTCTAGGTTGAGCATACCTTTACCCGGGTCTCACGTCATGCTGAGGGTAAGTGCCAGCGCTTGTGTACTACTTCTATAATGGGATATCTGATCACGTGTGTCAATGTGCCGCATACAGGAAGTTTTTACAACCGCGTAATCTCTCTTTCAATTTCGATAAGTAGATGTTTTCTTACTCTTCAGAAAAGTTTTACTATTTTTTCGTTATTTTTGTGTTTTTCGTCTTATTTGCGGTCCTAGTATTTATGGAACAGCTTATCTCCTCTGACGGCAAGTGCAAAGTTTTGTATTCTGGATTATTTTACTATCTCTACGTAGTGCCTAGTATTGTGTTTAGGCGTCATTTCTTTTTGTTTTATTAAACGGATGCTTTCATATTTAATCTAATAGAGATAATCAAACATATGGTTTAAACGGTTACCTCTTATTTCTATACTTAGGGCACTCTCACACAATTGATCACTTGAATTAGCTTCGTTAAATTGTCCATCAATTGTAAAAAACGAAGATCCATTCTGATTACTGCGGCATCATGTTTAGTGGTTCTCGTGGTTCGTAAACTTCTACAAGACAGGGCGATATAATTGTAACAAACGACACATAACATCTACGATTTGAAGTACGAGTTCAGCTCACAAACAAGGCAAGTCATTTCATCCACTTGAATTGTTCAAGAAGTAAATATCCAGAATATGTGTACAAGATTACGTATTGATGAGAAAACATCAAAGGTAATTGCAAAGTGTTGAAGATAATTCTAACCAATCATCCATACTCAAGTAAGCCGATCTGTTAATCTGTCAAAGTGTAGCCAAAGTATTGATGCAATTCTAGAACTAGCAAGCGAGTCTTTGCTGCCGCGCCTTTAGCCAGCAATCAGGCTGATCTGGCCAAAAAATGTCACAGGACGTACAACAGCAATCAATTCAGGCGTGAACTGTTGATTTCCTAAGCCACGGTCATTTGTTGGACATAATCAGATGCCAGACGGAGAGTGCAATGTCTCCATATACCAATAAGCAACCCGGTTTTCAAACTGCTATAACGTTGGTAGTAAAATCAACCACCTCTTATCTGAGGTGTCCATCCGTCACGAATAAGCCTCGAAAATGAAATGCTTATACTGATCATAGGCACCAAAAACAATTTTTTCTCTTCCGGAATATCTTCCTCTGCAGTCACGAAACCGTCATTCTCATCGTCTTCGACGTCCGACCCTTGCTCTGCCTTTCTTTTCGCTTCTTCGCGTTGAACTTTAGTTATTTTATAAGTCACGTCGCCGGCCTCAATGTCAAGCGCTGTGAGTTCAAGACCAGTCTCTGTCATGGTCGGTGGGTCAGGCACTGGCTCACCTCTTTCTTCAGCGTCCACCTTCTTAATTGCAGCATCTATCGCTGTATGAACCCGTAGAGATCTTTCGGCCTTTTTCGCCATTGAAATTACCATCTTGTCCTTGACCTCTGCAAGATATGTTTCGCGCTCCTCCTTTCTGATTCAGTTAGCTTAACTCATAACTTCACTACTAAACGCTTACGGTAAAAGTCTGCGGGCCTGGCGTTTTGCTCGTTTCCTGAGCACCCTAGCTTGGGACTTGTGCTTTCCGGTTCCAGGTACCCATCCCGGGATAAGAGGCTTATACCGCTGGGGATTAAGAGTCTCCCGCTCGACTTGTGTCACAAGGTTATATTGATAAATCAGAAAAAAAGGGTACGCCCGTTCAAGTCTGCGGATCGCAATCTCGGCAATAGACACCGCGCGGGCACATGCAGGACCTTCAGCCTGAACTGTGATTGGCGGCGTTTTGGTGATTTCGGTCAGTTGCAGCTCAGTGTCAAGATTAAAATGAGCCATAACCTTTGACACTAAATGATTTATAGACGAAGACTTTGTGACTGTGACAAGTTGCTCCATTTTGTATGTTCTTGACCGCTGCCAACTACACTCACCGCTTGGTGCATTCAGAATTTTGTAATTAATATATCAGGGTAAGGGTTGAACTAAACGCGTTCGCGACGCGACAGATCGACAGAGATTTTAGACTACTTTGCTGGGTTACGCGAAATGGAGAAAGATAATTTCGATTTTAACAGGCGCACGTATACGACAGTTCACAGTGTTCCAAAGATGACGTATTCTCGGCGAAATCGTAGTATTGTGGTACCGAGTGACGATGTGTTTGCGTTTAAGGACAGGGACGAGGACGAGGACGATACGAGCGAATGGCTCAAAGGCAAACGAATTAAACGAAAGAAAGATAGTGATGCTACTAGTAAACAAAACGATTTATATAACTGTTAAAGTTAACTGGATTAGCCACTTCATCCTCACAACATTCGCAGAAATCGTCACCATCCTTGCTGTCACGGTCTAGACGGCTGCCGAAATCACGACCGAACGGACTGGCAGTGACGCCAAAGACAACGATTGCGCTTCCGATTGTGAACGCACCACAAAAACCGAAAGCATCGCCACGCAAACGAACGAGGACGATCGAGCCTTTAACGGAGCATGTGAATGAGAGCTGGTTAGAGGATACCACTGTGATCAAGGATGAGACGTATTTGCCGAAACGAATGAAAGATATTGCGTTGTCATCGTCACCTGATGAGCTACAGCTTTTACCTTTAAAACGGGAAGTTGAAGCGAGCGAGAAAGCCACAAAACGAATTTCGTTTGCAAAGACACCAGAACGAAACGAGAGCACAGATATTACAGGGCCATTGGCGTGTTCGACGCCTAATGCAGGAGTCGCTGCCCGGCAGACTAACTTGTTTAGAATTGAAGATGGCGGGGTGCCAATTTCTCCTATTGCAGAGCGTATCTATTTTTATCTTACGACTTGAATATGCTGCGGAGCTGACATCAGTAGATCAACCTGTGTTGCCTCCGATGAACAAAAAGATGAGGAGCGGAATCACTGTTTACCGAGATGTACCGGACGTGATATCACCAATCAAAGAAGGTAGCAATCCAAGGGCGAAAGCAAGCCGCGCGAAGAAGAGTGTGAACTTGAAGAGTGTAGTACAGTCACATGTTCGTAGCGGTAAGAATGTTAAAAGAGACAAACGGCGGGTAATTTATAATGACGATGAATTTGGCGTATAGATAATCTGTTGCTGTGGATTTGCTATGAAGTTTATAGTGATAATATTGATGCTGATTAAACAGAACAGAACAGCGCAGTCAGTACAGTTAATAACAGATTAAGCAAGTCGTCTAAGTTCATTGAAGAGGAATCTTAAACCTCCGAGGTAGAATTGACGCGGTAGCTTAGCAGAAACAGAATTAAACATAAACTGAGGTGACTGTGTCCACCGAGCAACTTCAGTGTGAATAGCACTATCTGACCCGACAGGTTTATGATCTGAGCGCTGGTCCATATTCCATAACACTGTAATTGCATGGGTTATACTACAATAGTCATTCAGATCAAGCTGTTTTTCAGGGCTCGCTTTAATCGTATCGGTATCAGACTCTTCGCTTTCGTAGAAAATAATTTCATTCAGTAAGACCTCATGAATCTCGGTTTCGGTTTTCTTCTCATCGACAATTTCATCTGTGTCGACAATTTCAGAGGTTAAGGTATCGTTTGCCTCGGCCGGCATTATTCTGTATGATGGACGTAGGTATTACAAAGTTGACTGTAGTTACATATATAAGTAAACTTCACTATATATCAGTGTAGTGTTTAGTATTTCATGCGTACTCGCTTTATATACTACACTGAAATATCATCATATGCTATATATCATTATATATATAATACATACATATCAATCAATATATAATACTATTAGCATACAGTGTGTCTCTGACCAGTGCACGCTGAGACGTACTTCAAGGCACTAGTTAAAAATTAAGCACATCACGTGCTAAGCCGCCCGTTGCTTTTTTTCGTCTTCACGCGTGAAACCGATGATGTGGCCTCTCTTATTACGGGTATGGTAGCACTCATTTTTATAGCCTGATATACACGCGTATTTGACTCCATAACTTTAGCGGCACAGACCAACCCTTGCCCTTAGCCGGCTGGTCTCGGTCTGATCGTGGGTCCCCCCCCCCTTGCTTCTCGTCACTTCGGTCTCTTCCACAGCCGCAGCATCGCCTTCTTCAGATTTGACCCTCTTTCTCTTTGTATCACCAGCAAAGACTGCCACTTTCACATATTTAAATAATCAGAGACTGTATTATATAAACGATATCAGACCTTAAATGACTGCTCGTTCGCATTTCAAACATAAACAGAAATCAATTCATCATTTAAATCAGGTCGCAGATCCTATTATGACAAGCTCACCAACGTCATCACACGACCAAGACCCTGATCAGTTAAGTACGGCCGATAACGTCAAACAAAGTGAAGATCAGTCAAGTACAGCTCAGACAGAGACTACTCAATCTTCAATAAAAAATGATGTTCATGAGGGACTAAGGTTTGATGCCGCTATTGATGTCATCAAACGACAATTCGATCTCGAAATTCTTTTAAAACATCGTGAACTCTCATCAATTGAAGATGAAATTGCAAAAGTTTACATAATGATGGTTCAGTTACGTCGATGTGCTGGTATGTTATTTATTTTGTTTGAATTGCTCTATAAACAGTGTCTAATGTTAATATAGGTAAAACAGTATCCGAAGACGAACCAGATGAATTCGCGCGGCACTATGCTCAATACTTATTACCAGATAGACGATATTCAGATGGCGGTGCTCTACCAAGTACCAAGCATGACCGATTATCGGGGACAGACAGTGTTCAGTCAGATTCATCAAGCACATTAGACACACCAGCTGTTGGACGGTCACGGACTACTCCATTTGCTAGCCGGATGCATCTTCCACAGTATTCTGCAAGTGGTACAGTAGGTGGCAACACTCCACCAGCAGGCTGCATTTATCGAAGGTCGGATGGGATTTTAGTCAGACTGATTTGTAAGAATTGTTCTCGGACCACATTTGGATCAGCTCAGGGGTTTATTAATCACTGCCGAATTTCTCATGGCCGTGAGTTCACATCGCATGACAATGCGGCACAATGTTGTGGCGAAGAATTGGACGAGGCAGATCAGGATGATATTGGATTAGGGGCAATCAAGCATAGAAGACATATTCAAATGTCATCTCCCGCTGGACTTTCGTTGTTCAACAACACGGCCATGACTCCAACACCAACACCAACAATTTACCGAGTGAATGGTGCAGATGATAGCAATTTAGGAGCCAAGAGAGACTACGGCACAAAATCATATCCTTGGAATTACACTGCTTCGTCGACAACATTCATCGATCAGCCAATCACTCCACCTAACGAATCTCATTTAGACGAAATACCCAGACAGTCACAAACAGTTTTGATTGACGCAATGACAAAAAAAATTGCGCCTTCACCAGTAGGCTCTCCGGTGGCAGATCAATCAAGTTCAGCTGAGCCGACTCTGTCTGAAAAAGCCCAAGCTGAACCGATTAAAGCTCAAGGAGAAGCTAAACAAGAAGAACAAGGAGGAATAGGAGTGGAAGCAAAAATCGAACTAGTTGAACCGGTGGAAACAAAAGTCGAAGCACAATTTGAAGCCAAGGCATCAGTTACACAGTATCCTGAGGGGAAGATGATGACTTTTGATGCTGCATCGATTGCTCAAACAGTATCAAGAGCAATGGCTGCCCCTCCTCCACCTACAAGACATCTGTCCAATCTGCTTAAACGAAAACAAGTTGACGTGGATCTAGACCACATGGCCGCTGAATCGGTCAAGCGGGATCCTCGCGGCCATTTGTTTCCTGGCGAGGAAGATGTGTCGGACGATGAAGAAGATTCGAGACTTCCTTCAGTGGCCAAGTTCAAGAAACTTGCAGCCGGACACCGCGGTCGGCCGCTGGGGTCTGGGATTCGAATTCTGGCCAATTTTCACTAAATCATAGTATATATCAGTCGCACGCAGACACAACAACACACACATCTCTATTATATATGGAAAATGAGAAAAATGCAATTTGGTATAGATGAGAAAAACGAATGTATTTTTTTGACGGTGATTTACTGTAAGATGTCCCAACGCGGCTTGTAAATAAATGTAACCTCGCGCAATTGATATAAATCGACGTCACCGCAATAAATACAAATATGGTCTACACTTTAAAAAATCGGGTCGTTTTAATTACGGGCTCGTCTGCCGGACTTGGAGCAGCACTGGCGCACGCTTTTGCTGCTGAGGGATGTCACTTGATTCTAAACCATTCGTCCGGGTCTGAGTCGTCTATTGCCAGGGCAGCGGCAACCCAATCGTCGCTCACTGCTGCGTATCCGTCCTGCAAAGTGAAATTTATAGCTGCCGACTGTGCAATTGAGCAAGCAAATGTTGATTTGGTGAAGTCTGCGGTTGAAGTTTCAAAGGCATGGGGGTTCGACGGTCGCCTTGACGGTGTGATTGCGAACGCCGGATGGACGCGATTTTCAGACATGTCTAACCTGAATGCGGTAACCGGTGACGATTTCGACAAGTGCTTTGCGGTGAACGTCAAGTCTCCGTGGGTGCTTATGCGTGAAACTGCAAAGCTGCTGAACGCGAACGAGGACGGTGGGTTTGTGCTGATGACGAGCTCCGTTGCGGGCGAGCACACGGCAGGGTCGAGTCTGGCGTACTGTGTGAGCAAGGCAGCGAACTTGCATTTGATGCGGTGCATGGCGAAGTACCAGGGTCCGAAGATTCGGATTAATGCTGTCAAGCCCGGCGTTCTGCCTACGGAATGGGGACTCAAGTTTGGGCAGGAGAAGTTTGACGCGATTGTTGAGAGTACAGTGACCAAGACTCCGACGTCGCTAGAGGTATGTGGAAAAACAATGATGTCATGAAAAAGATCTAATTCGATAGAACTGCGCACTAATCTATGTCATGATGGCTAAAAACGACAGCATAACAGGCGAGTCGATGACAATTGACGGCGGACAATGGTTTTGAGACAATATACAGTAGATTATTACATATAAAAGAACTAATGCAATGCTAACCGCCTTTTCGGTAACTAACCTTCTCGACCTTGACCTCTCCATCAACAAACTGGTACACGTACAACACCAAGACCGCACCCTGGACATCCATCAGTACAAAGCTTGGAACCGGGCTCTCGCCTTCTGCCCACCAGTTACTCGAGAGCGCGCCTGTCGCTGACCCAGGGTTGATGAAGAACTTGCCTTCAAGCTCATACGCCTCGAACCGGTGGGTGCCACCCCAGATAAACACGTCGACGTCCATCTGACGAGCCGCAATCAGCAGCGCGTCCGAGTCACCTGGAGGGACAATAGTGTGTCCATGCGTAAATCCGATCCGTAGCGAGCCATGAGTGACGACTTTGGACAGAGGGAGTGAAAGCGACAGGTCGAACTCGCCCTTGACAATTTGCAAATCAGGCGACACCGAACGGAGAAATTCGTACGTCTCTCGGTCGGTCAAATTTCCAAGACACAGAATTTGTGAGATTTTTCCAGGTGCCAGTAGCTTACGGAACTAAAATTGTCAGTAGATGTTGAGAGTATCGTGCGGAACACGACTACCTTTGGAGGAAGTTCCTAAAAAATTAGTTGCGCCATGAATAAAGCATCAATTAAACTAACCTGAGCTCTATCTGGTATATGCAAGTCACCAATTGCGAGTACGAGCATTGTTTATATGTGTTGAATTAGAGATGTCAGTCGTTACGAACTTCATCGATACGTATCTGAGCATTACAATCATAAGGGGTTTGTGTTGGCGTAAATAGTAAGTTGTACGGGTTTAGTGTCAAAATACAACTTTGTCGTTCGGTCAACTCTTTATGATCATTTCTGATTATTCCAGTCATTAAGTTGTGATTAAACAGAAATCTTTTTGTTCATTATTTTATTTAATTTAATATCGTATATCGACAAGCAAATCACGGATTGCATAACTGTATAATGCCACACACATATGGCATATCCATACTTCAATCCATTGATTGCATTATAAATTACATAAGCCTACTTTCCCATCAATATTTTAGGTAAAATAGAAAATTCCCACGATATTTCCAGTCAATTTTTGATAAAGCAAAACTCACTCGCTCCTTTTTCTTTTAAAAGCAGATTTTTCTTTCTTTTTTGATTTGTGTGTGTTTGTTCACTCTTTCTTCGCTTATATTATATAATCAACACAACACCCACCGAAAATGTCTCGGCGGCAATCTCAATCTGCTTCAACTTCGTCAAATTCTTCGCCCGCAGTCAGACTCGCTCAACTTTCATCTCAAGTTGCTCCAGCTTCAATTCCCCGCAAAATGACCAATTCTCATAAACCTTCAGCTCAAGCTGAGCATCCGTTGACTCTTATTCCCGGTCCAGTCGAGTTCACTGACGAGGTTCTGGCCGCTATGGCCACTCCATCGCAGTCACACGTCTCACCTCAATTCGTCGAAGTGTTTGGTGATGCTCTCGCTTTGCTTAGACAATTGTTTTTCAACACCGATAAAAGTGCTCAGGGGTTCGCTATTGCTGGTGCTGGTACACTTGGCTGGGACTTTGTTGCTGCCAATCTCATTGAGCCTGGTGAAGAGGCTCTCGTTTTGCATACCGGTTAGTTGACATATATGATATGATTATCAGTAAGCTAATATAAAAGGATACTTTGCTGATTCATTTGCTGAATGTATCACTACTTATGGCGGCAAAGTCACTCAATTGAAGGCTCCAATTGGTGATGTAGTTCCATTAGAAGATGTCGAGTCAGCATTGATGCAAAAGAAGTTTAAGCTTGTCACAATCACACACGTCGACACTTCGACCGGTGTTTTATCTGACATCAAGACGCTCTCTGCTCTCATTCGTAAAGTCTCACCCGAGACTTTGGTCATTGTCGACGGAGTGTGCTCTGTTGGCGTTGAAGAAATTCGATTCGATGACTGGGACCTTGACTTGGTCTTGACCGCTCCTCAAAAGGCAATCGGCGTTCCCGCTGGTTTGTCAATCTTTATTGCATCTGGTCGGGCAATCGATGTGTTCAAGACTCGCAAGAGTCCTCCTACGTCTTACTATGCCAGCTTTGCCAAATGGTTGCCCATCATGCAGAACTACGAAGCCAAGAAGCCTTCGTACTTTTCCACCCCGCCAGTGCAGAACATCCACGCTTTGTTGGCCTCGCTCAAGCAGATTCTTTCTGTCCCTCTCGAGGATAGATTCGCTGCCCACGCCCGTATGTCTGACCGTATCAAGTCGACCATTGCGAGCTACGGCTTGAAGCAGGTCGCAATCAGAGAAGGCTATCAGGCACACGGTATGACTGCCGTGTATTTGCCCGAAGGTGTGACTTTGCCCGAACTGTTACCGCGGATTGCGAAGCGTGGAATCGTCCTGGCCGGTGGCTTGCACAAGGCGATTGCGACGAAGTACTTCAGGATTGGACACATGGGTGTGTCTGTTACTGACGACGACCGTCATGATTTCGACAAGGCGCTTGCCGCTATCAAGGAGTCTTTTGGCGAGGCTGGTTATATCTGTTAGTTAATATTATTCAATAGATCTAGTTCACTGTCATAATTGAGTTCAAGATACCGTAGTTCTGAACAGTACGACCTGGATATTGTTCATGTTTTATACTTGCGTAATTGCGCGTGAGGATCAGTCCAATAAGTTTGCTGATAAAGAAGCTGACCATCTTGAGCCGCAGCATCGTGAACATGATCGCCCCGTTAGAGTCAATGCTTTCTCCAATGCTATTCTCTCGTGTGACTCACCCGTCTGTCCGACGATCCTCACGGCTATGGGGTTTTGGTAGAAATATTAGGATTCCACCCCAATATCTACTCGATGACTACGTACCGCGATATCTGCTGTTAACCCCAGACACGATCGCAGCCAAAGTCGCTGAAGCCGACGCGCATCTGCATAACTGCAAGCTTTGTCCGCACGACTGCGGTGTTGATCGGTATACGTCTACTGGGTACTGTGCACTTGGAGCCGACAAAGTGCCTGTTTCGAACGTGAGCCCGCATTTTGGCGAGGAATCGTGTTTGACCGGCACGAACGGGTCGGGAACCGTGTTCTTTGCATCTTGCAACTTGCGCTGTGTGTTTTGCCAAAACTACGAGATCTCGCACGTTCGTGGTGCAGGAGACATGCTTGGACCGGACGAGATTGCGGAGTGGATGGTCAAATTACAAAATCTTGGAAACTGTCACAACATCAATTTTGTGACGCCAGAACACGTCGTGCCGATTGTCGTCAAGGCAATTGCCAAAGCGCGGGAACTAGGTTTGCGCATTCCAATCGTGTACAACACGTCTTCGTTTGACTCGCTGGACTCGCTCAAACTCATGGACGGTCTTGTAGATATATACCTTGCGGATTTCAAACTATGGTCGCCCGAATCTTCCAGACGGTTTTTAAAGTCAGAAAAGTATCCAGAGGCCGCAAAGGAAGCCATCTCAGAGATGACAAGACAGGTCGGGGTGTTGAAGATGACTGGCGACGGACTTGCCAAACAGGGTGTGTTGATTCGGCACCTGATCATGCCGAACCACACAGACGAGTCTCACGAAATTATGAAATACATTGCTAAAGAAGTTGATCAGGACTCTTATGTCAATGTCATGAGTCAGTATTTCCCATCAGGCCACGTCGGCAGGAAAAGCACACGAGGAAGCGGCATACGGTACGAGGACTTAAACCGGCAGGTCACCGAAGACGAAATTGCAAACGTGATGGCGTCAGCCCGGCAAGTGGGATTATGGCGTTTTGATCAGGCAGAGGAGTTGGGTGGATATTCATAGACTGTTCAAAGAAATTATGGCGCTTGGCCGAGAATTAGATGGATATTCATAGACTGTTTTATGATCCAAAAGATAGAAAACTTTTTTACTACAAAAAATGCTGTTCTTGTCGGTCACAGCATTGGCATTGGTCGCTTCCGTAGCAATACTGAGCAAACACATGGCTTCTCCGCTTGTCCTTCCTTCGCGCATCCAGATACTCGGAGTACCAGGACTCGATCTCGGCCAAATCAGGTCTTGAGATTTCGTCGATCCCCAGCATTGTGATTAGAGGCGTTTTCAATACGTGCCGGTCATTCTCATTGCTGCCACTTGACACGTGCGCCGGACCGGACACACTGCGCTGTCTGTCTGCGACCGACTTAAGCTTGAACTTGGTCATTAAGTCGTTCAGTGAGAATTTAGTTTTTAGCTTCGGTCTGGTCTTAATCGGTGCCGGGTCTGTCCGGCGCTGTGGAGTTTCATTGTCGTCAAAGTCCTTCATCCACACTACAGCAAACCGGGACTCTGGCGGCGGGATACCACTTACCTGCAAGTTGTGCATGCTGTCGGCATGGATCGAAGACGTTTCGCTGCACTGTCGTATATTGTCGCGTTGGCGCCGCCTGCTTTTCATCTGACGAAGATACTTTGTGTCTTTTGGTGGTGTCGGCGGCGGTGTCAGGACCATGATGTTTAAACCTCCGACTTCATCATGCAGCATTGGTTCTAGTTTCAGTGGTTGTGGTTGGCTATGTTTCTCATGACGCTTTCTGTATTGTTCTTTTTTGCGCTTTGTCACATCGTACTGACTATCATCGCTTGCTTCGCCGCTTGCGTTCTCGGTTGGACAAGTAATGTCGGTTGAAAGGTCATGATTGCTGGTATTTGTATTACTGGTAGTATTGCTGATACTATTGCTGGACGGCTTATTGAACGACAAGTTGACAAAAGTCAGACCTTCGTCTATATTTTGTATCGTGGCTCTTTTTGGTCCAACAGGACTGCTTTGGATTGCCACCACAGACTCTTGGGTCCGCTCATTTGCTTCAAAAGGTGGTGTTATAGGAGGTTTTTCCATGGACTCTTTACTTGTCTGCTCTCTGATTGGTCTCATGGAAACTGGACGTGGGAGCCGGTGCTGAATATCCGGTAATCTCACTGGCACATGTCTGATCACTTTTTGGCGCAGACGCGGTGGGACCAGACTGGTAGGGTGGATCATACCCGGCGGGCGATGATCCAACTTCGGGGTCCAGAACAATCCGTCGTCAATTTCGTTTTGCAGATCAAATGAGCTTGGTTCTAGACTCGTCAGGGTTTCTTGTGCTTTAAGAAGCAGGACAAAGACGTACCTTCGCTGGTTGTCACCGGATTCAAACTAGGCGGCTCGGGACTGGACGGCGGTGTGGGCAACGACATGAGGTATCTCTTAATGTATTCTTTTTTACTCTCGAACTTGTCAATATCTGCATGGAAATGCTCGGCATTGTCTATTTCAGCGGTATTGCCGTAGCACGTCGCTCGCATGGCCATGATGCTGTATGTTGGCGGCAACCGAAATAATAGAAGACATAAAAAACGAACAGGGAGAATGCATCATTTTATCAGAAAAACTTTCTTCTTGTCGGGACGCTAACATGGTAACTTATCGGGAGGAGTGATGAAGTGACAGCCCAGCCATCCCCCAATCAGAGACAACCAGCGCCGCCACTTCCCATGCTCATTTTTTATTTACTACGAATTTTAGCACTTTTATAGTCTGTCATGAAATACAATAATTATAATTAAAAACACGAGATTCTTTTATTTTAATGCAATTGAGTCCAGGCAAAATGAGTGGTGGCTGGTCGCTTAACCAGTCAGGGTGTGCGGCTCAAGTCATCTCATCTCATCTCCCTCTTAGCGTGTCACATCTCAGACAATCTCAACTTTCCAGTCCAGTGGTTCACCAGCCATGAACGGGACGACTGCACCGGGCCCGGTTCCAAGTAGCGGATCCACTATCACGTTTTCGTTTTTCAGCGCGATGGTCCAGTCTGTCGGTTTTTCGGCAATATTGTAGAAGTTCCGGCCAAAGTTGCAGACAAAGTCTTCTAGTTTGTCGAGCTTCCCGGTCTTAGCAAACACATCGGCGACATATGCCACAACGTTTGGCTGTGTGAAAACACCGGCTGAATATCCTTTAGCTTTTTCTTTGTTGACGACCGGATGCGGTGCTGAATCTGATCCGAAGAAAAACTTGGGACTGCCTGACGTAGCAGCTTCGACCAGCGCGTCGCGGTCGCTGGGTAATTTGGCGACAGGCTTGCAGTAGTTGTGAGCGTTGCCGGCCCAGTTGTCGATGATGAGGGAGAGGTGATGGGCCGTAATTGTGGCCGCGACGGTCGGGCCGCATTCTTTGACTGCTGCGACCGCGGCAGCAGAGGTGCAGTGCTCGAGAACGATTCGTAGTTTAGGAAAGCGGGTGTGCAGGTCTTTCAAAGTCGGCAGGAACTCCTGCTCGGCGTTGAGGACGTGGATGTGTCCTGCCGACGGGCACTCGCCGTGCAAGTTGAGAACCATGTTTTCTTCTTCCATTGCTGCAAATGTAGGATAGTACGGCACGTATGAGTTCACGCCGTAGTCTGAATTTGTCGTGACACCGGCCGGGTAGCATTTGACGCCGGTGATGCCTGCCTTTGCTGCTTCGTGAATGACTTCTGGTGTGATTGCAGTCGAAAGATACAACGTCATGACATACGTAACTTCTGAGTCAACTTCTTCCAATCTTGACTTGTAGGCTAACACGTCTTTGACTGCGGTCAAAGGTGGCACTAGATTAGGCTCTTAATTAGATATGCCCAAGTTTTAGAGAGAGCACTCACCATAATATAGGCAACCGACACTCCGCCCTGTCTGATTGTCGGAACAACAAGCTTCATCATTTCACCATCGCGAACATGTACATGGAAATCTGCAGCTGGTTTTAAAAACTTAATTGGCTCCATTGTTGTTTGTCTACTATTTGTGCGAAATCCGCAGTGAAGAATTTGGTGCGGCGTCGCGATGATTGTCTACTCTATATATTACTATCTTCACCTGAATGCCACACCTGACCCGCAATCTGCCCAATCAACCTCGTGACAAACTCCGCCAGCCAGTCAATCGTATTTGCTCGAGAACTGAACTTGATCTTGCCGCTGTGCTCTATCGCTCCTGCCCCACAGCCGGCTTTACCCAAGTCGAGCTGATCAAACTTGATACCTGTCGAGTCAAGCATGTGATTATACACATTTGTCATTATTCCCGCTGTAGTCGCCAGTTTTTGGACTTCGTCTGGTTCAAGGCCGATTGTGATCCGACGCAACTCTTTCATGCCTGTTGTAAATTCAAGTTGCAGCGAACTAGAGTCCTCCATTCGCATACATTGACCAACAAATGAGTCAACAAACCCGGCAATGAATGCACCAGACAATGACATCGGCCGAACAACAACGTCAAAATACATTTCTACCCAGTTTGCAAGCACGTTCTGCAATTGTCGTGATGACCTTGAGAAAATTACCATCCGCCTCTCTTTCTCATTTTGAGCATGTGCACATACGATAATAACAAATCTGCAACCGGTAAACTGAACATTGTGTATTTGCACGGTTATTCCGTTTAATGTAGTCGTGTTCGCACTCCAAGACCCGTTGAAATTGTCGGCAGCATCTAGAAATGGGCCAACTCGCTTTCGAAGAGATGTAAGGTATTTGCTACATGATTCAATGTCGTGCCGTAATAACTGCCCAATGACCGGCGATGTATGCAATAAATTGAATGTGGTGTTGAGTAGTGGCGATATTGCTTTTAAACTGTCTGCTGACGCCATTGTTTGTTTACGCGTCTTAACGTTGACGCGTCTGCAATTTAGATGCTGTGTTATGGTTTAAACCTATTCGACTAAACGTTGTTCTTAGCTGTAAAGAGCATATATCAACATTAATAACTAACATATGCGCAGCAGTTATAACAAGTAAAATATGCAGTTATAGAGTCTGGTACTTTTCCTAGTCATCTGTACGTACTGTGCTTGTAGATTGGAAGATTACTTGCGGCTGAGAGGTTACCTGCGGCTGATTATTCTCTCGTTGACGTCAGAAAGTATTTGTTCATTATAAAATAGACCGGCTTTAAGCTGGTATAATCTGTTATTATTGGTATAGTAGAGATATCTGTTCGCAACGAATAAATTGTATTCCTCCGTTTGGCCAGTTTAAACAGATCAAACCATGGCAAATCAAACAGTGGAGAAGATAAAAGTGAACGATTTGGAGTTTTATACAAAGACCACAGTAAGTGTTATCATAACGCAGTACGATCTTACTGACGGTATACAGACTCCGGCTGAAGGTGTTACGATTATAGCAAAGATGTTTTTTCTTCATGGTAAAGTACTTGAATCACTTTTAACTGGGCTTTGTACTTATTATCGAAGGGTTTGCTGATCACATTGACCGGTTTGATGATTTGTTTAAGTATTTAGCGGCCCGTGGGATAGAAACATTTGCATATGACCAGCGCGGAGCCGGGCTGACTTCACCGGAGAAACGAAACTGGGGCATGACTGAAGAGAAAATCTTGTACAATGATATGGACTGTATGATTGAAAAAAAGGTTGGACTTGAAGTAAGTTCAAACGGCACTTTTACCATTCCATGGTTTCTTGCCGGACATAGCATGGTAGGTACATGATGCCGTTAACTTCACTTTGTTAAGACATCTAGGGAGGTGGAATCACCTTGAGCTATGCCATCAAAGGTACACACCGTGAATGGTTTGCTGGGTACATAGGTCTTTCGCCGTTAGTACTTGTTCATGTATGTCAAAGTTGAATTTACTTGAACGCACACTTACAGAATTTTAGCCCAAAACTGCTCCAAAGGCCTATGTCTACTACGCCTTGCTTGGTGTGTCTAAGCTGATGCCACGGTTCCAGTATTTTACCGGCATCAACTATCAGTATTTGTCCCGTGATACAGTTGAGGTTGAGAGTATAAAAGCGAATCCTCTTAATCATAACATATGCACATTACGGCAAATGGCGAATATGCTTGACAGAGGCAAAAGGCTGTACGATTCAAATTACATTTCTGGCACAATTGATCGTCCGATTCTGGTTATCCATGGTGATGAAGATATGGTAAGATATTTTTTGATTTTGCGAATTAAAATTGAGACAGCAGATCAATCACGCTGAAGCATCGAAATCATACGTGGAGAAACTGCAGGTCAGTGATAAGACATTTGTAAGCATTCAAGGTGGATATCATGATTGTAAGTATTACTTTATGCTGAGTATGAGGATGTGTTAACTTACGCTATAGTAATTCACGACATTGAGAAAGATAGGATTTTAACAATGCAAGATATCTACGAATGGATTGCGAAACGAACTACAATCAAGTCTGAGTCTAAGTTGTGATAACTCGAGTTTTTATTGTTTTATGTTAGACGATAATTTTGATTTTGTGACTGTGATACTTAACGATGCAGACTGAGGCATACATTTCTGTACGCAACAAAACACATTGAACTATGACCAGAAAAAATAATAACTATGTATTTATCTTCTTATATAAACTTAGTATATGATTTACCACTCGAATTAATCGTAATATATTCTTTGCCCACTCCAGTTGTAGAAATTATCCAATTTAGTGGAACCTGCTGATCTTGTTCCGTACGCTATTCTCCGTAGTAGCCGCGAACTAAGCAATTAATTAATTGACTTTCTTGTCTAAAACACATTTTGTATACAGTTTTACTTACGTTCTATTGTTGATCTCGTCTTAACGCTTGCCAAAAAGCTGGAATTGCAACTTAAAGTTGCGCAGGCTAAAGAAGAATAAAAGTCAGTTTGCACACCTATCTCTCTCTATATTTTGGCTACCCCTATATGTATGTATAAATGTTGTGTGTAGTCTTGTCTGTACTTTCTACGATTAGACTTTCTTATTCTATCCCTGAGTTTATCAAATTGCATAAATAACGGGAGCCGTTGATAATTTGTTTTTGCACATTTAAGGGTTAGGCTGCATATATGCAGAGATTTTACTTGAATAAAACATAACTACATTATTGTTTTATGTGATATGTACCAAGATATATAACGTATGTCTAGGTCTAGGGTCGGTTTATCTATCATCAGCGCAAACTACACACTACGTAGGACACGTAAACCCCACAGACCCCCTCCCTCCCACACCTACCTACCTACCTACCTACCTGGTTGGTTTTTGGTTACCCACCTCACCTTTACTGACCTGACGGACGACACACAATACACACAGCACACATTTTCTTTCCCCGTACTAAATAGTCAATCTAGTTTTAAATCCGTTTCACCTATGTGTTCAGAATTCGTACATGCTTCGTCCGTAGCTTTTGTCCGCATAGACAACAGAAGAGAAACAAATTTTAATTTGACCCTTAACGCTGTCCCTGTTCATTCACAGTAACATCTCTACATCTTCCGTACTCGCCTTCGCTTAATCTTATTAATTTACTTTTAATTTATTGTATTTAAGAAACATTCTAGTCCTGTCTGGTAGGAATACTCCGGCGTACACCCTCTACTATCAACGTACCGCCAATCCGACGGCTGAATAGTGAATATGTATTTACTGCACCATTATACCAAATAGGTTCTTGAAACATGCCAGATCTCTATTATGGTGTCTCACAATTGCAGCAACTATTTATGTTATTTTGCGCCCGGCACAACACTAAACGTCAAAACTTTACTGCATATACAACAGGTGTTCGTACGCATACTACTCCAAGCATCCAATTTAGCTTCTTTTATACAACCTAACCCTTAAAATTGCACTTTTTAGTTATTTATAGCCAGTCTGTACGCATTGTTCTTTCATTTATTCATCGCTCAACACGTACTGGTTGGTGGTGTGCTTGCTGCTTGCTTGCTTACTCACCCTACCTCCTCAGTGTCTGTCTACTTTTACTTACTTCCAGTCTGTTTGAACTGTCCCTGTCCAAAATTACTTTCATTGGCCGTCCCTCTAATTGACTTGTTTACAACGGATAATGCCTTGATCGAATACAAGATTAGGCTGCAGCGGCTTTATGGTCATCTCCCGTGGGGCCGTTTTGGCATAAGTCCGTACCGTACGCCGCTTACTCGTCGCCGTACTCTATCTACTAACTGTGCGATGAGTTTATGGTGCCATATTGCTCAAAATTTTTGTAACACCACCGCTTTTTGCATTCGTGTATGTTCAATAAGTTTTTATTCATATTATTTAAGTTACCATTGTTTGAATTTTATGTTAATTCCTATTATTATTAATTCCGGGTGGTAGTGGTGGGGTGTACACGATTGGGAAGTGCCGTAGACGCAAATTTCGCACTTCACGACAATAAAATATTACTTGACTAAAAATTGCTACGGTTTACACTGCGTAAAACACCGAAGACTAATTTTAGCGGCAATTCAGCCTTTTCTGTTTGCTTATTTTTTAGAACGTTTAATTGTTGATATTCTGGGAAATCTATAAAACTTAACGTTGCCTGATTTTGAATTTGGTCATTTTCAGTCTGCGACGACTCGTATTCATATCGGTTTTGAAGCCCTGTCTGTGTGATTAACTAATTTGTTTATTTCTGTGGCAAAAGAACGATGCAGGTGTTGTGCACGAGTTGTTTATGATTGTCAAAATTGTAATATTCTACTCTGTAACGTGACAGACGTACATATAAGGGTTGAAATCTGAAATAGCTGTGCATCGCAATAGCTGGCTGAGTTTCTGCCTTAATACGCATATTTTCTTCAAAATAAGCGGAATGAGACTCTGTATCTCAACTTAGGCATAAACTACTGAAATAATAATCCATTCTTTGGACATGTAAAAGACCAAATTCACAGTGTGCAGCTTATACAAACCAAAATGTAGCGAAATAAGCTATAAAATACCAACATCAGTAAATAACACATTATTTGTATCATATTATTGCTCAAAGCAATATATTTTTATCTTATTAGTATGACGTTTTTCAACCTGAAAGAGATTTCACGATCTGTTTTTATATCATCTCCAAATATTTCTATCATATGAAACTAGAACAAAGACCGGAAACGAGGCTTCTATGTAATTCCCTGCCAATCTATATCTTCATCCAAAGCCGCTATTCACAATTTCTCAAACTTCATGTAACATGTGTTTGACTCCGGTCTCGTCGTGTATCTGTCTACCATGCGCATCTGACTTAATTAGCATAGTTCCAGGATCCCAAAATAATACTTGCGCTTTGCTCAGTCGTCCTTTCATCATCAACCCTCACTGTGAAATGCGAAAAAATGTATGCAATGACAAGCTTCATGTCTTCCATTGCCAAACTGCAAATTGTCAGATTACTCTCTGTCAAACGAAACAAACAATTACTTCATGCCAAGACACATGCGGATTCCTGAACCAAATGCAAAAAAAGATCTATTCATGATGTGAAGCCTGTCTTGCGGGGAGTTGATCCATCTTTCTGGATCAAACTTCTGCGGATCGGCAAACACGTTTGGATCGCGATGAATAGTCCATGCTTGCAACGATACAATCGTTCCGCCAGGAATGAAATATTTCAATGATTTCTGCCCATACGTAGGCGACGACGGCGAGTACCAAAACCCTTCTGGTGGAGACAAACGAGGCTGAGCGCCAGGAATCGGTGAATACAGACGTAAGGTTTCTTGAAGTACGGCGGTCAGGTAAGGCAGTTTGTCCACCTCCTTAAACGGAGGTATACTAGCGCTCGGTATGTCCGAACCTGCGACTAATACACCTTTAAGCTCATCTTGCAACTTCTTTTGTATCTCTGGATGCAATGCCAAATGCCACAACAAGTACGTCATTGCCACCGCCGATGTCTCGTGTCCGGCAACGACATGATCTTCAATCTCGCTAGCGGTCTGTATTTCTGTAAATCCACTTTTGCGAAGTCTACCTGATACCGTGTCTTCAGGGAGTCCCGACCGCTTCATATTTTCCAAGTTCCATTTATCTGTGAAGATAGCCGAATCAATAGCCTTTTTGGGAGCCAAATATTGCGCCAACTTCGGCAAATACGACCCGACAAACCAAGAATCCGTCTGTACTTTAAACAGTCCCAAAATCAAGTCGCGCTCCTTGTCATTTCGAATAAAGTCTGTGCCGTTCTCATTTCCGTACTGAAACGCCGTGACAACGTCCATCGACACACATCGAAACAACTTCAATATGTCAACTGACTCTCTAGTACTGGCCGAGTCATCGAAGTAGCCTGCGGCACGGTCAAGCCGCTCACGCATACTTGCCTCAGCTGACGGGACAGTGACAGCAGATTTGGAGTAAAGTTGATGAACGACCCGGCGTTTAGGTGCGTGGTCTTCTTTTGTCAAAGCAGAAAACGCATTTTGAACCCCGTAGTTTCCAAATAGAAAGTAAAAGTCTGACTTGTCAAAGTTGTTGATGTAGACTTGCTTCAAGTATCCAGGATCAGCAATCGCAACTTCGTGCGGGCTTAACCGCACAATTGGGCCGTACCGTAGATGAAGATCATGCACTAGTCTGTTTCTTCTCTCTTTATAAGTTTGCCACAGAATCCACAGATCAGTAACCGCCGTGATTGGCGGGCCAGGCACACGATACAACTCAGACTTGCGGATCACGCACCAGATGATAGTTCCGACAACAATGACAGCGAACAAAAGCTGAATAAAAATATCGACATCTGCCATTGAAATGAGCGCCTTGTAAAACACTGAGTTTTCCAACATGTTCTTCAACCAATAGGAGTCAACGTAAAAGTCGATTCAGCTTAGATAATTTTGTGGGGTCCAAGCCGGCGCTAATTACTGGCAATATTGTAGGGTCTTGTTTCATTATACCTACGCTAGAATCTGCGTTCATTGACAATCTCATGGAAATGCACTGTTATACTGTTTTAATTCTGTTTAATTATTCATATATCTATACTTTTACATGACTCGCATTCTGATCTGCTTAAACTTTTTCAAAGATCAAGAAACAATCGTTTGTCTTTGGCCGAATTGGAAATCGTTCCAGCATGGTCATCTGTTTCTATTAGTCTGCCTTTCTTATACGCCTGCAAGACACTCACTGTTTCGTCGGTCGTACTGCCACCGACTTTGACTGTATAATGAGAAAAAATATGTGAAATGTTAAGTTTCATGGTCAACATGGCCAAACTGTGACTGTGTGAGCTCGGTTGAAGCCGGTATGACAACAAAGCAACAAACTTACTTCATTCCAACACACATTCGGACTCCAGCTCCAAATGCAAAGAAAGACTTGTTCATGGCGTGCATCTTCTCCGGAGTGCTGTTGATCCATCTGTCAGGATCAAACTTTTCGGGATCATCAAACACTCCTGGATCACGGTGAACTGTTCGCGCTTGCAGCGACACGGTCGTACCTTCGGGAATAAACACCTTCATATTTTTTGGTCCATATGATGGCGACGATGGAGTGTACCACATCCCGCCGGGTGGGACAATACGAGCTTGAGTGCCCGCAGCAGGTGCAAAGAGTCGCAATGTTTCCTGCAGCACTGCTGCCAAATATGGCAGCTTATCGAGTACTTTAAACGGTGGTAAGCTCTCGCTCGGAGTCAGCACGTCCGTCTTGCACACAGTCTCGAGCTCTTTTCTAAGCTTGGTCACGACCTCGGGATACTTTGTCAGGTTCCACAACATATACGTCTGCGTCATAGCGGACGTCTCTTGCCCGGCAAGCACATGGTCAAGCGTCTCACTCTGTGTCTGCTTTTCTGTAAACCCGCCTTTGCGCAACTTGTTTGCAACCGACTCCTCCGTCTTGCCGCACCCAGCCAAAAGGTCTAACGCCCATTGCTCGACAAACATGAGCGACTTCAAAATATGTTTCGGGGTATATAGCATTGCGAGTTTCGGCAGGTAAGACACGACAAACCAGCCAGAAGATAGGACCTCAATATGTTCTTGCACCAAATCCCGCTCCTTTCCGTTTCTAATAAAATCAGTGCCGTTTGCACTGCCGTATTGAAACGCGGTGATAATGTCCATCGCCATCGACCGAAATAGCTTCAACACGTCAATCGGCTCATGAGTCGTCGCCGCCTTCTCGTAATATACCGCGGTCCGATCTACCAACTCGCGCATCGCTGCTTCGACATGCGGGGCAGTTACGGTCACTTTGGAGTACAGTTGGTGAACAACTCTGCGCTTCGACGCATGCGCCTCCTTCGTGAGCGACGAAAACATGTTTGCTGTGTCGTAACTTCCAAGCAAACTGTAGAAATCAGACTTGTCAAAGTTGCCCACGTACACTTGCTTCAGATACGCCGGGTCGGAAATGACAACCTCATGTGGTCCCAATCGCACGACTGGCCCGTACTTCGCATGCAAACTGTCTATAACACGGTCCCGCCTGTCCATAAACGTCTGCCACAAAATCCACCAGTCCGTCAGCATCGTCACAGTAGGACCAGGTACGTGGTACAGTGACCTCCTGCGAACCAGGAACCATAAGCCGACCAACAGCGCAAGAAATGCAACTAAGAGCTTGACGCCGAAGTCAACGTTTTCAAAAATAGAAATAGCGTCGTAAATCATAGATGGTACAATATGACGGTACAAATTACAATGTCCTGTCAAATCGTAATTATATGCATCTTGGTTGGTTCACTTTGTGGTCGCAGAGAGAGACTAGTTGTGCTTATCGTAATCGCGCTGATTGATAAGGGAACTTTAATTTATCAATATGTGGGGTACGCACCGTCTATGTTGACACGTGCTCACGCTTATTTCGTGTTTCCTTTAGCGATTATGAGAAATTGGTATTGAAAATTGTGAAGATAAATCACTAATACAAACTAAATAAAACTATACAACAGAACGCCTAACTGTGTTTTTCAACAACTCGAGCGGAACACCATACATCACCGGTGCGGCGCCGTTCAAATACTTCAACGTACACACATCTCTCGCAGCAGCCATTGCCATTCCTAACGAGCACGGCTGAGTGTTCCTCGGTCTAGTACCTTCTGAGTCATACAACCCCCACAAACCAAACATCTCGTCTGCAAATTTATCAATGTCTTTATCTGTAACGTCCCACAAATTCGACACTAGTGACCGGCATCCGCCAATAAGATAACTCATTGGCGTGCCCCATGGTTCAAACTCCTGCGCGTTGTGCAACGCTCCAGAACTACAACCGAACAAAAACGTTGCCGCGCACTTTTCTAACTGCTTGATTTGCGACGGCCGAATATACTGTTCACCGCCTCCATGACCAAAGTATCTGTCACTGTTAGACAACTCATTACTTTAAAACAGCCGTATGCGCTTACAGAAATATCTCCTTGGAACTAACGCAGCTTTTAAATTCTTCTTCAGTAGGTGCCCGGCCGACAATACTAGACCAGTCTTTAAACCTGGACTTGTGTTAAGACATACTAATACTAAAAATTACTCTCAACATACTTGGTCAGATTATCCTCAAACATGCTCTGCGTATTCACCAAGTCGCCACTTGGATTCAACAGGTATGCTCCGCTTGCGGAGTCAATCGTCCGATCTCTTCCAGATTGTAAAACATCACGTAAACTGGCAAGAGAAGGCAGCCTAGAGACAGATTGCTCTCGCAAACAAGGCAACGACTCCCAAGGGAACATTTGCACTGATTTATCTAAAATCAACACAATATGCTCTGCCTTGCTGTCATTCTCTTCTTCTAGTGACTCGTAATAGGCGCGCAAAACTTCTTGCACGTCCACAACAATCTGGTCCATATCTAGCTCATCGTAGGCGTTGCATTCGCCATGAAACTGCAAAATGTCTAAAATGAAATAAATCAAATCTTCGAGCATTTCCGAGTTGTCACTATCCTGAGGATCTCCGAGCCCAATAAAAAGCTCCAACACACGAGGATCAATTTTCACTTCAGGAGCTTTGGATTTTGTCCCCTGACGAGTTCGAATTGCTCGTCGAGAAGGCAGATGCTTTTTCAGTATTACCATGAATGACGCACTAAACTTGCTCAATAAATCCCGATTACGAACAGTGTTGCTCAGAATCCCTCTGAATCCACCAAGCCAGACATATTCAATGTTTGTCAACAACTCCTTCAATCGTACATCAAGCGCATGCCTATCGGCCCACCACTGCTGCTTCACACTCTTGGTCCCATTCTGAAGTTTCTTAGAGGCTTGTGCTGTTTCGTTATTGCGACTGATTATGTCCTTGAATTCAGCCAACGCATCTGCATACGAAAAAGTGTCTTCGTCCGCATCCCGGCTGCAATGCCTATCCAGCGGTAATTTCAACAGAAACGGACTTTCGCCAGCTTGGAACCGTGACACTACTAAGTCACGCGAGTCTTCGCAGATACTTATAGAAACCGCGGCCCAGCGCGGTGGAATTATGTCAACATAATCTTTCTGAAAATCGTTTAAGTTTAAGCTTTTGACGTATGATGTCGCACTCTTAAATGTTGCTGGAAAATCATCGTCACTTGCGGCTGACGAGTCCTTGACAAGCGATAATCCCCTCGCTAATTCTAAACTATGTCAGCAACGTAACTAACTATAAACTGCAAAATCATACCTAGAAAATAGTTTGCGGCAGGACTGTACACATCCTCTTTAACCGGTCCAACAGCAGATTGCAGCATCAGAACTTTCCCCAAGTGATTGAACACAGCTTGTTTGTCACGCACATTGCAAAGCACAGAAGCAGAAAAGTACTGATCCAGCATCAACTGGCGCGACTGCGCCAAAACTTGATGCACCTCATCGAAATCTTTGGACGACACGCTTTTGGGTGAAGATGTTTTGGCTCGTCTAGACCTCGCCTGTGTCGTACTCACGACTGCTGTGCTAGATAATTCTTTGCTACTTTTGATACTGTGCTTCGTCGTGCTGACACTCGGTATTGAAATTACAGATTCTTGTAGTACACCGTATACTGGATCACTCTGCAGCAGTGATAAAGCATACTTAAAGTGATATCGAGACTCGGCCAAACTTTGCATAACGTGATCTTTCGGTACCATGCATGTGCTAGCCGCATCCTTCAAAACCGATTCTGCTTCTTGCCATTCTTCTTGTAGAATCAAAAGCTTCGACTTTGATCGTAAAACATTGCTCAGCGACCGATTCAATCCGACGCAATCCATGGCTTTCTTGCCATTTTGACCTGGCTTCTTCTTCCTGCCCTTGTTGGTAATTGTTAACTCTGCAAGCAGATGTTCTAGATCAGTGCGATCGCTGTCAAAAGCTGGCGTTTGGACCGCAGTTCTTAAACAGCTCTCCGCATTAGTATAACTCCTAATCTGTTCATTCCGGACTTCCAACTTCTCATAATATCTTGCCAGCGTATGTTGAAGCTTACCTTCCAAGATAGAGTTTTTCTTAATCTCGCTGCTCTCTAAAGCAGCTGCTAGTAACTGTCCCGATTTCGACAAATTCCCAGAACGCAAATAAAAGTCTCCCAGAAGCAGACCTATATATGACGTCCACATGTCGGCGCGAAACGATCCGACCAGCCTTAACGCTTCATTCAAATAGAACTCTGTTTCTCTGACCATACCTTGATGATCGTAGATGTTTGCAATTTGAATATACGACTTCATCAATGACTAAATCCTGTTAATACACAATGCACTAATCTCAAACTGATTTTGTCTCACCAGCAACAGCGGCCACAGAGAGGACAACGAGTTGTTGGCACCTGCAGAACTGTTCGATTTAGTTGCGACTTTTGTCTGCTGAAATATCGCTCGATTCCATATGTTGACTGCTGCTTTGGCATACGACAACGCGTCTCTTGAGTCTCCATTCTCAAGCAAAACCAATCCCAGGGTGTAGAACGCTTGTGCTTTCAAAGTCAATATTGGCGTGCTGTCTGGCTTTGATTGTTCTCTTCCTTGCAAACTTTGCTGAATAATTACCAACTTTTCTTTTGCTTTGTCTAAGTTTCCGATAGCCACAAAGTACTCGACTTCCGATAACTGCAAACAATTAGTTTCTGTGCTATCCACATTTCCGATGGTATGCGCTGCTCGTAGATACTCAGACGCCTGGCCTGAATATCCTAGAGTCAAATGCGCAAGACTGAGTGATACGGTAGAGTGCAATGCAACTTGAGCGTCAAAGTTCTTGGCAACTTTACAACAACATTGTAGAGCCTGAACGTAAAGCTGCAAATCCCCCTGGATATGGTAGAAGTCTGAAAGTAGTTGCAAGTTAGATATAAGAGCTACCCGGTCCACAACAGCACGTTCTAGTGAATCGGAATCTGTTATGTTCGCCCAGATGCCGATAGGAGAATCAGAACTATCATCTCGCATCTTGAGCTGGTAGCAAAATACCTGCATGTACAGGGAACACGCAGCTACCAAATCGTCTTTAAAACAGACGAGCTTTATATCGCAGCCGTAATCCTAAAGGCATTAGTATCACAAGATTACTGGCTTAACAGCCCGGCTCACCGCTTCATTCAATCTGTTAATGACGTCCTTAGCACATTCTACTGCTTTTAGTTTGGATTCGTCCGTAAATGCTAAAGGTAGTGCGCTAACAAGGGATCTGCAAACACTTAACATTATTCGATAAAGAATGAACAGTACATACCTGGCGTAGCGTATAGGAAACTCATCTCGATATAACAATACCAATGACGTGACAACTGCTTCAATCAATGCAGACGCTGTCGGTTTTGTTGATGACACAAGAGTTTTTAAAATCCACTCGTCAAACAAACCATTTAGCGCCGTACCCAATCTTTTGTGCTCTGAAGGAAATACTTGTGCATATGTGCTGGCCTGTAAAATGACATTGACATACAGTAAAACCAGCCGATCAATTTCTAGAAACTTTGAAGTGACAGTCTTGAGACTCGCGATTGACGACAGCGATTCAAGTTGTTGTTTGTGGGCTAGCATGCTGTCTGTAATTGCATCGTTCAATGTCTCTGCAGCCTCTGCAAACATTTGCAGTTCGGCATAGGCTATTGCCAGTCGTTCAAGTTTTTTCACCAAAGTATCACATAGTAGCTCGTCCGAAAATTGACGTTGTGCTGCAATTGAACAAGCCCATGCATCTACTGCCTTCAACTTTTTTTCTGTTTTCCATAGAATAATGCCATAATTATAATAAAAATTCCCAATATATAGACCACACTTAACGTCGTTTAAAATTGTAGCAGCTGAGGCGCAATCTTCCAGTTTAGAAAAAATGGTGGAATGATCCTGCCCGGCAACAGTAGACTTGAGCGAGGCGACGCAGTTTTCTAATATTCGGACCGATACTTTCGTGAACACCGCATTAGTAGCCTGGCCAGTTAGCGTACGTCAAAATTGTAAACATGCCTTCATACTTGATTTTTGTAATGTATTATAAATTGCAGCAGCCCAAACACGAGATCGTCCCATCTATCGGCTTGCGTCTTGTTTACCGTCCGCCTTAGCAGATCAATTTCCAACGCTAATTTCTCGAAATCAGTCTGAACAACAGACTCGTCTAGGTTTATCCGCAACAGAAAATCTGAAATCGTAGGTAGTGCACCGGATGACTCAAAGGTGGATCTTGTATAGGACACGAAATGAACTGCACGGTTGTAGCTACTTAAACCAAATCGTCGCTTGCACTTGTCTGGAGACAACCCAGCTCTGACAGTCGACCGCCTAATTTCAGTCTTTTGTAAAGTTAGCGATTAAATCGAGTAACATTGAAATTACCGACCTCAATAGCCATATGTTTGAAGTTTATGGATGAATGATGTGACGGTTAATTTTTTTTGCAAATTTACAGAACATTGCAAAGTAGCAGTTAAACTGAGTATTCACAAAACCAATCAATTCTAACTGTAATCACTTTTCTATCTAGGTAGCGTGTGGCAATCAATACTTTAGATGTTAAGTCGACGTTAGAAGTCGGACCGATTATTGCATGTTTACCTATTTAGGAAACGTTGTTATGGCAACCAAATTAGCCGCACGCAATGTCTTAAACACGCGTATTTATGAGCTGTATGCAGCACGAAAATGTTATATTTCATATGTAGAAATCATATATCAACTGAATCATCATCATCATCGTCAAATACCAAGGACATGATTTCTTTGATGCTCGTAGTAGTTAGAGAAGTGCCATGCAAGGCATACAGTTGACGACATTTTCGATCGAAGATATCCCATGTAGACTCAGGCAGCTCGTTTATAATCACGGCTGGGTTTCCTGACACTTCTGAGTACGCAGGAATGCAAGTGGTCGAAGGGACTACTGAGTTTGGATGAATTCTGACACCTTCCTTGATGATTGCGAACTTGCCAATAACACAGTCTTGTCCGATTTCGACATATGACTCTATTACAGCTGCTTCTATGACCGAGTTCGCGCCTATCGTAACAGAGTTTCCTATTCTCAGCGGGTAATGCGTATTTGCGCTATGATGTATGAGTAAGTTCAGAAACACCGCAAGTAGATGGATACCCATGATGCAATTTTGACGGCGGTTTAAGCACAACTGCTTTCTCCAAAAATACGTATCGACCGATGTTAATAACTGCAGAAGATGTTGATGATCTACGATAAAGATCACCTCTGAGGACGCATTCAGGTAGGATAGTAGATCTGCCTGCAAGTAGGATATGTTGCGAGCCCAGAATTGTTGCCTGACGCGAAATGCGATTCCCTGATTCCTGTAATAATTAGCAGCCAAATAGTTACTCCAGCATATGATCTACTCACAGTTTCGACAAAGTCGCCGCGTGTCTGACGACGGGCCATGTTAATCTACGCGCCTGTAGTGTTGTTTACTCCGTGCTTTGTCACCCAACTTACACCTTCACCCTGTTTAACGCGTTATGTCATTATTTAGGGCGTTTCACACCTCAATTACTTCTGGGATAGTTGGCGAGTTTGCTTTTCGGACTTTTCTACAAACTTTCGTTGTCACAAAAAGCTTTGTCCTTTACTCCGAGTGTGAAAGCAATATTTTTAAAAAGCCACCATTGCACCACACAATGCCCCAACAAGGCTGAAAACAAAATGTGAATGTAATACTTACACCATGCCATGTGATACAATTCTGATAATAAAAATTAAGCAAATATGAGTGGAGATCAAGTCAAACAAATAAATGGGATAATAGAACTTAAACGGGCAACAAAATCCCTACTAAACCCACGGAATTGTACGCACGCGCCAGTTTTATAGTCCGGATAAATAAAATTTATCTATTCGGGGTATTGAAGCACCCCGGAATTACTATCAGTATTAACCAGTTTATGCGACGAATCCCATACACGTAAGAAATTCGTTGTCGTGTATATGACACCGAATTACACGCAACTTTCTTTCGACTTCAATGGCTGACTAAGATTTTTGTTGTTCTGCTTGTGAACGTTATCTAACCTAAACTCAAAGACCTAACCCTCGAACTCTGTAAAGCCAACCATAGCGAGCGCATAAATTTAAAAGATTTCTCTCTAGCGCTTTCTTTCTTTTGCTTTCATATTACGCAATTGAATCAGAACTTGTTGTGTTACCGGCTGAAAATACTATAAATAATGTCTACCGAAGGCCAAACCATTGTTTGCAAGGCCGCAATTGCCTGGGGTCCTGGTATGTATTTACGCCGTTGCTGCCGACGTCATACCGACACCAGTATCGGATTTAATTATATTGTGTCATTCATTCTTGATTTCAATTCTTTATTCTGATTCTGGTTGGCTTTGAGGAAGGCCTGTTCATTAGGGTTCGCTTGATGGTCTCTAGAAGATAACTAATTATTCCCAGGTGAGGAACTCTCTGTTGAAGACGTTGAGGTTCTGCCTCCCCGTGCTCACGAAGTGCGAATCAAGCTTGCATACACCGGTGTCTGCCACACTGATGCGTACACGTTGTCTGGCAAGGATCCCGAGGGTGCTTTCCCCGTTGTTCTCGGACACGAGGGTGCCGGCATTGTCGAATCAATCGGTGAGGGTGTCACCTCTGTCAAGGTTGGCGACCACGTCGTTGCTCTTTACACTCCTGAATGCGGCGAATGCAAGTTCTGCAAGTCTGGGAAGACCAACCTTTGTGGAAAGATTCGCGCTACTCAGGGACAGGGTTTGATGCCCGATGGAACTACTAGATTCCGTGCCCGGGGCAAAGACATCCTTCACTTTATGGGGACTTCCACTTTCTCCCAGTACACTGTAGTTGCCGACATCTCTGTTGTCGCCGTCGACCCGGCTGCTGCTATGGACCGTACTTGTCTATTGGGCTGCGGTATAACCACTGGATATGGCGCTGCTACTATCACTGCCAAGATCCAACCTGGTGACAATGTTGCCATCTTCGGAGCCGGCTGTGTTGGTCTTTCCGTCATACAGGGTGCTTTCCAAAAAAAGGCTGGCAAGATCATTGTCGTTGATGTTAACGACTCAAAGGAGGAATGGGCCACTAAGTTTGGTGCTACCGATTTTGTCAACCCCACCAAAATCTCTGGTTCTGTCACTGACAAGCTCATTGAGATGACTGACGGTGGTTGCGACTGGACCTTTGACTGCACTGGTAACGTCTCTGTCATGCGCACTGCTCTCGAGTCGTGCCACAAGGGATGGGGCGAGTGCATCATCATTGGTGTCGCTGCTGCCGGCCAGGAGATCTCCACTCGTCCGTTCCAGCTTGTGACCGGTCGTGTGTGGCGTGGATGCGCATTTGGCGGTGTAAAGGGCCGAACTCAGCTTCCTGGACTGGTTGACGACTACATGCAGGGCAAGCTCAAGGTCGATGAGTTCATAACCCACAGGTTCCCGATTACTGACATCAATGCTGCTTTTGCTGCCATGAAGTCTGGTGACTGCATTCGGGCTGTCGTTGACACCGAGTAAAATCTAGTTGTTTATGCTGTATGTAATGTAATGACGATTTACCAGTAAAAGTGTTTGACCGACAAGGTTTTTTTACTAGATGTCAAATGCAGATGGATAAGGGTTTGGTGCTGTGCGGCTTGAAACTCCCAATGAACGAAATTTTTCAACTTCAGTGATAAAACTATTGCAACCAGCACAATTGGTATTGTTTAGGTAGTACAGCGTAAAATGGTATCAGTCCGAAGAAGACGGAAACAGAAGTCAGGTACGCCCAAGGTCACTCGGCGCTTGAAAGATAAGCAGCGTAAAGTGCGAATCAAGTCAAATGCAATTATTGCAGCCAACTGGGATGAAAAGTTGACTTTAACACAAAAGTGCGTTTTGTTTAAGTAGTACTAGTAGTACTGCGAATAAAATACTGACTGGTATAGTTATAAGAAATTAGGCTTAACGTCTAGACTAAGTAGGCCATCGGGTGGAGTACAAAAGGATTTGACAGGAGCCGAAACACCAAAGAAAGCCTTACAGACTGAGAATATCGGGTCTCGAGGATTGAGTGAAGCTCGAATTTTTCGGGATCCAGAGACGGGAGAAGTACAACGGATTGAGCATGTGGTCCGGACCGAGTTTGATAATCTTGAGCCAGTCTTCGAGTCTGATACGGGATCAGAGGCCACTGAAGTCATTAAACAGCTCGAAGAGTTTGCAGCTCGTGGAGAAAAAACTGCTCCACGAACGCAGTCAGAACGAGAAGGAGCGTGGGTTGGAGATTTGATTGCTAAACACGGAGACGATTATGAACGTATGGCAAGAGACCAGAAATTGAATATTTGGCAACAAAGCGTTGGAGATATTCGAAGACGAGTTGAGAAATGGAAGAAAAAGAATGGGAAATAGATATTTATAATTGAATATGTTCATAATCAGAGGTAGCATACAATAATATAGGTGTGTAGTATAAGAATACTATCAGGGTTAGTGCCAGGGTTAATTGAAATTGTGGCTGTCATGACGTATTTCATACACTACGTATATATGCCGCAAACGTCACACGATTTGACACTGCGTTTTAGCCTCTTCAACGCAACGTCGTCAAAACATCTTTACCACTCAAAATTTCCCCCTCTCCTATTTTTATAACCTTTTAACAAGACCTTGCATCGTCAGTCCGGCACTTCTTTGTTGAAAGCTTGTCGAGATTATCTCTTTCGATTCAACGGCAACTGTTGAAATATAGTTTACGCCCTTTGGTTCGGTTTAGAAAAGAATTAGACGGGGATATTCGAAGACCATTTTTTTTTCTTCACCTTCGCCACTCTATATTTCTCCACCTCAGCATTTGGGTTCATTCGGTTTTTGGTGTAAGGGCTTTTTGTCTGTCTCTCGTTTATTTCAGGCTTTTCTTCCCTCTTTTCTTGATATACCAGTCATCCGTCAGTCCGTTTCGTTAGTTTTCTACAAAGTAGATGGGCCTCAGCTTTTGAATACAGTATAGAGTCTGAGTACATTACTCCGGTTTTAACTGTGAGACGTTTAATATTTTAAAGTGAGTATTTTCTATTTTGTACAAGCTGTCTCTCATGCATGTACAATATTAGTATTCGCAGTCAACTGACATTTCCTCTCTATTTAGCTCACATTTTATTACCATGGTCTCTATTCTTCCAGTCTCCGCGCCAGGTGGCTTTTATCCTTATGAGCCTCTTACGCCAGCAGACTACAGCCTTCCTCAGATGAACAACACCTACCTCACATATATGCCTATTGGGTTGCCGCCCCCTCAGCCCAACTACATGATGCCTATGAATATGGTTTCGCAACTGCCTTATGGCAAGATGCCTCAGCAGCAGCCACAAACCCAGCAGGAGATGCTATATCAAGCATGGTCAACCCCCTATAGAAAGTTGCCATATGATGCTATCGCCTCTGCTTTTCAAAACTGGGGCCATCAAAGCAAACCGACGGAACAAGACATGTGGGCTGCTAGGATGCTCCAGAGGCCATCAGCTGGTTTGATGCAAGGCAAGTCTATGGCTGGATACGAAAATTATGAGTATGGTCAAATGCAGCATCAGCAGCAACAGCCGCATGAACTTTCCCAACAATCTTGTTATGATGCTGCTCCGGTCAACAACGAGCAAAAGACGGGCGGTGTTTCAGCCCAGCTTGACTATAATATTGATGTGATGGCTGATTTCTTGTGTACCATGACTTCAATGATTATGGGATTCAAGACTGCTCCTACGCCGGCGTTTTTGAAGTTTACTGAGCAGATTTTGTCGTCTACCCGATTACCTGGATCTACTATCATATTATCGTTGGTTTATCTCAGTAAGCGGTGTGCGCTTCATATGCCTTCATCATATGACTCTACTACGCAGTATCATTTACTGATTGTGTCTTTAATTTTGGCAAACAAGTTTAATGATGACAACACGTTTACTAATAAGTCTTGGGCCGAGGTGACAGGGTTGCCTATTGCCGATCTGACCAGAGTTGAAACCGAATGGCTCAAGCGTATTAACTGGCAGTTGAACTTGAACGATGCTGACATGGGAGTCTGGACCAAATGGAACGATCACTGGGTTGAGTTCACCATGGGTCCAATAGAAAAGACTCCGCTGATTCGTAACAATCAGTATACTATTCATCATCATCGTCCCAATCATCATCATGCTCATCACCCACATCAACTGCATGCCAGCGAGGCATGGTATGACCATAGCCGGCATCAGCTTGAAGAACAGGCGCGGTACCAGCCTAATTATCATAATACGGTTCGTCCTAATGCGAACATGTTTAACCCGGTCCAACCTCCGTATCGGTATAACGATGTTCCTCAAAATTTGTGTTTGGGTTTTTAAAGGAAAGTAGGTTTATGGTTGGGTTTTTTTTATTTTTTTTTTGGGTCTTCGTTGTTGACGATGAGTATTTTCTTTTGAAACGCAATTTAATAATAGAAAAAATTTGGCGTTTATAATCTGGTTGTAGTTTCGTAGACAAAAAACAGAGCAGTTCAACGCATGGTGATTTTCTCTCGTAACAGCAGGGAAGACATATATTTGTCAGTCAAGGGTTTGGTGCATATAAGGGTCTGGTGTCTAAAACAGTGAACTTTTTAAGGGTCTCGAAAACAAAGCCAATAAACAAATAAACAAACTTAATCTTATCCGCTGTCTTGTCGATGTCTTCAAGTCCAGCACCACAGACCCCTCGACCACGAGGCAGACCACGCGGTCGACCGCCCGGCAGCAGGTCCAAAATTCCGCGTCCACCACCTGGACCCCGTGGTCGGCCGCGGAGACGGCATACTGAAGAAGACGACGATGACGTGATCAAGGCCGAAGATGTTGCGCTTGATGATGACGATTACGACGATTTAGAAGATGGAAATGAAGACGAGGAAGGAAGCGTGCGGAAGCGGCCGAAGGTGTTTATCGGATCTGATGGAGAGGAAAGGGAGGATCCGCGGGTTGCAGCTGCTAGAAAGGCAAGGGCGGCAAGAATGAGGAATATGCAGGCTAGAAACGCGGGTGGAGCGCAGACCGTGATACCGCTGGATTTGAATGGGAACCCCCAGGCCGTAGAGGATGACGAGATTGTGGTGCCTATTGATGAGGAAGGAGAGACTAAGGTTGATTCTGACGGTGTGTTGTCTGAAGGTCGGCAATATCGATGCCGGACATTTAAAATATCAGGCAAAGGTGAAAGATTGTATATGTTGTCGACTGAACCTGCGCGTTGTATTGGATTTCGTGATTCATATCTGTTTTTTCAAAGGCATCGTCAGCTACTCAAAGTTATTATTGACGACCGGCAAAAATACGATCTGATAGAACGGAACATCATCCCGCACTCATACAAGGGACGTGCAATTGGCGTCGTGACCGCTCGGTCCGTTTTTAAAGAGTTTGGGTCGAGAATTGTTGTTGGAGGCAAACGCATTACGGATGACTACTACGTTGCCACTGCACGAGCTGAAGGTGTAGAAGAAGGCGCGCTTGCTGATCCGTACGACGTGTTACCGCCTCCCGGAGTCGAATACAACCGCAACCAGTACGTAGCGTGGCACGGCGCAAGTTCAGTCTACCATACTGTACAAACTGGGGTCCAGCCGGATGGCGTAGTGCCTGGCGGCGTGTTTCGGGATCCTGTGCGGAAGAAAAACATTCCAATCACAGATACCAATTGGATGTTCGAGCATGCGAGAGCTGCGAGTGCGTTCAATAGCATTCTTACCCAGCAAAGACGGCGAGTTTGGGCTGATAGAGGCATCTATGAACCGCATACAGGAATCGTCATGGTACCTGCTGCATCGCAGCCGACGTCTTGTACTTGGGAATATGTTTCTGAAAAAGCGTGAGGTTGGTGTTGTAGACTATGTAATTTGTATAGTATTTAAGAACAGGTTTTTCCATTTTCAGGGGTAAGCATCTCATCTCGAAAGAAACTTTGAGCAGTTCAAAATTTAACAGCCACGAAACTTCAAAGTATTGCAGTAAAGTAGTATACGGCGGAATGGTTGGAATACAACAGTATCAGAAGAGTTTATTAGATTCGCTGACTGCACAACTTCCAGATGAGCAAAAACTGCATCTGGCATCAAATATCTCCCAGTCTTTGACAAGTCAAGGTCAAGAAGTCCCTGTTTTACTGTCGCTGTTGAATTCGATTGACACTACCAATGTGTTTATAACAGTGCTGACACAGATTTATGACCGTCTGTCAGAGTTTGCGTATCAAATCATCACTGACTGTCATGGACTGACTCTCGAACAGGCGGATTTAGCAAAACAAATTGTGAACTCGCTGCCGGATCATGAACTCAACAAGTTTTTGGTTAGGATTGAGGATACTCTGTTACAGTGGGCGCATAAAGCGCTTAATGCGTATGCGACTGACGACTTTCGAATCGAATCGACGGCCCAATCTGTTGTCAAGAATCTTTTGTCTCTTTTGAATGAGAGTAATGAAGCTGATGCTGAATATACTACTGACATGAGCACTGTGCTGTGTAACATTTTCTTTTTTATTGCAGTTTGGCTAAGGGACGACAAAAGCACTGACCTGGCAAAGTATTCTAATATTGCAATCCTTGGCCTGATTTTTCAGAATGTGTCAATCCAGTCTGTAGCACGAGAAGCGAACAAATTTGTGCTCACCAGACAAGTCATGGCTTCCCTTACCAGTAGGCTTTCATCTGCCCAATTATGGGCTGAGACGCAGGTCCATTTGCAGGTCTACACTACTGCAGCCCTGTACTTTCTGACCGCGGCCGTAGAGTGCGACCAGTTTATCAACAATGTTAAGTTTCAAGACTTTGTGCATCGGGCCGAGTTTTGGTCTGAGATGGCAAACCAGCTCGTGAATGGGTCGGCTGAACGCCGCAAGTTGTGCGTGTTTGTGCTGGATCGGGCCGTGAATGCGGTTGATACTGTGATTGACTTTCCTGGGTGAGTGGTTGACAGTGTGTAATAAAAACTGACGATCCAGTGTTTTCACGTTTTCACCGGGCTTGAAAGAGAAGTATTTGCAGGTATGGAACAAGTTCTTCACTCTTGTTGACATCACGGCGATTGATACGTCCGCGCACCAAACTATAGCTGCCATGAACGACATTCAGTTCCTGCTGGCACCGTCATCTGCCAGTCTTATCCAATCACTATGGCCTATTTGCTTGCTTCGAATGGGGTTTTCCGCAACTTTATCTTCCGTCCGAGTTGAGTTTGCCAAATCAGTCTTTGATCTTTCGACGGCCCATTTGCAAGTCTTCAACAAGGATTTCAAATTTTTAACCAACATTTTTCTACCGTTCGTTGGACAAGCTTCCTTTTTCACTTTAGATTGGTCAGAAGAGAAACCGCAGTGCCCGCACGGAACGGCTGTAAGTGAGTTTGTTGAGCGGGTAGTGCACGCGTTCGAGGACCCGGTGCCGTTTGTGCACGCTGTGATCAGGTTGCTTGCTGGGTCTGGGCGGAAAGTGTTTGAAGCGTTTGCAGTGTTTGTCATGCGCGGATTGTTGCATGGGCTGCGGAAAGGACAGCCAAATCTCGGCGCTGCGACGTGCCAGGAATTGGTGAGATTATGCGTCGACGTGAACTACGAGAACGCGCACTTGTGGGCGTGTATAGTGCAATACGCGAAGACCATTATGCTCGAGATTGCAGGCCGTGCAGAGCTTGCAGATGTGTATGATGCGATAGTCAAGTGCCAAACTGCGTGCACAGAGTTGACGTGGGATGTGACAGAAATTTCAAAATGGTTCGACAAGTTTGACAAAAATGTGAAGTTTGACTCGTTTGTAATAAACCAGCTTAAGGCGTTTTTGTATGGACCAGACCCTATGGACAATATTTGCAAGAATGGGAAGCCAGCCGCGAAAGAGCTGGAATCGAAAGCAGATCAACTCACACATTTAATCAGGTTGCATGAAATTTACAAATTTCCTAAGTTGGTGATACCGAAAGATGCCGGGCGTACGGCAACTGAGATAATTACTAGAAAGCTAAGAAATTTTCAATCTAGTGGTAAGTTAAACGAAATTTACCAAGCAGATTCTAATATTATCAGTAGAGGAACCGTTTAAGGCAAGTGTGCATGATGTCTGTGGTGCGCTGCGCGACGCTAAAGTCTTGCTGGACAATGGTAGACTGTTGGACGCACTTCAGACTCTGCCGTATATACACCAGTATCAATATTGCAGTCACATGTACATTGAAGTATTTGAGCTACAACTACGATTGGCTAAGGTGCGAGACAAGGCCACCTTTGAACTAGAGCGGCAACTGTTTGCTCTTCTCGACGGGATTGTGCTGAGCCAATACAATATCTCTAATACCTGGTACAATAGCGAGGATGGCAAAAGGTACGGGATTGATAGTGGGAAGATAGAAAAACATATTCAGTATTCAATCGGGACATTCATTCGCCTGTCGGAATTTGCAGGTGGCGATCTGCATGAGAGGTATGTGTTGCGAAATCTAGTTTGATTGTTTCTAACTGTCTGTAGTCGTGCGAGATTGCGGGTGTTCGAATTGACGGCCAAGCAGATATTCTCATTTCTTTCAAAACAAACGCTCGACTCTAAATTGATTGCCATTTGGGTATATGCGATTCGAGATGTGCTGCCACGTGCGCATTCGGCAGAAATGATTTTGACATTTACAGACGCTCTTAGCGGCATTGCTGATGAGCTGACCGTGCCTCAAAGCGATGAGTTGAAATTTGTTGATTTGTTGCTTGAAATGTGGGATTATCTGACCGACCAGACGTTTTTCATCACACGCGATTCCACAAACACAAAGTTGTTGAAACTCATATTCTCTAATTCCATACTGCAGCGTGCGACGAATTTGAAGAACGACACTAATAATCTGTCTGCCTTGGCTCACAAGCTTGTGCCAATGGGGTACGCACGTCGAGGACTACTTCCGCTTCTGGCCGATCGGTTTTATGATTTCCAGCGCAAGTGCCGGGATGAGTTTGTCAAGAGCGAATGGATTTCGCCTGTGTTAGTTGAGATATATTGTTTCCAGCAGAGCACGTCGAATTTATTCTTGATTGACGAAGCCGTGCTTGAGGTGGTAAAGCAGGATGATGTTTCTGCGCATATCGAAAATGAATCTTTTGCACGGGCGCGCGCGGCCATGACATTGGGTAACTTAGACGGATTCAATAGGTTTGTTGCGGATCCGGCGTTGGACGCGACTTCCACGGCACAGGCAGAATTCTTCCGCAGGAAGATCATTGACGCCGCGCTGAACGCGGTGTTGACGTCAAAGCCGAAACTGTTCAGCCGACAACTCACTGACGCGGCGTCTGAAACACACCGAGTCTCGCTTTCAGAAATATTGCTGCTGCTTGAAAGGTGGATTTTGGATACCGAGGTTGAGTGGTACTGTGAAGCGGTAAATTACACGTTGCAAGTCGAGTTTAGCCCCGCGGTGCGGACATCGCTTGAGTGGGTACTTGCGCGGCTGTTGATGCGTAGTGGGAAAGGACTTGAGAAGTATTTGTGGACACCGTTGGAAAAGTTTGATGACAAGCCGCGGTACTTGGCGAGTTTGTTGACGGTTGGTGTTGTGATGACACGCTCCGCTATTGCGAAGGACGACCTGGAATTTGGCACGATGTCTGCTAAAAGGCTAATGCCAGTCTTGCTTGCGTATGCGACAACGAACCGGGCAGTGCTGCGACACACCGCGACGTCACTTATTCTTGGACTAGAAGATGTGCAGTTTGTAATGGCGCTTGAGATTGTGGCCGCAATGGATATCATAAAGTCGCACGTGTTGACGAGCCCGACGCTTGGGAGCTTTAAATACGGCGACGACGTGCTGTGGAATGTGTACAATGACTACAATCTGTCGTCTATTTGTGGCGGTGTGTCCGCCCGAGTCAGTGAGCATGCGCATTTCACTAATCGGCAGGTTAGCGCGGCCACGTTCAAGCTTGCCAGTTCGGCATGGTCGGATGAGGATGAGCTGATTGTCCCGATTGGCGACGCGGCAGTGATCCGTCCGGTGCCGGCGTCTAAGAGTGGGAAGAGTAAAGAGAAGGAGACCGGAGTAACAACATTGCAGACCAAGTCTAATACGCGCCTGCCGACGCCGCGACCTGTTCGGACGACAAAGGGGAAGCTGATCATTCTTGCTTCGCTAGTTGACAAGGCGCCAAATCTTGGTGGGATTTGTCGGTTGGCAGACGTGCTCGGGGCTGAGCTGTTGTGTATTCCTGATATCAACATGTTAAACAATCGGGATTTCCAGTCTGTGGCGGTTACGGCAGACAAGTGGATGCCAATTAAAGAAGTGTTGGTATCCGGAATACCACACTTCTTGCACGAGTGCAAAGCGAGAGGGTATAAAGTTTGGGGTATCGAGCAGACAGACAACAGCGTGTTGCTGAGCAACGAGTTAATGTTTCCGCAAAAGTTGGTGCTAATTTTGGGCAAAGAAAAAGAAGGCATTCCGCCGGAACTGTTGAGAGAGCTAGACACTGCGGTTGAGATTAAACAGGTCGGGATTGTGAGGAGTATGAACATTCAGACCGCGACTGCAGTTGTTGTGCAGGCGTATGCTGCTCAGCATTGTTGATGCATACTCTATTGTAAATATGAAGATGTCGGATGTAAGTTATTTTGGTACGGATGTATATTAAACCACATGTACACTATTGGTTACAGTAATTTATTTTGACATTTATTCATTTTCCAAACAATATTTGGACATGACATACACGTGTGGATCTTATGGTGCTCTCCAGGACGGGGACAACTTTGAGCGAAATGATCGCGCTTCGGTATGCAATCTATCGGTCTTTAGGATCATATAAAAATTCCCGAATTCTCAGATTCATAACAGGTCTTCTGCTGGCCTGGTAATCATCGGTATGAACAGTATACAAGTTTACCACTTGCAGTCCTCCCTGATATGGTGTCTGTTTAAACTAGCGCATTTCTAGTTGTATCAAATTGCAGTATCATATGATTCTGTTGTTGCAGCACTATAGACCTAATTCAAGCTCGTCAAGGATAAACAAAGTCAATTAAATCTCCGACGTACGCAGACGTACTCAATTATGCGCCGCACTACGCGGCTTATTACTTACATATTGCCTTTGTCCTTTACCTCACCACTTCACCAACTCCATACGAAGTAGTCCAGTTTAAGATATCAGGACACGATAAGGGTGACACGTATGAATATACACCAGCTCGCAACTTCTATTTTTTTCAGTTCTTTTTCACCACAAATACATCTACAGATGTCAATTTCTAACCCCAGAGCATTCACAGCGTCCTTTGTGACCTTGTTACTCGAAAGATATGTTATATTGATCATCATATAGTCAACCACTGACGGAATTAGACCAACAAGACTACGGCACAGGATAAGCCAGTAAATCCTCGCAAGACTGACCTTTGAAACGTACTTATACATTTAGCTTCTATACTGCGACGAAGTCTGGTCCCGTTCTGCACCAGCGAACCCCAAACAGAACAAAGGGTTCAAGTTGAAAGTTTAGCCTGGAAGATAAGAAGAAGCCGAAAAGCAAGTTTGTGCCTTTTTCCCGTCTCTCAGTTTGCGTACAGAAGAAGGCCGGTAAGGTCTCTGAGCGTGTTGAAAAAATTTGATTGAGAAGGTGCGAAGAACTGTCGAGCGATCGATTGTGACTTTGGTGGATGAAGAGGAGTAGGATTTTACTATGGCTCACTACGGCGTATACACCATTAGCGTTTGAGTATCATAGCGAGGTCGTGTTGGATCTCGACTTTGCTGCATCGCATTTTAAGGCATGATGGAGGTATTGTTAATGAGCGCAAGTGCTCAAATTTTGGCTCTGTGTTTGGCTCTGCATTTGGTCGCAGCACCACCAATGTCACTGAGCAAGCCACTAAACAGGCAGCTAACAATATAGACAGTCCATATCGTCTCCAAGGAGACCGTTATTATAAACGACGTGAAAGTCGTGATCTATCACCTCGACATCGAACCCATTGTGGAAGAACTTGGCACCACGATTGTGGACGAGGCGACCGAAACGTCAGACCAGATCATAATCACCAGATGCATGGACTATATATAGACTCGTTTAAATTAAGCATCAACTAGATCTCTAGGCTTGCTGTGGTTTCGTTCAGCGAAATGTCTGACAATTCCGCCAATGACGGCAATCTTGAATTGACTGACGAAGAAATTTTTGTCGCCGTAGCCGAACCGGTTTTTGAACGACCACTAGCGCTTTGACCGGCACACATGACTCCTGCATACCGCAACGCTGATACGGGAATGATTTTTTACGACTATGAGTCATCTGAGATGCCACATGCACCTCGTCCACACATATTGAGTCTTTTCAAGGCCTTTATGGATACATTCCAGATAAGCATCACGATACAAGCCGTCTTGTAATGCCACGTGCACCTAGACCCGCGCATGCGGAACCCGCTAAGAAATATCACGACAGATCTTGCGATACCGAACCTACGGGAATATTCGGTAAAGAATCCTGCACATGACAGCGAGTGATTCTCTATGCCTTCACCAGCATGGCATCAAAAGGGAAGTCTACCATTACGGAGCTATATTGCAAGCACCTGAAGGACCGGAGATTTAGAAATTACCAGCGTTTGAAAAGAAGATGACGTATCATGAGGCAGAGCTGCTGAGTCTGATTTCTGATTTCTGTTTTCTGAGTTTCTGTAATTTAGCTATAATACTTCTTTTCGTTCTGTTTGTCAAGCCCTGTTATTATTATGCTGCTAATTATATATCCAAATTATTTAAAGTGTCATCCATGTACCGTAGGCGTTTGTCTATGCGCACTCTGTTTATTGGAACACACTAAGTACAATAACGCACAGTTCCAGATGTACTCCGAGTACTTGAATTCGTTCATCACTTACTGTCACTATCTCAATTGCTGCTGATAACCTTTAGAAACCAGATGACAATTGATAAAAGTCTCTTCATTGGTAACTCAATTAACACTGCTTTTCTCGGGATCTGATGCGATCTGATGCATGCACATCCACCTCATTGACACAAACATATGCATGAGCGTGGAGCGTTGTTGATACTACTCGTTCGATGAAAGACAGTTTCTGTACAGATGTATATTAAGGCACAAGCACACTATTAATTACAACGCTTTTAATACAAATAGTACTCTATTCTCCAAACAATCTTCGGACACGACGTAAAACACTGTCCTTCTCGGGATCTGATCGTTAGTAAACGTACAGTATCGTAGTACAACCGACATACCGTAAGGGTGGTCTTTTGACGGGATTTCAAGAACCGCAGGGAAAGCGTTAGTGTAGCTATCCAGCTTGTATCTAATTTTCTCGGCAATCTAGTATTCATCAGCCTGTATGCATGCATATACGACATGAAAAACACATACATGCTGGTTAATGAGCAAGACAGCAATATCTTTTCTTCCGGCAGTAAAGTCGTCAAACGCATTTTCAATGTCATCAACCGAGGACTTGTTATCAACGACCATAAAGTTCTTTTTTTTGTCGTCAGTCAAATGTCCAATTCCGGCCAATAAAAGACCAGTGACGGAATCTTCATCGCCAATGATTGCGATGAATGAACGGTCTTTTGCTGTTTGTGCCATTCTGTCTGTTAGTCACTTAACACTTTTAACAAAGCAATTGATGCTTATATAATAAAATATATACTCAATTGATACGTACTTGTTTTATTGGTACGGACAGACACCAATTTTAGTCAAACAGACGCTGTTTAAAGAGGTCGAGTCGAGGTAAAGTTTGCTATCTGTTCGCCAGACACACCCTAACCCTATAAAATGTTAGGCCACGACGTGGTCACAATGGTCATTATGGAAGTGAGTTAAGCAGAGTAGAATAGAAGAGTGGAGCGAGTTGTATGTAACACATTTATGATAAAGAATAAATAACGCTAGATGCTTACACTTGAAACCCAGTTTCGTCAAGGTCTTGCAAACAAAAGCCACTCTCAGTCTTCTCTCACCCATTATATATCGAGACTGAATCTCCTTCCAATTCACTCCCACGACCTTTGACTAATAAAGAAAACCCAACTGATAAACTTAAGAATTGAATAAAAAATAAGCACAAAAAAAACTGAAAGATCCCAGATTACTCCTTAACCATTCACATGCTACACATGCATGACGACACTACTTCAATATACTTAAGACCGTGAAAACTCAACACTGGCTTGGAGACATGTGATTTCTGAAAAGTCTTCCTTGTATGCTCTTGCGACAACATTATACTTGCCCTGTGTTTCGTCAGTACTTGATATGTCAATATTGATATAAAAAAACTTACGGGAGGAATCTCTCCTGGCAATTCAACGCTCTTAGCAAACTTAATGACACCCTTATCCAAAGGACACGACTTATCAGCCTTCTCAAGCTGTTCACAGAGATCGATGGTCTCCTTAACAAGACGAATGAATCCATATCTGACCTCGACTTCAACAAATGCACCCTCTGAAATAGGCTCATAAAGATATCCCTCTCCTTCGATATAAAGGTCTGCACCCTTCTGGGGTGGGTTCGGGTTGATCTTCAAGTACCTAATGTCCAACAACTGTGATGCATCGATATCACAGATCGCGACTGGAGATTCACCAGGCACAGGCTTAGTAGGAGCGGCCTTGTTGACGGAGATATCGTCGAACGGAAGCGGCAGTTGTTGCTGAACTGACACAGCTGACACAGCTGAAAGTGCTGCGATGAGAGCGACAAAGATTGACTTCATTTCTGTGTATTTCTTGTAAACAAGGCGATTGAATGGATGATGTTAGAGTCGTGCAGTAAATAGTTTGTGTCGACGATGAAAGTTAGCGCGTGGCGACGGGCTTTCTCTCCAATGGACGATCTCAAACCTTCGCCCAGAGATAAGAAACTTACATTTTCATTAAGGGGTTTGTGTTACACACGTCATAATTTTTTAAATTTAAACCTAACCCTTCTTCACGGTAGGGTAAACTCCCTCTTTAAGAAATATAAACATCTTGTCCGGTACTTTAAACTCACCTTTGACCTTTGAAGCTTTCGAACTTTGATTGATTTTGAGTAGTTTCTTGATCGTTTCAGCGACTGTCAATCCAACAAACGCTTGTTTGTAGTCCTTCTCGAACGACTGCTGCATTTCGTAAAGTTTCGCATGATCTTCGATTGCTTTCGCATCCGGGTATGGGTCTTTCGCGTCCTGATAGATTTTAGCACCGAGTTTCAGTTTTTCAATCCGGTCCGAAATGCTATCCAGTAATAACGCTTCACGGTAAATGACCAGAGCGCTATCTGCCCGTCTGTCGTCTTGGTAGTAGAAGTCCTTAAGAAGTTCTGGTCCTTCGTTGCGTGCAAGTTGCTCGACCACGGCAGATGCGACGGGCTTGTCGTTCACTAATCTGAAAAATTGTGCCAGTGAGTACTTGCCTTTGAGATGGAGCAAGACGTAGTATAATAAATCCGGATCACCGCTCTCAACGGACTTGATCAACGCGATCTCGTCTTCCTCCATACTGAGAAGTAGCGGCACCTGTCTCCCCGCACGGGGCTCGTAGTTTAGCAACTGGGTTGCAAGTCTCGACCTCCCTTCATCATATGCTGTCCGTGCGATTTCTTCGTAAGAAATGGCGGGTATAGATTTCAACTTGTGCACGATTGCGTCACAAATAGTCTTGTCGTCTTCTGTCGACGAGCGGACCTTGGCGCACGACCACCGGATGTAGATTTTGTCTGTCGGCAATTGCAAATACTCAGACAGTCGCAACGCAAGTACGTACTTGTGTCGCGAGACCAGTCTGTCAATCAACCTTTCAGGTGTAAGTCGTATGAACTCTTCATATGTAAGCAGCAGTCCTATGTCGTAAAATCTGACTGCATTCAACACTCTCAGAATCTCACACATCTCAACGTACTCGTCTGACGAGTACAGCTCAAGTACGGACTTGCCGAGCAATGCAGCTTTTAGCAATCGCTTTTGCCAATACGGTTCAGGCTCATAACTCGCAGCTTTGACGCACGCGTCGACTGCCTCGCTCATGCTCGACCGTATCAACTGCACGTTATCGTCCGCTTTCGGGGACTTGACTTCAAGCTGCTCGACCGCGTCCAGCAAGATCGCGGCCGGCGAAGTCGACCCGATCCGGAAAATTTGTGCGACTACGTCCTGAACTTTAGACAGAAACTCGCATCTGTCCTCGCTTATGATTCGGAGCCCGTCGGACTCGGGAACGAGCCAAATTCTACTGTCGTAATAGAAACTTAGTGCTCCGCCGGCTGGTCCGATCAACCGGACCTCGCTCTCCCATGCGACCGCGACACAGTCGTTTGCACACCATAGCACCTGCGCCGGACTGTCGAGTGTGCCGGTGTCGTACTCTGAATACTTCTTTTGAAAATCAGACGACACGACATACACTTTTCCGTACGCGGTATACAGCACCGTCAATGCGCCGTTGGGCGACACCGCGATATGCGAGAACGGACCCTCTTCCAGGTACTTATCCTGTACGTCCATCGAGTCCAACACGTTGACTGTATTATTTACACCCAAGAACACCTCAACATGCCGACTTAGTGTGTACGACGGCGGTACTATCGCCCAGCCATGCAGCTCTGTGGCCGATTTTGGCAGCTCGGCAAGCATTCTCGGTCGGGCTTCATCGTATCGCGAGATGGACACAAACCGACCGTTCGAGAGTCTCGCAACAAACCCTGTACCATAAAAGCGACACTCTATCACGCCGTGGTCTTCTGCGTCTTTACCAAGTGAGAATTGCGAGAAACCGCCATTGAAATCGTGGTATACCCGTACCGTACCGTCTTCAGTCACGAGAATAAGATGCTCGTCATCACTCCAACCTATACCTCGAATTGTACCTTTATCCCACTACACTGTCAGCCTTACTCAAACTTCTTCCAATATTCAATATCACATACGGGTACGTTATATATCAACTCGCCGGCATTACTGTATATCAGAACCATTTTCTGCCTCGAATCAGGTCCTTTATACGACATTGGCCGGCCCGTATCCCTAACCAGTACTTTCCAATCAGTCAATGTCTCAATACCGCACTAACGCACATACCCAAAGCACCACCATAAGGAGCTCCAGCTACAATGAACTCATTTAAATCCACTTCGTCGGTCCAGAGCATCGTGTACTCGGTCCGTTTCCGGTAAAACACATCCTGCAACCTCTCCCAGCCTAAATATATATTAATAATAGCCGTATAACACTTAAATTAACTCACCTGTCGTAGGATTGGGTACCATTTGTGCTGTGCTCTGATTCTCCTAATGCCTCGTGAACTGACCACCAACCATATATGGCCCTATCGTACCCTAACCCCATTAACGCCCTAACCTGAAGATCTGTTTATTTACAATTACCTAATTGGGACATGTTGTCATATTCAACATTTCTCGTCGTCGTCACTCTCACTCTTTCCCTCATTTTACCGGTCCGAATCGAAATGTTTACACGTACAGATGAGTCTACTTTACATAAGAAGTACTACATTCACCCACCTGCTCAGCTTCCCAAAACGCAGATTGCAAGACCTGCATCAAGAGCCTCAGTAATCTCGCCTACTGCTCAAACTGTTCGCGCACCTAGTCCTATTAAACAAGCTACTATTGCCCGTGTATCTACACCTATTCGACCGGTAACCCCTCTTGTACCTGCGTCTTTAAGAGTGCCCAGAGAGCGAGAATCGTCGCCGACAAGGGAACCTACTCACTTACAATCCCGTCCGAGATCTGTTTTGCGGCGGCCGACTTCGACTGCGGTGCTGCGTGAATCTGCGCCGGGCTCACCTAAGATCAGCGAAACGCCATCAAAACGTCGTCCGAGTTCGGTTTTGAGCATGACGTCTTCGCTAAGCAGGATGCGGTCTATTGACTCGCTCGCAGGCCAGCCAAGCATGAACGTCCGGGTTCTTGTGCGCGCGCGTCCTTTTTTGACAAGAGAGATTGCGAATGAGAGCAAATGTTTATTGGCAATGGACTCGCCGAGTGGTATTACGACAGTGTACCACCCTGACGAAGCAGACGCAGGGTCTCGACACCATAAAGAATCGAAAGAATTTGTGTTTGACGAGTCGCTTTGGTCGGTTGACAAGTCGAATGCCCGAAATCAGTATGTTGATCAAGAAGTATTGTACAACAAAGTCGGGAAAGAGTTTTTGAATCACAGTTTTGAAGGGTACCATACGTGTATTCTCGCGTACGGGCAGACGGGATCTGGCAAATCGTACACCATGATTGGGACAGAGGATGAACCGGGGATTATTCCCCGGACGTGTTTCGACTTGTTTGAAAGGATTGAGCACATGACGACTGCGACGACGTCGTTCACGGTCAAGGTTTCGTACTTTGAAATTTACAATGAACACGTATATGATCTCCTTGTGCCGCATCCGGCCGAGCAGCCTGTGCCATTGAAAGTACGTGAATCGCCAGTCGATGGTCCGTATGTCAAAGATTTGACTACGTTTTCTGTCCGCAGCTTTGTCGATGTCGAGAAGTACTTGGCGCAGGGCAACAAGATGCGTGCGACTGCGGCGACAAAGATGAATGAAACGTCGAGTCGGTCGCACGCGGTGTTCACACTTGCGCTGAAGAAAATTGAGAGCGATCCTGTGTTAGATGAGACGACGGAAGAAACCAATTCTCGGATTCGATTTGTGGATCTGGCCGGTTCCGAGCGGGCTAACTCCACCGGCGCCACAGGGACACGGCTAAGAGAAGGTGCAAACATCAACAAGAGTTTGACGACACTGGGACGTGTAATTGGCGTGCTAGCCGAATCTGCACTGGCGAGTAAAAAAAAGGATATAGTACCGTACAGAGACTCGACGTTGACCTGGCTACTGAAGGAGAGTTTGGGGGGTAACAGTAAAACCGCGATGATTGCGTGCGTGTCGCCTTGTGATTACGACGAGACGTTGTCGACGCTGCGGTACGCCAGTCAGGCGAAGCATATCCGAACACGTGCGGTTGTGAACCAGGATTTTATTTCTGCGACCGAGAGGGATGAAAAGTTGGGAGAGATGCAGGACACAATTAATAAGTTACAAGACGCGATTGCGCAGACGTCCAGTAGTCATAAACAGCAGACCGACGCACAGATGTTGGAGCTTGAGAAGTTTAGAAAGGTTATTGCTTATTACGAAGACAAAGCCGAGGTTGAAGGTATATTCTTTTACAGCGTTTGTATGAAATTAGCTGACAGAACAGAATCAAAACGAAGAACAATAATGCAAGAAAACGCGACGGTCAAGACACATAACAGGCTCATTACAGAACACATCAAGGAGCTTAGACGAGAACAGGAACAGACAGTGAATATTATTCCAGACGAGTATTATGATGAGTACCAAGCGCTTTTGGACGACACTTTTGTATTTGGACGTGAACTTGCGGCAGATGTAGCGCTTTACGTGAAGCCGAAATTAGTTTTAGCTTAAATTAAGGTTTAAATATTACGTAAGATATTGCATAACTTTAAAATAGGGTGTAGCCCTAGAGTTGTAAGTGAAGTGCAAAGCAGTCACGCACCAACTGAACGCCGGAGAGCGTGGATGATCACGAAATTCAAGAACTGTTCAAGTTCACGACACCGTTCACACCACAGTCAACAACACATATTCACAATGTCAGAAACTGCTATTTCATACGGTGAGTTTGTGCGGGATTGAATATGTAGGACAACGCTAATGAAGTAGCTGCCCTTATTTTGGCTGACGCCGAGGTTGAGATCACATCCGACAAATTGATCTCTCTGACCAAGGCTGCCGGTGTCGAAGTCGAGCCTGTATGTGTTTTTAAAGTAATGAGTGAAGGGTTGGGCTAATGGGTCTAGATTTGGGCCAGCTTGTTCGCTAAGGCTCTTGAAGGAAAGGATGTCAAGGACTTGTTGACCAACGTTGGTTCAGTTGGATCTGCTCCTGCTGCTGCCGTTTCTGGCGGAGCTGCTGCTGAGGCTACCGAGGAGGCTGCCGAGGAGGAGGCGCCTGCTGAGGAGAAGGAGGAGTCTGATGACGATATGGGATTCGGCCTGTTTGATTAAACGGCTATGAAGAAAAAGTTTGATGGTAAGATAGTGTGATTGTTGTATATATAATATATTACATGGTCTTTACTTTACGTATTGTATATTGTGAAGTATATGCATTGCCAAATCCAAACCATGAGAACAAGAGAACTAAATAGAAGTATCATTAGATTCAGACAAAATCGGGGTTGAAGTAAGCAGCTCAGGTCTTTTTTGTCTGTACATGTAGAATTGGACAAAAATGATTGCGTCCTGGAATACAGTTCCGAGCGAGCCTAAGATCCATGACAGATTTAACAAAAGATACTTTGGGTCTGATGAGAAAAGAATGATTTGAAAAGCGTATGTCACGTTGCCCATTGTCGAGTAGATGAAGAACAATACGGAAAGACCTTTTGTCGATTTACGCTGGTAGTTTTGGATAATTTGAGGGACTCGCGCGCTGAGGTAAAGGGTTGCAGATGTGTATCCCAGGATCTGTGGTCCAAGAGCCAAGTGGTCGTCTGTATCGTCTGCGTCTGGAGCTTCTGGAGGAGAATGATCACGAAAAAGGTATCCAATGTATCCTGCAAAACAAACCCCTAGAATAGGTAGAATATAGTGCAGAAAGAAATTCTGCTTAGACTGCACCGGAATGATATCTGCTTCGCTATCAGACACAGTGTTGATATTGTTGCTTAGCAAAGGCACATCGTCTGTCGTGAGTTCAGGCTCATCTAGGGGCGAGTCGTCGAACGTTGCGACTAAGTTTGTTGACTGATGATCGCGAGACTTGTAGAAAAATCTGTAGTAATACGCCGATGAGACTTCGACCGTGTCTGCAAACACGAACCATACTGCGAGTAGAATCACATCACGAAGGAGGTCAGCCCAGAGCGCACCCACTAAGTTTGCCAAATCGCCCAAAAACCATGCGGTAAGGAACAAGAGAGACACTCCTTCTGATCTTTATTTTATCAGTACATTTCACGACGTAGAGTGAAACACGCACGATTTGGTTCTAAATTGATCTAATAACTGAGGCGCGAGCAGTACGATCCAGCATGCAATGCTGATTGATCCAAATATACCAGACAAGGCTAAACTGAAACTCGATTTGGTATCTTCATACGAGGTTCCATTTACAGCGTACAATGACCATGGCGCACTTTGCGTAGGCTGTAACTGTAGTGGGATCATTTTGGGTGTGTTCTGATTAAAACAAGCAAATTTGCTGGAACGGCTGTCACAAACAAGAAGCAGACCGAGACCGTGATGGCGTATTACGCTTTGACCAGGCTGGGGCAAACCAGAATACTTGACCGTTTACTATCTTTACACACGCCGTTGTTCTATTTGTATATATATATATATATATATATATATTATATTTAGTAGTGTATCTTACAATATAAATTATGTATAAATTAATCGTAGATAGTCAAGAGCAATCGCTGATACAGTAAAAAGCGAGATGAAATTAAAGTTGGGGGTACATGTCTTGGTTTGGTTACACCACGTTCCGTGTCTGGCTCTTGTCAAATTTGAAGTGGCGTATAAAATTATACACCTAAAAATTTTGATATTATAAGCATTCTTCATATTATTTTTTTATAGTTCAGTCATTCATTCTGGCATTCGTTTTTACACTCGTTACCATTCAGATTGATTAGCAGCATAAGAAAAATGGTCAGGTCAATATACATCACGTTGTTGCTTTTAATAGCAACAGTTTCAGCCGAGCTCAACAAACGACAGCTCATATTCAACACGACTGCGGTTGAGACTGCGACGGTTGTTCGCACAATTGTATCGACTAGCTTGCCTGCTGCTTCGACTACTGAACCTGAAAATACAGTTGTTAGCACTGTGGATGTGGTTACTGTGACTCCAGATGCGGCCACGTCGTCTACATCGGCACCGGCGTCAACGTCGACATCTATAATCACATCTACGCCTACGACATCGACACCGACAACGAGTCAAAGCCTACAGCTGTCGACCGTGTTTATCACATTATCAGGTTCAGTCATTCAAAGCACAGTAACACCGACCCCGACTCCGTCACCAACTACAGCCACAACAGCATCCACAGACACAGAGCGCAGTTCCGGTCTATCGAAATCAAATCGCAACATTGTCATTGGTGTCGTAGTCGGCGTTGGTGTGCCACTCGTACTCGTTGCTATCGGGTTCTTGTTCTATCGTCGGCACAAAAAGGCGAAGAATTCGGTCTCGCCGTTCACACCTGCTGGTCTGGTTATGCGAGAAAGTGAAGATGCGCCTGATCAGTTCAGGTCGAATCTGGATCGGTATCATCAACCAAACCAGGCTTCCAATTTCTAGGTAGTCATTCTGTAGATAATAATGTCATGATCATATGTATATTTTTTTACGCGTGTGTGTATGATGCAAGCTTCTATTGTAGTGATGTACGCGCCAAAGTAAATAATGTGCCAGACATGGTTGAAAAAAAAAGAGAGCGACGCGTTGTGTGAGTCTTGAGAGAGCAAAAGACGCGTCTGGAAATTAGATTGAATGCGGAGTGGCTGTGCACATGGCTGTGTGACGATCAGTCAATGTCGTGTAACCTCGAACAGTACCTTGCATATGCGTTTGTGGGTGCAGAGGTATAAAGTAATAATAAATAAGCTATTATGTAATGCATAGTAACTACATAGGTTGTCTCATACTATAAATCACTATCATATTGTGTTGTAGAGTGTCGCCTACAGGCGCCTTGTGGCGGTGCGTGCAGCATCTTAGACGACGTCGAAAGGACCCTGTCAAAAAATCTCAGTTTTCATGCTCTTTGATTTAGCAAATTGCGTGATCTACTACTTGAAGAGATAAAGTACAATATGGCGTTATTCCAATTACTGTGTGGTATGTCAAAGTGTCAAGTGATCAATAGCTGGACTAATAGAGAACAGGTGCACAGAAATACGACTGGGGAAAAGTTGGAAGTGCGAGTTCTGTTGCGAGGTTTGCGAGTTCGAGTGATCCAAACTTTACAATTGGCGAATCTACGCCGTACGCAGAGGTATGTGCTGTATGTGGGCACAAAAATACGCTAACAAGGCAGTTATGGATGGGAACTCATCCTTCAGTCATGTCTGTGGACTACAAGACTCATGAATCACTACACGAGATTCTGAGTGCGGATCACTCGCTGATTGGAACTTCAGTTGCGACAGAATTTGACGGCTACGCGGATTTACCGTTTTTGTTTAAGGTGTTATCAATTGAGAAGGTCCTGTCGTTACAAGCACATCCAGACAAGAAACTGGCGAAGATTCTGCACGAGAAAGATCCAAAGAACTATCCAGACTCAAATCATAAGCCCGAGATGGCAATCGCGCTGACTGACTTTGAAGGGTTTTGCGGGTTCAGACCAGTTAGCGAGATCAAGCACTTTTTGGACGCCGTGCCCGAGTTCAGAGAATTAGTGGGTGAAGCAGCCGCGAGCAAGTTTGCGAACGCAATTGATTTGCCAAAGAGCAAGGATGATGAACAAGCGAATAAGAAGTTATTGCAACTGTTGTTGGGCGCGGTCATGACTGCACCCGACGACAGTGTCAAGTCTCATGCCGCTACACTTGTGGACAGAGTCAAATGTGAAGGCGACAAGTTTGTTGGCGGTGGTGCACTCACGGACTTACTTCTCAGACTCAATAAACAGTTTCCGCTTGATATCGGTCTGTTTTTTGGTATCTTTATGTTAAATTACGTCACTCTTTCACCTGGTGAAGCCATCTTCCTTAAGGCAAAGGATCCACACGCGTACATCTCTGGCGACATTATAGAGTGCATGGCCGCGAGTGATAACGTCGTGCGAGCAGGATTTACGCCCAAGTTCAAGGATGTCGACAATTTAGTTGCCATGTTGACTTATGAGTGTGCGCCAGTCGAGCAGCAGAAAATGAAGCCTGCCGCGTTTGGTCGTGCTAGTGGAACCGGCACCGCACAGTTATACGACCCACCTATACCCGAGTTTGCGGTTCTCCGGACCGCGGTCACGGTGGGTCAGAAGGAGACTGTTAAGGGCCTAGACGGACCGGGCATTATTGTCGTGACGGAGGGTACAGGCACCATCAAGGCTGGAAGTCAATCTTTGCCTGCGCAAGCTGGGTTTGTGTACTTTGTCGGAGCAGGAACCGAAGTTGAATACGTTGGCCAAACCGGCAGTTTAGTGTCATACTGTGCATTTTGTGAGACATGATTTAGTCCACATGTTAATTAGTCCTGTTTGTCTTTGTTGGATAGTAATATATTGTAGTTATATGTATATATACGTAGGTAAAAGTCCGGGTAACTTATCTTGACGCTGAACATCGTCGCTTCATTCAATCAATCAACAACACTTAGCCACAGGCGGAACAGCACAATTATCTGATTAAAATATGGACGCAGACGATTTAGGCGCATCTCAATGGGATGACGTTGCGACTCCACGGACAGAGCGTGCAAGGTCATTGTCTCCTGCTGCTTCACCGCCTTTGAACGGTACTTTGATTTATTATGAGATTTTGATTGAGCTAGACTGATTAGTTAGAATTAATGTCACCGCCGCCTCCGGCGGAAGAGGAGCCGGTAGAGGAGCTGCATGGAGTAACAAATGGAGACCAGCACGAGCACCCCGAAGAGGTGCCGGTGGAAGAGTCGACGGCGACATACGCGACCGTGTCTGCGAGCGCATCACGGGCAAGAGCATTGCGGATGGCGAGATCACGCAAGTCATCGCTTCCTGCTGGTGCAATTCCACCGGAATCAACGCATGGCCTTACGAGCCCGACGTTGTTTGAGGATATTGACCCGACCAGCAATCCTCTAGGTCCGATTAAAGATGACACACCTGAAGCTACCGAAGAAGAGGAAGAAGGTGATGGGGTTGATGAGATTCCCGAAGAATATGCGAACGAGCGCGGGTTGCAGAGCGCTGCGGAGTCGGCCAGGGCAGCGGCACAGGCTGCAGCTGATCCGGGCGCGTCGTGGATGGCGCAGCAGCCGGCATCAGGAAGCGGGAAGTACATTCCTGTTGAACAAGCTGCGAATCCGACGTTCAGTATTGCGGTCGGGGATCCCACGAAGATAGGCGAGTTGACGGGTGCGCACACGGTGTATACTGTCAGGACTCGGACTACGTCAAAAGCGTTTCGATATTCTGACTTTACAGTTACGAGACGGTACAAAGATTTCAGGTGGGTGTATCATCAGTTGACCAACAACAATCCTGGGATTATTGTGCCTGCGCCGCCGGAAAAGCAGGCGTTTGCGAGGTTTGACGAAAGTTTTGTTGAAGGAAGACGGGCTGCACTTGAGAAGATGTTGACCAAGATCACGCAGCATCCGGTGTTGCAACGTGATGCCGATTTGAAGTTGTTTCTTGAAAGCGATACTTTAAATAGTGACATCAAAATTCGGGAACGGTTACAAGCGGCGCAGAATGAAGCCAAGGGAGGCGGGTTAATGGAGACCATTGGCGGAGCATTTACGATTGGGGGAAAGTTCGTCGAAACGGACGAGTGGTTTGTTGACAAGCGGGCGTATATTGAAGCGTTGGACCTGCAGTTACGGGCGCTTGCACGGGCATTGGATACAGTGATTGTTGAGCGAAAAGAGCTGGCGGATATGACGTCTGACTTCGCAACCGCGCTAAGCACTTTGGGAGAAGTCGAACTGTCACGGCCGCTGGCGAGCGCAATCGCAGGGCTGTCAGAGATTGAGCAGCGGATTAGGGATTTGCATGAGCGACAAGGATTACAAGACATGTTGACGCTCGGGGACACAATTGACGAGTACGTCAGGTTGATTGAATCTATCAAGACCACGTTCCAGCAGCGACAAAAGTCGTACTTGTCGTGGCAGGTGGCTGAGCATGAGTATTCCAAGAAACAGCAGTACCTTGCACGGGCGATGCGAAACGGCAAGACTGCGCCTGAGAGGGTCGGGTTAATGCAGGAAGAAGTGAGCGAGTACGAGAGACGGTTGTATACGCATAGGGTTGGGTATGATGATATTTGCAAAACCATTAAAGCCGAGTTTGACCGATTCCAAAAAGAGAAAGTTGATGATTTCAGGGCGAGCGTTGAGACGTATCTTGAGAGTGCGGTCGAGTCGCAGAAGGAGGCCATTGAGATGTGGGAAACGTACTACGAGAGACAGGGGTTTGCACAGGCTTAGTCTATATACTACACTCTATTAAACTATTTACACTGGTATGTTACTTAATATCTTCTGCCGCGTTTGGTCTGAACCTTTGCGTTCTTGGCAGGTTTGTACTCAAACTCGTCCAGCAGGTCAGTCAGGTCATCAAACGCATTTGCCTGGCCTTCATCTTCATCTTCCTCTTCCACAGCCTGTTCCTGTGCTGGCTCAGACTCTGTAGCTGCCTCTGCCGTTGTTTCTGCTTCAGTCACCACCTCTGCCTTTGTTTCACCAGCCACTGTCTCTTCACCTGGTCTTGCACCATTTAATTTTCCATATCTCTGATTAAATCTTGAAACTCTTCCAGCAGAATCCGATGGCTGAGCCGCGAGTCCCTTAATTGTTGGGTTCCATATTGGATGTATTCTTTGATCTCTTAAATATCTCCATTCTAATCTCGGATACGGTGATTGTCGTGTATAAGTTGAACCATCGGATAACTCGACCTTACAGTCAAAGTTGAAGTACACTGCTGGTCTGGTCTTTCCGTACAGTAACTTCCGCTTCACACGCTTCTGTGAGATTGCCGTCATGCTTTGGCCTTGTTGTGCTAGAATATGAGGGGGTATTGTAGCATATCCTCTTTTATTCACAAATCCACCTAATCTGTGTAATGTCGTCATTGTTTGTAATTTATTCAATGTGCACAGCGAAATAGTGATGTTTTGACTTTTCACGATATCTCGAGAACGGCGTCTACCAATACCCCTTACCCTATTCTAAATACCTACAACTGAGGTTAGTATTAATGAGTTACCCTGTCTTTATCATTGTCACTTTCACAATAAATTTCCCAACCGAAACAATTCTTACCACAGGCATAACAAAAGCCGTATATGAATGGCTCGAGGAAACGCGTCTAAACGACCGGTCGTCATTGGAGGTTTGACCAACAGTTCGTCGTCGTCGCTCTCTGGCCCTGTAAATTCTGTTACTTCTGCTCCTGTCACTCCTTTGCCCGATCAATCAGTATCAATTAAGCCAAATGATTCCGTACAGGTTTCACCAGATACGGCAGCAAAGACTGAAGATGATTCAATGAATAGAGATGCTTCACTTGAAGCTCAGAGATCTTCACTGTATAGTGAGCAGAGTGAATCAACAAAAGATACTTCGTCAATATTAGTGCCACATCCTTTACTAGACTCACTCACGATATTCATCTTGATTGTTCAGTTCCCGAGTTTGATTGTGTCGTTTATTCATGTCGTTTTTGCTTGCTTGACATTCATCCCGCCATCGGTGCCCTCATCTTCATTTATATCTTCACTCACTCATTCAACACCTTCGTCACCAAACTTACTCACAATTCTATTTGCCGATGTGGCAGTCGCGGTCGTGTCAATTTTCTTCTTGCCCAAAATGCGTGGAGTCATGGTTGACTTAGGCTCGGCCGTGATTTCGTCTACTTTAAGCGGCGGAGGAACAAAGATTGCGTTCTATTGTACTTCAATGCTTCAGCTCGGCAGGATCATTAGACATTCGTTCTTTCTTATCAGACGAGACTCTTTGTCACCAGTATCAACTCCACCACTGTACGTTCCTGAGGTGTCCGCGTTTGACGAGATTCTGGCTCCAACTCCACAATACTACCTTGCCACAAGTACATCTGGCATCTCTCGTATTTGGGACATGCTATCTGGCTCAGCAGGTTGGTTCGGACAAGCAATGGCAGTTCACGTCGTTGGACAAAGCATGTTATACTCTATCCGTCGCATGTTTCTTGAACAAGGCAATAGACTCAGCTCGATGCCTGCTGCATCGTCGCCTGGAATGGACGGCTACGGTATAGACTACGAGGCAGCAACGTATCAGACACAGGCCAAGAAGAAAAAGAAACCGGTGCCTGCTTATAAGCACCAGCAGCCATCCATCTGGACTGCACTGGCAAACACACTCGTGCTTGCTTCGCGCGGCGAGGCAAAGCCGGACACTGACAAATCTCAAGAAGGACAGTCGCTGTTGTCGTCTTTGATTTCAGACGACCCGGCGAATAATGGATTAGGGTACAGGCCCTCGGCGACCGAGCCGGCGTTGTATAGTTGCGTGCGGTACGTGCTAGAGAACGAGGTTGCGTTCGAGATTTCTCCTGCTGGTGTGTCAGTTGATGCTTCGCTTACAGGTGTTGCGCCCGATGCGGTGTATGACGGCGTGTCTGTGAGGGTGAATGGTATTTTATGGCCTGAGGTTTCTGTGCAGACCGTGGTCCAGCATGAAACGGATCCGATCGTGCAAGCTTTAGAAGACGCAGTCGCGGACGAGGTCGATGATGTCGAGCGTGAGACGTTGCTGGTAGTGTCTGGTCTGACGCCGATCACAGAGTACGAAATTGAGGTTTGCAAGAGATTTGCTAGTAGAAGACAAGTCACAATTTGTCGAACCAATATTTGCACCTCGCCGAAAGAACGTGAGTCTAACGTGACATGTATATGAACGAGCTGACGAATAGAATCTGTTTCATCGCAACAACCGTCGCGGCCGCTGTCACCTGTGACGACTTTACTTGACACGTTATGCACTACCAACGCGCTTTTATGCGACGAGAAGCAAAAACTCAAACGATCTAGACGTGAGCATTCGAAACATTTATCCGCGCTCAGGTCTGAGATCGATAGCCTTCGGTCTCGGTTAGGTACGGTTGACAAAGGTGATGAAAGAGCGTGGCGACGTGTGCTTGCGTTGCGTGAATCGGTCCGGCGGACGGAAGAAGAGATTGAAGCTTTGAACGCAGAGATGGAAAGCCTGGAAAAGGAAGAGTCCGCAGTCGAGCTTGAGATTGGGGTCCGAAAACAGGCATGGGAGAACACGATGGCTGAGCTTGAGGTTGTCAAGTCTGAGTTTTCCGCATTTGAAGACGAAATTGGGAACCGTGAGCGCGGGTTGGCAAACGACGAGTCTGCGGTCCAAGTCCGTCGCGACCGATTACTGTCTCGGCACAAAAAGTTGCTGCTTGATTTCCAGCGTGCGGACCAGGAACGCCGATGTGCATGGGACCGCGAGTTTGCGCGCCGGAAGGTCCAGCGTGAGCAGCTCCGCGACCGGAGACAGGCGATAGAGGCCGAGTTTTCGGCGTCAATCACGACCATGGAAAAGGGAATCGACGATATCAAAGAACGCACTGCCGGCGTGTGGCAGTCTGCGTCTATGATTAGCGAGGCCTCTGCGATGACCGTGTCGCCTGCGGTCTCGCTGACTGATGTTCCTTCGAATCCGGAATTGGAATTGGAGCGAGAGGTATAGCGTTGATTCGGAGTTGTGTTTAATACATTATTTGCATTTACCAAATCAGCCGACAGTCGTGTCGTTCATATAGCGATGGTTTGAATTGTCGTTCACAAGCGTTTGAAAGATGTTCGTAAACCGGGATTAGGCATCTGACACCTATTTTGAGCAACTGTCATACATCGCCAGCAAGGCAATTTAAAATGCCATTCATGTGACCTGATGCATTTCAAATAACAGTTAGCCTCAAACGCCTTGTTGTTTAATATTGCAAAGGTTGGAAGTGGCATAGCAGTGAGACTGTATAATAGTAACATTTTATGACAAGCGTGACACTTAAAATCAAAAGCAACCCAGATACAGAATGTAATTCATAGTAATATATACATTAATGCGTGCTATGTACAGTGTTATATACAGTATTGATCTTAAATATCTTTATGATGCCTTAAATGCCTTTTCTTCAACTTTTCGTCGTGGGTAGGATGTGTATGTGATATACGAGTAAAATGTCTGTTAAAATAGACCATCCCTGGTCCAAGCCGATCATTCACATAAATTCTGTCGACTTCACCGACCCAGATTTCGTGGTCGCGAACTGGGAAGCAATGTTTTGTATAGCAATCCAGCCTTGCAAACGCTATCGGTGCGTTATCATGCGAATGTGCGCTTGTGCGATTCAACATTGGTGTGTTGAATGGTGGTGACGACGTCGGGAACGCATCTGCTTTGATATCCGTATCGTCCCCAGCGAACGCGGCCGCAATATGCTGTGCTCCAGGCGACCCGGATAACAAGTTCACACTAAACTTGCCCGACAAATGAATCAGTCTTGACGTACTCGACGGCAGTTTCAGATTAAAAGATAGCAGCGGATTCCCTGGCTCTGCGACTGACACCGACGTGACCGACGAAACCGTCGCGGCTCTGGTCTCGGTCCCATAAGACACGGTAATGACTGCGAGTGCGGATGGATGCGACGCTAGCACGGATTTGTACTGTACCGCGATATCGGGCTTAGAATGTACTGCTCGCGTGAACGTGAGGACGGAAGCATTCAAAAACCTGATCAGCATCGAATGCAACGACACGATTGTATATGCGTCTGCACGCGTATTGTGTTGGTTGTCGACAAGTAGTGCACGTGACTGCCAATAAGTACAAGCCCCTTGTGTTAATTATGCTCAAACCTTAATTTTTGAACAGTCGGATTTGAACAATAGAAAATTAAAATGTCCCCTGAATTATATACACAATAACCCGTTAGGGTTGAGGGTTGAAAGAGAGAAGTCGTCAAATGGTGTGCGCAAATACTCGTCCGATAGAAGTGTACTACTATTACTTACTCAATTACGCCGTAGACTAGCACTGTGATTGCTATTTGCTCCCGTCTATGTCGTGCAAGCTGAAACGTGCAATAATTAACCAGCAAAGTTTTATTCAATTTGAGAACTGCGCCTCGTTAAAAATGTGCGTAGATTTCGCGTGAACTGAGCGTTTGATCGTGGTGAAATGTGCGTTCATCATACTAATAAATACTGTGAGGTATATCTTGTTTGTTTTGATAATACTTAAATGTCAAAACAACTATAGCACAGCCGCCTCCCGGCAAAACTACCTTCAAGAACACGATAAAAATCATGAGCATCTGCTCTCTGCTTCTGTTCGTACCTGTTCTGTACTCCTGTTTACATACCCATCGTCGACAATCTGCAGTTTAGTTTAATAAGGAGTATCCTGCGATAGCCTGAATATAGATTAACTTTGTGAAATTTGGACTGTAATTTACCATTTTAAATATACATACACAATGAAACAAAATTTTTTTGTTGATCTGTTGACATTCTACAAATTACTGTAATGACTGCAGTTACTCATACTGTTACTTATTTTCACTAGTATAAAGCCCTGTATTCTGCTGTCGTCTGCTCTATCGCCTCCCAGCTTACTAAGTTCATTGCTACATAAAATTTGTCACTCTATGAATACTCGTTCTGTTGAGTTATTTAGCCCTGTCGACGTGGAAGCAGTGGCAACCGATTCCGCTGGACAGGACTCAAGTTCTGGCTTAAAGTCTAGCAAGAATGGTACAAAGGTACTTTAATTCTGCAGCTCTATACTGTTCAATATGTCTGCTCACACTTTGGAAACCCCTGGTTACTATGACCCTATTACTTTCATTCCAGGGTCTTGGTGCAATTTATGATGATATCGGAACAAGTCTTTTATATGTCTATACCAGGTATCATAGCCGAAGTTGATTATTTGGTTTTGGTTTGACATTCTGGAAGTATCTTGCCTACCACCTCACCGACCGAGAAGCAGACCTTAGGTGCAATGTCCTGTATTTTTTGGGGATTCACTTTAGTTGTCATGGTCAAGTACTGCTTTATCGTCTTGCTTCTCGGTCCCAACAATGGTGAAGCTGGCCAGATTGTAATCTATTCCAAACTTGCACGTACTCTCCATGTCGGACCTCGTGGTGTTTTTTTTTCTTGGTGAACAAGAACCTTGCGATCAGCTTTTGCTTTTCAAAACCGCTACTAGAGTCTCGTTTGTCAATGATGTCAGGTCTCAGCTGAACGGATTGTTTGGCCAGAAAGTACTGCCTGGTTTACTCATGTTTATGTGCTTCTTTGGCTGCAGCCTTGTCATTTCTGATGGTATCTTAACTCCTACGACTAGTGGTATGTATCATCACGCATAATTTGTTTCTAATTTTAACACCAAAATAATGCTTTCTGCCGTCGGTGGTGTCGCTGTAGCTACTCCTAGACTTAACAATGCGGTACTTCCTGTCTCCCGTGTCATTTTAATTGTCTTGTTTGTTGCTCAAAGGACCGGTTCAGGCAGATTGTCCTACGTTTTTGCTCCCGTTGTCTTTGTTTGGTTCCTTGCTATCTCTGTGATTGGTATCATCAACATCTCTCGCCATCCAGCCATCTTCAAGGCCTTGAGCCCCAAGTTCGCCATTGTGTTTTTAAGAAAAGAAGGCGGTGTCGATGCTCTCGATGTCATGCTGGCCATGACTGGTGTCGAAGCCATGTTTGCTGTTACTGGACATTTCGGTGCTTTGCCAGTCCAACTTGAACTTTCATGTGTTGTGTACCCTGCTTTAATGCTAGCATACCTTGGTCAGGGCGCGTATTTAATCAGATACCCTGATTCGATTACGAACGTTTTTTATCTGTCCCTGCCGGGTGGTGTCGGCGGTAGGCTTTATTGGTTTATGCTCGCGCTGGCCACGTTGGCGACTATCACTGCCTCGCAAGCCCTGATCATCGGTGTGTTTGGTATTTTTCGTCAGCTGATCCACATTGACTGTTTTCCTTCGTTTCGCGTCATACACGTGTCCAACATGACTTTCAGTAGGGTTTTCATCCCGGCAGTGAACTATATTTTTATGGCCGGGGTCGTTCTGACCACTGTTGGTTTCCAAAACGGTAATGCCGTGACGGCCGCTTACGGACTTGGAGTGTCGATGGATTTTCTTGTCACATCGCTGTTCATCATGTTCTGTATGATTTACGTCTTTCAACTGTCGTTCTACGTCTATGTCACGTTTGTTCTCGGGTTTGGCGTTCTCGACATGTGTTTTGTCGTCGCGGGTATCCGCAAGATTCCTCACGGAGCTTGATTTCCGCTCATCATGGCTTTTATCTTTACATGTTTCATCTCGTTCTGGCGCTGGGGACGTGGACTCAAGGTCGACCATGAGTATGACAGCCGCGTCAGGCCCGGCAGTATTTTCTTCAATGTTGACCGTAAGGTCGAACTTACAGTGCACATGCTAGTGCTGGGTGAGTCCTCTAAGGGCATGTACGCTCCTATCCGCGCGATAGATGACAACGACGAGGATAATGCGAAGCCGCTTAGATTGCTGTCGCTTCCGGACAGTGACATGCCAAGAGTGCCGAACACGGTCGTGTTCGTGCATACAGGCGCATTGCATATGCTACACTCGCCCAACACGGTCCTGTTTGTCGTGTCGCGCTTGTTGGCCGCGTTCCCAGGTTTTCCAGAGCACGTGGTGTTTCTTGGCGTCAGTGTCACCGACGCTCCATACGTTTCTGGTTTGCAGCGTGTCACGTTGGCACCCATGCGTCGTGCTCCGGGATTTTACCGGGCGAATGTCAGACTCGGGTTCATGGAGACGACTCAGATTCCTGTCCCGGAGATGCTAGAGACGATTGGCGCGCACGATACGACGCAAGTGTTACACTTATCCGTGGACGTGCACGTGTAGGCGTGCAAGCGCAAGAATTCCTTGATTACGTTTGTGTGTACATTTGCGATCGAACAGCTGTTTACGCCGTTAGACAGATTGTTCGCACACAGACAGTACCTTGACAACCTTTACTCTGAGGATGGAAGATACCGAGAAGACGTTCTGTTTGTTGGAAGCGCGGTTAGATTGTAACAGTACGCCTTAAGATATACTTAAATTTGTTTAGCACTTAACAGACAATTTCAGGTTGAATAAAATATATCGCCGAGGAGTGTCGTACAAAATTGCGGGGTGTAGATCAAGACTGCGGGGTGTGGCGGTGTATTCACCAGCCATAGTTGGATGCCTCGGTCCGTATTGTGGCATTGTCGTTCCAGAATAAACGTTACCAGTTTAAATGGCAGTAATATATTAATTTGGTGCCATCAGCGATTAGAGATTCCGGGTTCTGCGTAGAGGGCGTAAAAGTGTCTCATGTGATTTATTCCATATAATCCCCCTTTGAACCTCCGGTATCTTCTTTTGCACAAAAGCAGACATGGATTCGAATGAATTGAAGGCAAAGTTGCGTTTAGGCGCATTGGCAGAACAAGTCGCCGTGAATCCGACATCTGCTGCTCCGGCGGTACAGGATAATTCTATTCGGGGTCTCGGGAATCCAGTGAAAGCTATGGCAGACGAGCGTGCAAGGGCTTCATTTCCTGTACGTGAGCTGACGTATTTTATTGATGGAGGTCAGAAGGAGACCGAGTTGAAGGAACGAATTATGTTGGAGATTGAGAGAGATCCTGTTTTTCAGAATGTGGATTACTATGATTTGACTAAAGACGAGCTGCGAGAGCGCACAATGGAGAAGATCACGCGGTTGACGCATTTTGTGGTGTCGGAGCGCGAAGAAGTGTCGTACTTGAGGTTTAGTTTGATTGGAGTTGTTGATATGGGATTGCTTACAAGAACTGGGTTTGTGATATGAGGACTGTTGGGATTTTGCTGATTGATTAGTGTGCACTACGGCTTATTTTTTGGCGCGTTGCGTGGGTCGGCGAGTCCGAAACAATTTCAATACTGGGTCTCTCAAGGCGCCGCCGAGCTGAGAGGGATGATTGGATGTTTCTGTATGACCGAGATGGGCCACGGCAGTAACGTTGCCGGTCTCGAAACCACGGCCACTTTCGATGAAGGCAGTGACGAGTTTGTCATACATACGCCGCACGTGGGTGCGACTAAGTGGTGGATCGGTGGTGCTGCTCATACCGCTACCGTATGTTTTCCATGATCTGGGTTTGAAATTTGGCTGACAAGGTACAGCACACAGTATGTTTTGCACGGCTAATTGTGCGCGGCAAAGATTACGGAGTCAAGTCTTTCGTTGTGCCGCTTCGCGACCCCAAGACGTACGATCTCAAGCCAGGTATTAGCATTGGCGACATTGGCAAGAAAATGGGGCGCGACGGCATCGACAACGGGTGGGTGCAGTTCACTAACGTGCGTATCCCGCGGCAGTTCATGTTGATGAAGCATTGTCAGGTCAACAGGAGCGGCACAGTCACGCAGCCGCCGCTCGAGCAGCTGACGTATGGCGCGCTGATTGGTGGTCGGGTGTCTATGACTGCAGACTCGGCCCAGATGAGCAAGCGGTTCCTGACCATTGCCCTGAGATATGCGGTCGTGCGACGCCAGTTTACGGCGAAGAAGGGAGAGGTAGAGACAAAGCTGCTGGATTATACTTTACATCAGCGCAGACTTCTGCCGCTGCTGGCGCAGACTTTCGCAATGCAATTTAGTGCTGACGAAATGCTCAAAATGCATCGAGCGTTACTAAAGCGTATGAACTCGACCGATCCGTCGGACGCCAGAGGTATGAAGACCGTCATTGAGGAGTTGAAGGAAGTCTTCAGCACAAGTGCTGGACTCAAAGCGTTCTCGACATGGGCTTGCGCCGAAACGATTGATCAGACCAGACAGGCTTGTGGCGGACATGGGTATTCTGCTTACAATGGGTTTGGACCTGCCTACGCGGATTGGGTCGTGCAGTGTACTTGGGAGGGGGATAATAGTATTTTAACTTTATCTGCCGGTCGGGCTTTGATACAGCGGTACCTGCAAGTACAAGCAGGACAGAAGGCGCCCGAAGGTACTTCTTATTTGAACAAGATTGCCGAGTTGAAAGCCGCCAATGCCGGATCGCGTAAGATCGATTCGGCCGAGGTGTTAGTTGAGGCATGGGACGCTGTTGCTGCGGCGCTGGTCTTCAAGGCTGGTGAAGCGTTCAGCGCGCTTAAGAAGGCTGGCAGCTCGACCGACGAAGCGTTTGAGGAGACCTCACAGTATCGATTCTTGGCTGCCCGAGTACATACGAGGGAGTTTATGGTTAAGAAGTTTTTCGAGCGGATTTCAAGTGCGGATGCTGCAATCAAGTCGGTGTTGAATGAGCTCGCATGTTTGTACGCTCTCTGGTCGATCGAAAACGATGCCGGTCTGTTTCTCCAGGCTGGATACTTCACTTCAGCTCAGATTGACGAAATTCGTGATCTTTCAAATTTATACTGCCATACAGTTCGTCAGCAGGCTATTCCGTTGACTGATTCATTCAACTTCAGTGACTTTTTCATCAACTCGGCGATTGGGCGCTACGACGGCAACGTGTATGAGAACTATTATGAGCATGTCAAGAGGCAGAACCCAAGCAAGGCGCAGGCGCCGTACTATGAGGATGTTATTAAGCCGTTTGTTGAACGACCTGAAGAAGTTTACGTCGACGCGGATGAGCTGGATGAGGACGAGTGATAAAATATTTAGAGAAATACAAAGATTTTTTGCATGGTGAAAGAGAGTGTGTGGGGCGTGCTCAGGGGTCAATTGTAAAAGTAAATCTAATCCCGTAAAGTTACTCCAATCAAAGACAAGATGCGTATACAAACGGCAATTTTGCCAATATTAGTACTGGCATGGGTGCCGTACGTGACCGCGTCTGCCGGTGACGTTTTGCCCGAGTTTAGGGCGTGTGTGTTGAAATGCATTCACACGACATGCGTGTACGGTCCCGAGCTGCCGTTGCATCTCCGTGCCATGTTCTGGGACTGTTCGCAGAATTGCGACTACAACTGTCAACGGAGCATCACAGCCGACAGGATTGCTGTCGACAAACCCGTGTTGCAATTTCACGGCAAGTGGCCTTTCAAACGGGTGTTTGGCATTCAAGAACTTGCGTCGGTTCTGTTCTCCATGGCGAATTTCGTGCCGCACTACTTGATGTTCAAAAAACGACACGAGTTACCTGACGATGATACGCGTGCTAATCTTTTTTTAAAGAAGTATTGCGTTCTGGTCACGATCGTCGGCATGAACGCGTGGGTATGGAGTTCGGTATTTCACTGTCGGGATTTCAAACTGACTGAGCGGCTTGACTATTTCTCTGCTGGTCTGACCGTTATGACTGGATTTTACTTTGCGGTCGTCAGAGTGTTTCGACTAGACAGAATGGGTTATGGCAAGATCCGGCGTGTGTTTACGCTGCTCTGCGTGGCCGCCTTGCTTGCACATATCTCGTACCTTTCGTTCATCCACTTTTCATACTCTTACAACATGTTAGCAAACGTCGTCATTGGAATTTTGCAAAACACTATCTGGATCTGGTTCTCAATCACACAATATCTCAAGACCAAGGAATCCTACAATCTATGGCCGCTATGGAACGTGCTGCTGTTGTCGGCCGGCATGAGTCTCGAATTGCTGGATTTCCCACCGTTGTGGGACGCAGTCGATGCTCATTCGCTATGGCATGCGGCAACTGTCGGACCGTCTGTCTGGTGGTATTGCTGGATGCAGTTGGATTTGACCGTGTTGGCGAGGAGTAAGAAGGCTAGAGACTAATGGTGCAGGGGTGGGTTGTATATAGAAGCAGTATTAATTGAAGGGCATCAGTATTGTCGCCTAAAACAAGGTCTCGTTTTACACAAGTACTGTAGGTGAGACCACCTACTAGAAATTACTGGTCAGTGTGGCCAAATGCAATGTAGCCGACAGAAGACCAATGGCAGATTAGCAGCTTTTTAACCGCTGAATAGACTCAAATTATTTTGCTGTTCTACACTTAAACAAAATTAACTGATCATAGTGTAGGCGTTTGGTGACAACCGAGTTATCAGAACTTCTAGCAAGTACAGAATCAATTGAATACTCCCTCAATTTCAACTTGTATTGACAGGAGAGCAAACTAAGGCTTTGGCTGGGAAGATTTCAAAGATTTATTCTCGCAATCGAAGAGGTTTATGTCTGGAATTTAAAAAGCGCTGGGATGGTGTTTGATTGGGTTTAGAGGGCAGCTTCTGTATTAATATAACGAGATGTAACGTATATATTCATGTAATGAAATACCAGGGTTGTTAATTATCTAGTATATCTACTTGTATGGAATTAAACTGCTCTAATCACGCAGACCATATGAACAAAGCGTACAGAATAGAAAAGGATACTAGGTCAAGTCTCGTAAAACCACAAAACATTCAGCTATTGTTATTGAATTCTGTCATCTATTTAAGCACTGACCTGTACAGTCACTTGTCAGGTACTGTCTGAATAGGCGAAGTGCAGTGTGTTTCTACCTCAAAATTCTGCCCAAGTATTTACTATTTTATCTGTAGAAAAACATGCAATAGTAGAAGTCGAAAGCAAGCAGAAATTTATTGTTTATCAGAATCAAACTATTTTCATGCTGTTCAGCAGTGCATACTCTGTGCTTTTTTCATTGGCGTAGCGTTCAGCATTTGCTGTGACATCACGTATAAACTCTTGTATTAAAATACCTGGAATGCCTATCAACCATCTTTATCGACATAAAATAGTATTAAAAATTTGACAGTTTAGACACTCTGCTTAATCCATACCGGCCTCTAGCGTCCTTTGCTGTTGCTGCTCAAGAGTTTTACTTACAGCCTAAATTTTAGATAAATCGTCAATTTCAGTACATTCAAACAATCTTCAGTCATCTTAAAGCAGATTAGATCTTTATTAAGTTACCTTATAAGTGTGACAGTCCTCTGTAATGTTGTAGTACTGGACTGTAATTGATCACGTCTGCAATCTACAAACCCCTTACATTTACATATTGGATTTCGCTCGAGCCATCCCCCCCGCCCCCCGGAAACCCTCGTGAAATGCGACGAGATTTAAGCAGAATCATGTCAATACTAGCAATCATATTGATCTAAACTGGGTCGTTATAGTGATTTTATCTGTTCTCTGTCAATATCTTACTGCTGTTGTTGTTAATTTTATATACTGAATCGAATGCTTTTGTCGTGATTGTTCTGATTCTGTTGTTTCTGTAGAAGCAGTTTAGGGCCAAATCGAGACGAGAAAGGTACAGCTCTGGTATGCCATACCCAAATAAGACGAAATTCACCGCAAGCACTGAAGCCTTTATAAGCGGCCATGTCTCCTTGTTCCATAGTTTCTTTTTTTTGTTCCAGTTCGCCTCTATTTATAAACACACTGCCTTGTCTATTTCTTGTACACTTGTTCAAATACTTTCCAAACACACTGTATGAATGATTTGTTTCAATAACTTCTTAAGCCAACATTAGTTTAATGAAATTAGTAGCAATGCTCCGCTTGACTTTTAAAGCCGGTGATGCTCCTGCTGCCTCGACGCCTACCACTGCTTTGAGCTGCAGAACTGCTCGTGTTTCCAAGCCTATCAGACTCAGGTTGAGGTTCAAGAAATCTAAGGCTAACAAGCCTCAGCAACCAAAAATTTATCTCCCTCTTGGGAGAATGATCAAGATCGCCGCACTCAATGAGCAAAAGCGTCACCGCGAGATGAAGCGACGGTCGCAACTTGTCTAAACAATAAGATGTTTAAATTTACAATGGAGTTGGGGTTTAGCTTGGGATATTTCGGTCGTATATTTGATTTTAATTTTTGCTTTTGGCTCTTGGTTTTGCTTTTTCATTATATATCGTTCATTTTTAATTTTTGGCATTCATTTTGCATTTTTGTTTGATCAACCATTTGGGGTCTGATTTTGGATGTTTTGTTTGTAATTTATCCATTCATTTAAACATTCTTTTTTCGGCATACTGTGATATACTTCAAAAAAAGGGTTTCTATACCTAATTCTTGCATTTAGTAAAACAACTACACTCAGATATATATGTCTAATTTCTTGGATCGGCGTACTTAGTTGAATCAGCGCTCGTTTAGATCGGACTGACGTAGACTCATAGACATGGTATGCCTGATATGACAAATCACATTATTTGACATTATTAATGAGGTGTAATATAGTGCTCTTGTTCAGTATTAGAATGAGGCAAACCCAGCAGAGGCAGAAGTGACGATAGCGCGAACGGCAGCAATACAGATAATGACTTCGACAGCTAGAGATATAACAAAATATGATCAGTGACAACAATTTGAACTTTTCACAGATATGATATATTGAGTACAAGAAGTGTTTAAAAAGTACCTTGTAAATACTCGTCATCGTAATAATCCGAACGCTGAAACGACTTTAAGATCGAATATAGTTTAATCACCAGCACTCAATACCCCCACAGCATCGATATAAACGACATAATTGCTAAGTTAATAGCTTCCACTGTTTAAATACTGTCGAGCACCGATACCATCTTGAAATAACAATCATAAGACTTGAAACTAACAGTTTTATTCTGTATTGGTGTAGACCAAAATCGTGCGGCTCAGCCGTGGTTACTATGGAAACGCTTCAAAAAAATGTAAACAAAAGTACATTTTCTACACTTGAATAGATTTGCATCGGCGCGTCTCGACGCGACTATTCAATTAAGAGGAGTTTAGTAGGCCGGTTATAGTTTTGGAGACTTTGGATTGGTGTAACTGGAGCAGATCAAGACAGACGGTTTGCAATTGGACTAGATTGGATGTGGGCTGGTCAATTGTATAATTTCAGGTAAGGTTTTGTATTGGGACGCAAATATGGTGCTCATTATTTGTAGCCCTATTTGAAGAACAGTTAATCTGACGCGTGATGCACTAGTGTGCGCACGAAAGTACACGAATTATGGCCGGCAGTCCTTGGGCGTATATAGCGTCTCGGTCAGCAGTTGCGGTCGGGCGGAAGAACAGCAAATCTACTCCAGCAGAAAAGAGGCGCGGGCCGGAACTGCGCATGATCACAAGATACGACACTCCACCGTCATCGGCTGGAAGTGCGCCGTCGTTGGTGTCGCCTGTGCCGATGATGCCGATGACACCAATATCTACTGCATCGAAACGGCGTGGTTCTGGGTCGGGAGTGCGCATTGGTGATTATGTATGTGGCTGAGGTTTGGTGAGGTTTGCAAAGACTGACTTTTAAAGATGCTGGGACAGTGTATAGGTAAGGGTGCATTTGGGTCCGTGTATACGGCTATGAACATATGGACTGGGGAAACGGTTGCTGCAAAACAGATCAGCGTCGCGAATCTTCCAAAATCGGAATTGCAAAAGATCAGGGTATGCCATACGCCTACGTACGTTTAAAGACGAGAGTTCATAGGCTGATTCGATATAGATGGAGATCGATTTATTGCGAGCACTTGATGTGAGCTCGTGCATGTTGTGAAATTATTAGTACTGACCAGCTATAGCATCCTAACATTGTTCGATATCATGGTTTTGTGCAAAGTGACGACATGTTGTACATAATATTAGAGTAGGTACTCGTCTGTTTACAGAGACAAGCTAATGAAGTTAGGTACTGCGAGAACGGTTCTCTGACACTGACTACAAAAGATTTTGGCGCATGCCCAGAGCACTTAATTGCAATTTTCACAGCACAAGTCTTAAAAGGACTAGTCTACCTTCACGACCAGGGAGTTATTCACAGGGACATTAAAGGGGCAAATATTTTGACAACAAAAGAAGGCAAAGTTAAGCTTGCTGATTTCGGCGTCGCAACAAGAGCAGTAGCGGACGGACAGGTAGTTGGCACACCAAACTGGATGGCACCTGAAGTCATTCTTCTGAATGGTGCAACGTCTGCTTCGGATATATGGAGTGTAGGGTGCACAGTGATAGAGTTGATCACAGGAAAAGCACCGTATTACGAATTAGAGTCGATGCAGGCGTTGTATCGGATCGTGCACGATGAGCATCCACCTTTGCCAGCGGCGATCAGTCCTGTAAGTTTGATTCGATGAGTAGGTTGAGTTTGACTGACAGGAACAGACATTGCATGATTTTCTGATGAGATGTTTTCAAAAAGACCCATTAAGGAGGCCGTCAGCTCGGGAATTACTGCGGCATCCTTGGATCAGAAACGCGCGAATGGAAATTGATGGCATGCCGCGAACTGGATTACCTACACCAACATATAGCAATGAACCAAAAGCTAAAATCTCAATTCTTGGACAGACCCGGCAAAACATACATTTAAACAGCACGCCTGTGCTAGCATTGCATCCTATTAAGGAAAAAACAGCAGAGAACAAGTTAAGATCATATTCAGAGACAGATGTGAGCGGCCGAGATGGTCAGTTTAGAGTCAAGATAGAAAAGAATACGATGCTAACAGGGACAGATGAGAACTGGGATAATGATTTTGAAATTCAAGCGTCCCCACAAGAGTTTACACGAAATATTCCTACCAAGTTTCGCAGACCGACGTTGCTACTGCCGCGGCCGGAAGTCGATCCAGAATCAAGTGTGAACGATAATGATTGGGATCGTGATTTCGAGGGCGAGTTGAATTTAAAGACTTACCCGAGGAAGTAGCTGGGCTGGCGTTTTCTGTTATTATTTGTGCTTTTTGTCAATTGTGTGGAATTTTTGGGAGTCATTTTTCGACTACGGGAAATTGGTTGCATTTGGTTTTGAGTTTTTCGACATCCTAAGCGAAGACGGACGTATTTGATTTATGCATTGAATGTATTTTTAGCAAAAAGTACAATTAACAGCCACTGAAGTCATCGAGGAATGCGTATTTGTGTGTATAGCGTAGCAGGAGGCGCAGCCCGACATTCAGAGTAGCCGAATAAAATTTGTTCTAGAACAGAGAAGGAAACGCAGGTCCAAGGCTTGTCCAGAAATAGGTCTGGTAGTAGTATTGTAGGTGCCTGAGTTACCGAGCAAGTGCCAATTCCGTAACTGCAGCCGCGATGGCTGCCAACGAAGTGTGACGTAAACAAAAACAGATGGTGTGGAATGCGAATACTACTTGGTTCGGATGCTGCGATGTCTACAATTACGTACGGAAATACGCTTGTTACTTGAGTGCGAGTGTGAGGAGATAACCGTTCAATTGTATGTGCAATTGACACTGTGTCATTTCGTGTTTACGCTGCCCATTAACACCAATATTACACTAAATTTTGATGAGTGCTTTGCTTATATTAAATGAGCTGGGGGAATTAGAATATAGGCTGGGAGCAGAACAAAGAATGCTTTTGACGTGAACCGGTTTAAAATATGTGCGGCTCCATTGAACCGAGATTAGCTCCGGTTTCATTAGTGCGGCGAACATTTCGAACTCGATCAATTAAATAGCATTGGAAAGGTCCCAGGGCTGAGCTTCGTATCTGTTCGTCTGAAGACTTTTAAGGACAGATAAAGTCAAGTCATTGTGTGCTTGATATTGTTAACTTTGTGCTTATTCTAGACGATTCTGTTCTTCGATCATTTTACAGCTTGAAGTGGAACCCAACATAACCTTTGGACAATTTAAATCAAATCACAAGATACAAAAAGATGCAGTTGATTGTGACACTCGAATCGTCAGAAGACATTTATACATTAGATGTCGCGTCGAGTATGACATTGGACGATTTACGTGCAGTCGTTGAGGCTGAGACGAATGTGCCCACTGACCGACAGGTTCTGTTCTATAAGGCTGCAATTTTAGAAGGAAATGAGCGTGAATTGCAGACGTTTGGGATGGAAGATTATGATATGATTATGCTGCGTGTGCAGCAGCCTAGTATTCCGCCAAGCGCTCGGCCTAATGCAATGAATACGTGAGTGATGTGTTGAGACTGAGAGGTTTGATGCTAAATGCTCGTAGCAGTCCAGATCAAACTGCTGTCATGAATGACGTGGAGAAAATACGGTTGCAAATGTTAGGAGACCAAGCACTGCGTGATATGGTTCGGCAGGTATATGTGCTCTTACATGAATACGAAGGTGTGTTGACAGGGATAGACATATCCAAATTTAGTAGACGCTATTAATGATCCGCCGAAATTTAGAGAATTACTCACCAAAATTGAAGAGAACAGATTGGAATCGGAAGAAATTAAACGACGAGAACTTGTATGTATAGTCAGATGTGAATTTAGATACATCTAACAATTGCTAAGAAAAGGTTGAATGATGATCCGTACAATGAAGAGTCACAACGAAAGATATTAGAACTTATACAGCAAGAAGGTAATTAGCTAAATGGAAGAAACGGAGTGCAACTAAAAAGTCAGCAATTATGGAGAATTTGAATGCAGCACTTGAACATAACCCAGAATCGTTTGGCAGAGTCACTATGCTTTACGTCCCAATCGAAGTCAACGGTCACAAAATCAAGGCATTTGTTGATTCGGGAGCACAGGCTACTATTAGTAGGTTTGTTGATTTAGCTGATTTTGTTACATCTAATGCGATTAGTGAGTCCATCCTGTGCAGAGGCTTGCAAGTATGTTACGATTAGGTGTCGAGGAACAGTGTACTGACAACCTAGTGTTATGTTTTTACTTGACAAAAACTTTCAAGGTGTCGCTCGAGGTGTAGGCACGGCGAAGATTTTGGGGAGAATTCACAGTGCACCAATGAAAATCGGAAATGCCTTTTTGCCTTGTAGTTTTACAGTTATGGAGGGAAAGCAAGTGGATTTGCTTTTAGGACTAGATAGTATGCTAAAATTGCTTTTTGATTTTTATGTATTGACTTTTTAGTGTTAAAGCGCTATCAGGCTACGATTGATTTGAAACGGAACTTGCTGGCTATTGGAGATGAAGAAGTGCCGTTTTTAGGAGAGGCAGATCTGCCTGACCAGGCTCGGCAAATCGATCTATCACCTGAAGAGATTGAGGAGCTTACGAAACAGAACGAACAGACCACTTCGCAGCTTCAGCCCTTGACTCTGTCGAAGCCATTATCACCTCAAGCCGGGCAAAGTGGATATAACGAGCCTCCGAGTCTACCTCCCAGGTCGTCTCTCCCATCAAATACATTGCCTGGTGGTAATACTGTGCCTGCAGGATCAGCGGCTGAGTTTTCAGACACGGAAGTCTTGCAATTGATTAGCTTGGGAGTTACCAGGGCAGAGGCCATTCAGGCCTTACAAACGGCGGAAGGCAATGTAGAAGTTGCTGCTAGTTTATTGTTTCAATAGTCTCATTGCTGGATGTATATTCTTGTAGTGGAAATAAAGTAGGTTGTACAAATGTTGTAACTTGTCTTATTCTATTTAAGTAGAATTACATCAACGTTGTCCGTAGTAAAGGGAGCCGCACGATCTTGAAATTTGAAATTTCGAATTCACGTCACACGTAAGTGCTCTGGCAGCAATGGATCAGACATTGACGTATTACGAGCTATGCCGACATAAGGCTGCTGTTAAAGGAGTACCATGCTTGTTAGATAAGCGGCCGGATTTGAGTGAACGAAGATCAAAGGTCGATGCGGCTAGTCAGGCATACGAAGTGGAAGCAAAAGCGATTGTGAGAGGTCTGAAGTGAGAGTGATTGGTATGATATTGATTCTGAATGATAGTACTCGCATATTGCGGCATTGTACACGTATTTGCTGTCTATACGACCAGCTTACTTGTCAATGTCTACACGGACACCATTGTCACCGTCTACAACATTTTCAGGAGCACAAGACTTTCCATTCTACACGAACACGAAGCGCTCACTCACAAACGCACAGCGCGATGAAATTGATTACGAGTCGCGACAAATTATCCAGCAGTGCACAACTCGGGTGCGCAGATTAGAGCAGGTCGAGTCACAGCGCCTCAAGATGCATGACGACGCTCCAATACTGTCTAAATTTCTGCGTGATCCGAAAGCAGAGGGGCGAATGGCTACGATTGTGTTGCATCGGAGGGGTGTCACGCAGTTCTTAAATCATTTATTGAAAGTGACGTCGGAAATGCAGACAGATTTGCAAGAAGTCCGGGTCGCGAGAGAAGCAGAACGTGCGAAGAGTCGGTTGAATAACGTGAGCGGGAAAGGCATGAAAACGAATAACGTCATCACAGTGGAGCAAATGCTCGCGGCCGAGGAGGAACAGGACCAAGTACTCGCTCAGGCTCCACCGGAACTGCTACGCGAGCTCGAAGATGAGAATTCGGCTCTACTGGCAGAGTTCCAGGAGACACTCGAGCAGGCTCAACAAGCGGAAAAGTCATTATACGAAATTGCGGCGCTGCATGGAGAGCTTGCGATGCATTTAGCTCAGCAAGAAGAAACTACACAGCAATTGTATGACGAAGCAGTCCAGACTATAGGTTCAGTTGAAAGCGCAAATACGCAGCTTGAAAAAGCTCGGAAACGGAATCGAACGGCGTCGAAGCTGATCATATTTATGTCTTTATTTTTAGCATTTTTTTTGCTTTTTATAGACTATGCTTCGAGGTAAAGCATTGTACATAATATAATCAAGTATAATGATGGAGATGATTAGCACGGAGACACGGGCCGACAGGGCTAAAATAGACCGAAGCGAAAAGTGTGGGGCTGTTGCCTAGTTTTGTGCGACTACTCGGTTTTGTGCAACTTTACCCTATTTTGCCGGACGCAGCCAATTTTGACATGATTCAGGGGTAAATCTCTAGCTCTGCCAAAAAGGGAACTGTACCCGCGTTATTTGGTGTTGATTTAGAGAATTAGGTGAATAACATTTATTTATTGCAATTACTTTAATTATATTATTATTTTTATTGATTTTTGGGAGCTGGATAACTGTCTGCTATTTACTGGTGAAGAGAAGCCGGTTGTGTTTATTTTGCCGCTGGATATGACCATATTATGGGTTGGTTAGAACCTATACATAGTATAGCATGCTTGGGCACATACAGTCCCAGTTTAAGCCGGAGAACAGCACAATCTTTCCGGGGTCAGTTGATTGTGTGTGTGTGTGTGTTTGTGTGTGGAGCGAAGGGTTCAAGTCCAAAGGCTCTTTATAGCTCTCCAACGCCGATCTATTCTTCATGTCCAATTCTGTTATCCAAACATTCTTGCTTGAAGGTCCTATCGTATGTTAATACGTTAATGATATAATACTACGTCGTATCTAATAGTAAACAGGACTTCGCTGGGCAACAATTGTCAGACTCAATTACATTTTACTTACTGTCTACTGCTGGTGTTAGTAATATGGTTTATTTCTATTATTACATCCATCATTAACATATCTGAATAGATTGCATCATTTCTTGCAGGGTTTGTTGCAAACAACATTTCAATTACTTTTTATACCTTTGCTGCATTCTTTTCTGCAGGATTGATACTAGTCATACCTGCTTGGCCATACTATAATAGACACCCTCTCAAGTGGTTGACAAAGTCCGATTGATCAACAAAACAAATCAGAACATATGATGACAGTGAACGACGGCCTTTACTTGGTACGTACTTGTTAAATCATCTACAACCATCGTTCTAAGTGTAAAGGGATTTGACCTTTCGACCCAGCAGATCAAAGTCATTGCAATTGACGAGAAACTCGAGCCTGTGTTTCAAGCAAATGTCGAATTTGATGTCGACACTCCTGAATATAAAACACGTAAAGGTGTATACACAAACAAAGCCCTTAAAGAAGTTTATGCACCCGTAGCAATGTGGATCAAGGCATTTGATATATTGCTTGGAAAAATGAAGGACGGTGGACTCGACTTTTCAAAGGTGAGAAGCATTTCTGGTGCAGGACAGCAGCATGGCTCAGTGTACTGGTCGTATGGAGCTGAAGAAGTTTTGGAAAAGTTGGATCCATCGCAAGCATTAGAGCCACAGCTTGCAAAAGCATTTTCGCATGAAATGAGCCCAAACTGGCAAGACCACAGCACTGCTAGTGAATGTGACTTTTTAGAAGAACAACTTGGCGGGCCGGAAAAGTTTGCTGAAATCACTGGATCAAAAACACATCATGTAAGGGTAATCTTTCTGTGCCAATTCCTTTCTCTGACATTTAAAGCGATTCACCGGTCCTCAAATTCTTCGGGTCAGACATCGTCATCCTGACGATTACAAAAATACTGCCCGAATCTCACTTGTTTCTAGTTTCTTTGCCTCAATACTTCTCGGCTCTATCGCGCCATTCGACGTCAGTGACGTGTGTGGCATGAACTTGTGGGACATTCCCAACGAGAAATTCGACGAAAAGATTATCAGTTTGGTTGCTGGCGGCGAAGGCAAAGAAAAGGACGAGCTGCTACGGAAACTCGGTCCGGTCGAACCAGATGGCGGCAAGAACCTTGGTTGCATTAGCGATTACTATGTAAAGCGTTACGGGTTTGCAAAAGATTGTATCATCACACCGGTTACTGGTGACAACCCATCTACTATTCTGGCTCTACCTCTACGACCGCTAGATGTCATTGTCTCGCTTGGTACCTCCACAACTCTGCTGGTCTCGACACCGGTCTACAAAACCTCACCTACTTACCACATGTTTAGCCACCCGACTACTAGAGGACTATACATGGGTATGCTGTGCTACTGCAATGGCTCGCTTGCCAGAGAGAAGGTTAGAGACGACATTAATGAGATTAAGCCCCCGTCCGCTGAAGACCCATGGTCGTCTTTCAATGAGGCCGCAATGGCTTCTCCCATCCTAGGCACCGAAACTGAAGGCGAAATGAAACTTGGTGTGTATTTTCCTCTGCCGGAAATCATTCCAGACTGTCAGGCTGGAACTTGGCGGTTTACGTCTGACGCTTCTGGTCTGCACGAAACCGACAAAGGATGGGACCTGCCTTCAGCCGACGCGCGTGCGATCCTCGAAAGCCAAAACCTGTCTATGCGACTCCGTGCAGGCCCACTGTTGTCTTCAACCGGACAGCCTCGTCGCGTGTACGTTGTCGGCGGCGGTTCGCGCAACCCGGCCATCTGCAAACTGACTGGCCAAGTCCTCGGCCCGACCGAAGGCGTGTACCGGCTCGAGCTTGGTGGGAACGCGTGTGCTCTTGGATCCGCTTACAAAGCTTTGTGGGCGGTCATGCGGACCAAAACCGATGGCGAGATCGAGAGCTTTGAAGACTTTCTTGGAAAGCGATGGGACGAAAGCACAATGATTGTCAAGGTCGACGAGGGATATCGGGAAGGTGTGTGGGAGAAGTACGGCAAGGCATTGAAGCCGTTTGACGAGGCGGAGAAGTACGCAGTGAACTACTAGATGTACAGTAAAGTTTTAAACGTTTCTTTAATTTGTTTTCTCTTGTTTGTTTTGATACTTCATTTTTTCAAGAAATCTTCAATTAATGCTTGTTTTGTGCATATAATAAAACTAATAAAAATAAACGCCATTATGACATGTCTAGAATCCATTCCATGCTGAAACATGCAGTAACATTAATTAATAATCAAAGGCAGTGCGTTTTGGTATAAAAAATATAAAAACAAATGCAATCCTACTCTGTATCTCCTGCGACCTTAGCCCGCCACCCCGCAAGGGTGCCTTTGACGAAATCGAGCCTTTGCATCAACTGCTCGCCGCTACCGTCACGGGTCTTGACACCGCGCTGGACGTCGTCTGTGTTGTTCATCCGTCTGGCACGATGTATCATCTGGCTCAGAGGCAGGTCGACCGCAGCGTGAGAAGGGTCGATCAGTTTCATTCGCCGGCCGCAGTCCGCGAGCACAAGCTTGTAGTGGTCGGTGAAATTGAATTGCAGCTCGCCGCTGCTGAGACGAAACATGACCGCCTGCTTCGTGCGGATATAGTCTGTCATGTAAGGCAGCGGTGTCATGGGCTCGTCCGTGCGTCGGCCGGCGTAAGATGTCACGTCGTCGCCAGTGTAGAGATGTTCGGACATGTACGCCCGAAAATGCTTCACGAGGTACATTTTTTTGACCAAGGTCTGTGGCACGTTTGATGTGCTGTAAGTGTAACGTTCCGCGTAAGGTTTGTTTGAGTCGGTAACGTAATCAAAACGGCCAGAACCAGGGGTCAACACGATTGAGGTGGAGTCGTTAAAGTAAACGCCCGAAATGCCATTAGCCAGCTGATAACCCATGCCATACTTGTTGGAGTAGTCAACCCACTGGCTAATGTACAACCGGACCGGACTCAACGTACTGGCGCTTTCTACGTATTTCCCTTGGAAAGCGTTTGCCAAATTCTCAATCGTCTCGGCCAAAAACGTCACCGATACTCTGCTGTCTTTCTTGTATCCATCTCGCGCGTAAGCTTCTGGCAATGATGGCACGGACGGCACTCCAGCGGCACGTCGTGCTGCGTCAAGTTTATTTACAGTGTCGATCTTGTCACCGATCCGGCGTGCTCTTCCAAGCGGATAATTGTTGGACTGAGCAATATTCTGTGGCATATTGACAGGAATATCAGTCAAAGGCTTCGAGCGCGACGATCTCAGTGTCATTCCGGATGCAGGATTCTTCTGGTACTCTGACGCCACATTCGAAACAATCTGACGAATGTTGGAAGTCGACACCTTTGGCGACAAACACTCAGGCAAAATCCGGGCGGAACTTTTCAGTTTTGCATGTACAAGATCAGATTCCGGCTCGGAAGGCTTGACTGCAGTCTCCATTTTGAGCACAGCTATAGGGTGACCCGCACCCCTAGACACGAGCCCACCGTCACCGGATCCTGGTCCAATACCAGCTGCCGCAGTCAGCTTCAAGTAGTTTCGCCTGGAGATAGTCGGGCTTAAATTTCTCCAATGCGGAACCCCCTCAATGCAAGTCGCAGGTAGCTGCGATGGCATCTCGCCGTGGAAAAACTCATGATCAACAATCTCGTCTAAAGAAGGACGTGCATCTGTCTTGTGTAAGCGTAATCGATGTATTAAATCAAGCTTTACGTACTCGGGTCCCTATTAAGAAGTGCCTGAATCAATTCTTTAGCCGGTTGAGAAATGGCGAATTCTTCCGGGAAATCGTATTCAATAGCCTTGATTTTTCTAAGTCGTCAGCATACACGCAGTCTATCCAACCCATGCTAATTACTTGTAAATAAGATGAACCTCTTTTGATTGAAATGGCGGTTTGCCAATTAGCATGGCGTATCTGTCACACAATTAGTATATGGTGACGCGAGTGATATCAGTCATACAGAATAATGCCGACCGACCACAAATCAACTTCAAAGCTGTGTCCGTCCTCTTTGCCAAACAGCACTTCGGGTGCAATGTAGTTTGGAGTTCCGCAGATTGTCTTCTTACGATCGGTGTCTGACAGTAATAAAGCCGCTAGACCAAAGTCTCCAATCTTGATGTTCATATTTTCATCAAGAAATATGTTTCCAAGCTTGAGATCACGGTGGATCACTTTCCGTCCATGCATATACTTGACAGCGCCTAAAATTTGAATTAGGAAATATCGAGCTTCAGGCTCAGTAAACCGCTTTCGCCGTCGATGCATGTCCATTAATGTCTTGTTTGAACACATCTCTAATAAAATGTAGACATTGACATCGTCTTCAAAGCATTCAATGAATTTAACAATATTGGGATGATCCAAACTTTGATGAACTTTGATCTCACCTAGTAGCTATGATCCTGGTCAGAAACAGAAGTATGAAATTAAGAAAGTATTACATACCTTTGCTCTCGTCTTCGTAGATGTCAAAGATGCCTTTGCGACAGTCTTTGCAGCATATACATGGCCAAACTCATCACGAACTTCAAAGCATCTGGCAAACCCACCCTAGATTACTGATTAGATCACAGCAATGACTAGAAATCAAAAATTCACAGACCTCCCCTAAAAAAATTCCTCTATAAAACTCTGCACCGTTGTTTTTACTTCGAATCAAGACGGGTGGAGTTTTACATAGTGCACTTGCCTTCTCACGTGGCTTATTTGACGACTGTTTTGGTTTCTGAATCTCGTCCTTCTGCTTAACCGTCGGCACAGCTGTCTCTGCAGTATGCGGTAATGTATCTATCCCACCTACTTTATAGACATTGTTCTCGTAGAATTCTTTCAATAGCAAAGGTGCTGGACTGGCAGACTGGGAGAGAGCCATTCATTGGAATTTAACACAGTTGTAAATGAATGAGAACTGTTTAGATACAATAGACAAAATAAAGCTATTGATTTAAGCAGACACAGTAGTATAGAATCACAAGTCTCTGTCTGGACAGTCAAAAAGTGAACTTTTGTTTTTTGAAATCGAGAGGCGGACAAAGTTCGTTTACATTTTAGAGTTTGTGTTGCCATGACAACTGTAAATGAATTACTACATTGTAATCTTTGTGGCATAATTGCGTAACCGCATATATCACACAGTTCACGGTCACCGGATTTTGAGCGCAGCCGCGAGAGCTTTACCTTTCTCTCTTTGAGCGCTCCGATCAACGACAATCGACTTTTTTTTACTCTTTTTCTCGTCCTTTTGTCTCTCAGCGTTTTTGGCAAAGAAATAGTTAGATTCAAAGGTCTATTCAGTGTTGAATATTCTTATATCTTTGCCTTGAATTTTCTACCGCTTTTGCTGCAATGGCAAGTCAAGAACAGTGGCATTCGTCTGGCAAGGAGAGCAATCAGGGACCTCTCCAGGCTCTTCCTCCTCCACAACACACCCGTCAACCTTTTGGGTATGTCTATTTTTGTTGTCTTTTGAATCTGCTGCGTGTTCCGAATACTAATTCTAATTTTAAATAGTTCTCAACAAACAGGTCATCCTGTGCTACCTCCCCCACCTGCTCTAGGTTCAAATGGTAGTCGTAAGTCTTTAATCTTGCGATCTGGACAAACTTTTTGTTTTATTAATATTTAATAGGTAACCAAGGTTACTATCCTTCACTCCCATCATTACCTGGACTTGGAAACAATGTCAATCAGCATAGCGGCTACAATCTACCGTCAATGAACGCTCCGGCATCGTCCCAGTTGAACCATCCGAGTCAGTCTCCGTCTGCTTCTCAAGCTCCATTACCTTCAATTTCGTCGACTGTGGCTGGTGGTCCTCAACAGATTATGGGATCTCCGCCCTCTTCATCGGCATCTCCTGCTAATCAAGTTGCTTCTCTTCAGCAGTCCCAGCCGCAGCAGCAACTAGCCGGCCCATCACAGCTCACTCAGCAACAAGCAGCGTCAATTATGCCTCTGACTCAGAGCCAGGTCACTGCCCAAGCACTAGTTCAAGCTGCTGCTGGATCTGCTGCTGCTCAGCAAATTGCTGCTTACCGACCATTAAACGTCAAAGACGCTTTATCGTACCTCGATCAAGTCAAAGTCCAGTTCCAAAACCAACCTGATGTTTACAACAGATTTCTGGATATTATGAAGGATTTTAAAAGTCAAAGGTATGTTTGATTTAGTCAATTGAGTGTATTCGGATCGCTAACTAAAATTTTTAGTATCGACACTCCAGGCGTTATCGATCGGGTCTCAACTTTGTTCAGTGGGCATCCAAATCTTATTCAAGGCTTCAACACGTTCTTGCCTCCAGGATATCGTATCGAATGCTCGACAGATCCAAGTGATCCAAACCCCATCAGGGTCACAACACCGATGGGCACGACAACTCGACCTGATGGACAGGTTCCAGCTTACGATCCAAATAGAACATGGCAAATGGAACACTATTCATATAGCAATGATCCAATGGCAGAAGTAGCAACAAACTCAATGTCACAATTGCAGGCAGTTGCCAATGGATCGCGACAAGGTTCACAGAGTGATCAAAAGCGACTTGGAGGCCCGGTTGAGTTTAACCATGCCATCAGCTATGTCAATAAAATCAAAGTAAGCGTTTTATTCATGATTGAAGATTCTACTAACGCAATAATTGCAGAATCATTTTTCAGCGAAGCCTGACGTTTACAAAAACTTTTTGGAAATTTTGCAGACATATCAAAGGGAGCAGAAGCCGATTGCAGATGTGTACGCACAAGTGACTATGCTATTCAAAGATGCGCCAGATTTGTTGGACGATTTCAAACAGTTTTTACCTGAAGCTGCCCACCAGCGATCAGGCTCGTCCCCAGACGGCGGCGTTTACCCCCCCGTGACTCGACTCCCACCGGTGGGCAACTTTGCACCACCAAATGTGCCTAAAGAGAAGAAGAAACGGAACGCGCAGTCGGCAATCGATCCGGGCCAGATCCCGGTCACGGTTGTTGCTCAGGGAATGGTTGACATGCCAGCGCAAGTGTCAAGCATGCGTGGTCCGGGCAACAAGAAAGCTAAACTCAACAATAAAGTGGACGTGCACGCGATCAGTCCTACCCTAACCCCGATGATTCCAGAACCCTTGCCCCCCCCAGAACGGGCTGGCCCGTCGGCCGAAGAACTTGCATTCTTTGATCGGGTCAAAAAGTTTATTGGAAATAAACAAACTTACAACGAGTTTCTTAAGCTGCTGAATTTGTTTTCTCAGGATATTATCGACAGAAATGTGTTGGTTGAAAAGGCAGAGCCATTTATTGGAGGAAACAAGGAACTCATAGACTGGTTTAAGCGGTGTGTTGACTATGACACCGGAACATTAACCATTGAAAACATTCCGTATAAGAGACATCAGCTTGATTTGTCGCTTTGCAAGGCATATGGTCCTAGTTACCGATTATTACCAAAATCCGAGACACATATGCCATGCTCTGGTCGCGATGAGATGTGCTGGGAGGTTCTTAATGATGAGTGGGTCAGTCACCCCACATGGGCATCTGAAGACTCTGGTTTCGTAGCACATCGAAAGAACCAATTTGAAGAAGTGTTGCATAGAATCGAGGAGGAGCGTCATGAGTATGATCAAAATGTCGAAGGGAATATGCGGACGATCCAGATTCTGGAGCCATTTGCAAATAGAATTGCAAACATGACTGCCGAGGAAAAGAATAATTTTAAGCTGATGCCAGGTTTGGGACACTCATCCAAATCAATCTACCAACGCATCGTCAAAAAGATTTATGACCGAGAGCGTGGTCAGGAAGTCATTGATGCATTGCACGATTGTCCAGCCGTTGCGGTGCCTATTGTTCTTAAGCGACTAAAACAAAAAGACGAGGAATGGAAGCGCGCACAGCGTGAGTGGAACAAAACGTGGCGTGAGACGGAAGCCCGAGTCTTTTACAAGTCTCTTGACCACCAAGGTTTGACGTTCAAGCAATCCGACAAGAAGACTCTTACTACCAAGTTTTTGGTGAACGAGATTGATACTGTCAAGAAGGAGCAGTTGAATAAACGTTTGAATCCATTGACCCCTGGACCAAAATATCAGCTGCAGTACTCGTTTGATCAGCCAGATATTATTCTTGACGTTGTCAGATTGTTAAATTGCCATTTGGTGCATTCAAATACCTTTTCAAGCAATGACAGAGAAAAAATGGATGGGTTCCTGAAAGCATTCATTCCTCTTTTTTTTGGTGTCACTATTTCAGAATCAATAGAGGGATCATTGAATGATAGCCAGGCGAACTCTGCTGATGAAGATTCAGACGGTACATCGTTCAGTAGTAACAGGAAGCGATTAAAAGAAGGTGACCTGTTGCGGGATGTGCTAAAGAAGGCGAGACATGGACGACAGAAGCGGGATCGGGACGATGAGAGTCGGGAGGCGACGCCTGATGCTGGGTCGGCTGATGATTCTCATCGAACGGATAATGGTGAAGATACACAGATGCCGGACGAGGTCGAGAAGGCAGGTGAGATATGGATCCAACATGTGACCAAGCACGATGACGTTGTTCCTTATGGAGTAGATGTTCCCAATCCAGATGCCAAGCGAGTCAAGTACAATTTCTTTGCTAACACTGCAATCTACTGCTTCTGCCGACTATTTCAAGTGCTATATCAGAGACTGGATGAAGTTCGGAGGCTGGAATCTGAGATTTCGTCTGACATTCGATCGCGAAAGCCAGTTGAATTTGCGAAAGAGCTTGGGATTATCTCGACCAAGATTCAAGATATGGGGTTGGCATTCTCGCCAGAAAACTGTTACGGACAGATGCTGGAGATGTGCGAGAAGGTGATTGAGGGTGATCTCGAACATCAATGGTTTGAGGAGTCCTTGAGACAAGCGTACCGCAACCGAGCGTTTAAGATGTATACTGTCGACAAGGTTGTGCAGGCGATCGCTAAGCATGTTCACACTATAATTTCAGACGCCAAGTGTTCAGAAATTATCATGCTGTATGAGAAGGATCGAAATCAACCAAAGACGACGTCACGCGAACAAATCATTTATAGATTGCAAGTGGAAACTATATTAGGGCCAGATGAGAACGTGTTTCGGCTTGAACTTGTAAGTTGCTACAGTTTGCATAGCGGAATGGGGAATGCTAACTTGACAAAGAATGAAGGAACATCGACATTGTCTGTCCAGCTCATTAATCATGATGACTTGACGTTGAACAGTGCGACTACAGCGGAAGAGAAGTGGAAGTACTATCTTACGTCGTATGTGATGTCTGCGCCAACGGAAGGAGTTCCGGTTGAAAAGGTCAAGATGCCATTTTTGCGGCGGAACCTGCCGTCTGAAGACATTGAGACTGAGGAAGCTGATGCACCTGCGACCCCAAAGACGTACTCGCATAGTGGACTGCGAGTGCGGATATGTTTGAATACGTACAAGTTATTTTGGGAGGAGTTTACAGAGGATTCTTTCGTGCGTTTAGGAGTCAAGCCGTATAAAAAGCTACCGTGGAAAATTGACAACATTGTACGATAGGCTTTCTCGTGTTTGTGCTAGGCTTATGATTGTCAAATAATGCTTTTTTTCTCAAATTGTAATTAAAGAAGTTTGAAGTATATGAGTCTCACATGTTTATTGTATCAATTGGAATTGCTTTATGTATAAACCTTAGTATGAGTGGTGACAGTGGAATGAGACTCTGCGGCGCGAGAAGTTTACTCGACACGAGCTTAACTGCGTAGCAATTCAAAACCGGCACCTGAATATACAAAACTAAGCCATTGATAGAATTGACCTATCTGGATAGTGTTTTCCCAGGTACGTCTTTCTTTCCGTTACATGTTTTGTTTGCTTATTCTTGTCTATATCAGGCAGACGCTGACAGTACTTCTCCTAGTTTTTTTCTTCTCAATCATTCAGTCACTCGAAATTTTACAGATCCGACCGCCTGTTCGTTGAAACCATGGAAAATCAAGTCGAGCAGGCGGTGGAGATTGCATTGAGCAGCAATGCTGATCCTGCACTTAAACAACAGGTTGAGAATTTTTTTGTTGTTGTAAATACTATGCTAAACATGTGAGCAGGCAATGGCGTTCTGCAACCAGCTCAAAGATTCAGACGATGGCTGGCAAATGTGCTTGTCTTTGTTTATGAGTGACCGGAAAAGGTGCGTTTAGTGGTAGTGAGAAGGGATAAAGACTGAGCTGAAGCAGATCACCGGCTGTTCGTTTCTTTGCATTGCAAGTTGTTGATAGTGCTTTGCTTAAAAGGTCTACTTAGCTGTCGCACATAAAGGAGTAAGCTGATGTTGATGATAGAATCAATGGAACGGGTCAACAATTAGACGAAACCTCGTTTATGTACATTAAAAACGCGTTGCTATCTTACATTCAGAATGAATACCAATCTCAATCAGGCTCAGATTCAGATTCAGATGCAGTTTGTATGTTATTCTATTAAAGCCAGTTAACAATGTGCTTACTTAATTCTAGTCATGCAAAACAAGCTAGCACAGACGTTGACGTATTTTTTCTTACTTTCCTACCCTCACTCATGGCCAACTTTTTTTGATGATTTGTTGGCCCTCACGTCTGAAAACGGGGTTCCGTTAGGAAATGCAAGGGGGATCCAGTTTTTTCTTCGGGTATTACTCGCACAGCACGACGAAATTGCAGATACCTTAATTTTACGACCGAACGACGAAATGCGACGCAACTCAGCGATAAAAGACGCAATTAGAGTGAACGACATGGCCAAGCTCGCAAACGTGTGGATGGAGATTCTCGTCATTTGGACGAGTCGAGATAACAGGTATTTGGTTATCGAAAATTGCTTGCGGGTCATTGGATCCTGGGTCTGTAAGTAATTCTGTGGACGCGTAAGACCACACTGACTTTGACAGCGTGGATTGATATTTCGTTGATTGTGACACCACAGTACATGTCGATTATTTTTGGAATACTGCAGAATGAGACGCTGAGAGGAGCGGCATGCGATGCTTTATCAGAGATTATTAGCAAGAAAATGAAGCCTAGCGACAAGCTCGAGTTAATCTCGCTTTTAAACATACCGCAGACTGTCGGTAGTTTGTCGATGGGCAACGACATTGAATTTGCTGAGAAAGTCGCTCGGCTGACTAATGTGGTTTGCTTAGATTTGATCAAGATTATAGACGATGTAAGTGATTTGCTTGAGATGTGACTACCCAACTGATATGGTAAGGACCAGGTTCCTCCACAATTGAAGGAGAATGTAGAGAACTTGCTGAGCCAGCTATTTCCTTACGCGATCAACTTTTTGGCGAACGAATATGACGATACCTCATCCGAGGTCTTCCCTGCAGTGTCTGAGTATCTCTCATTTTTACGTAAAGAGAAGAAGCGAAACGTGGGACTGTCACCTGGTAGACTGTCTATTTTGACATCTATCCTAAAGACCGTAATTCAGAAGCTCAAATACGATGACGAACTAGAGTGGAACAGCGGTGCGGATGATTCCGAGAACGAGTTTCTTGAGTTTAGAAGCAAACTTCGGTTGTTCCAGGATGCAATTGCGGCTATTGACGGGGACCTGTTCATGGAAAGCATATCGAGTGTTGTGATTGATAGTTTGGATGGCAGCAAACAGGACTGGAGAGATGTTGAGCTTGGTTTGTTTGAGCTCGGAGCGTACAGTGACGGATTGAAAAACGCGTCTGCGCTGGTCACGAAAGGGCAAACTCCGACCAAGGCGGTTGAGATTCTGAATAACATGTTGTTGAAACTAACCAGTTCAAACGTACTGTCGCTTGGACACCCGTCGATCCATCTGCAGTACATGGAGCTTGTGGTCAAGAACGTCAAGTTTTTTGAAACACATCCGCAGCTGATTCCGTCCGCTTTGGAGATGTTTGTGTCGCAAGTCGGGATCCACAGTTCGAATCAGCAAGTCCAGGTCCGGTCGTGGTACTTGTTTTACCGGTTTGGCCGGCTATGCAAGAATTTGATCGGCGACATTTCTGAGACGGCGTTGAACGCGATAGGCGATCTGCTAGTGATCCACGCCGAGGTGCCGAAGTCGGACTCGGACTCGGACATTTCAGATGGAGGAGCAGGAGACACGACGTCGTTTGATTCAAGATTGTATTTATTTGAGATTGCTGGTGTTTTAATTTCGGTCGAGGCTGTGCCGGACGAGAAACAGGCTCATTTGTTAATAGTATGTAGGATTTTACGTTTTTGAGAGCCATGTGCTAACGAGCGCAGAGCATTTTGGATCCTATTTTCCAGGATATACAAAACAGTTTTCCGAACGCGACACAGGACCGGAGATTAGCGCTTCAAATTCATCACGATATCATGGCGATCGGTCGGCTTGGACGTGGTATTGTTGACGGTGGGAAGAAGATTTCTGATGCAGTTCAAGAACAGTACTTGTTAGCCAGCCGAGTAATTTTGGTGTCGCTGGAGACATTGTCTGGCCTGGAGATTATTCGTGATGCGGTATGCATTTTTTTACCCATGTATTGGGTGTGGCGACTAATTTGAGCAGAGCAGATTTGCATTTGCACGGATGGTGCCGGTTTTGCAGCAGCATATCTTACCGGAAATTCCGGTTCTACTGTCACGACTGTTGTCTGAGAGTAGCACGTCCGAGTTGATTGATTTTATGAGTTTTCTCGGGCAGTTAATCCACAGCTTCAAGGGCCAACCGGGCATCATGGACATGCTTGACAGTTTGTTTGGACCGCTTGTGTCTCGCATTTTCTACTCGCTCAGCATCTCTGCCGACGGGTCTACTGACGTCGAGATTGAGCAGAACGAGATGAAGAAGGTGTATTTTAATTTTGTGATGGGCATGTTGAATAACAACATGGAGGCCGTCCTTGTTAGTGAAAGTGAGTACTTATTTGTACGGCATGAAGTGCGGACTAACGGGATAGCAAATCGGCAGTTGCTGGGATCAGTCATGCAGAGCGTCGCGCATTACACGTCCACGAGCACTGACGCGTTTACAAAGAAGCTGGGAAACTCAATCTACAGCCGGTTGGAAGGTGTGCAGGCAAAGGGCTACTAATGTGTAAAGCATTTCAAGTGCTGTCATTTGAATTTTACAAAACGACAGAGCTGTATAGATATGACGATATGACTGAGCAGACTGTGCTTTGTATATAATATTAAAATTCTTAATTTTATTAATATTCACGTTGAACGATAATGGTCTCAAAGGCCTTTTAAAAACGCCAGTTTTCGTTGGCAGACTCAATAGCCCACTTGAACTTGTCGCGCAGAGTTTTGGAAAACAGTTTTTCGAGCGGAACGTTGAATTTCTTTGAAAACATGACTGATAGTCGCGGGTCAATGTAGTTGATTTTAGACGTCGTCAGCGCGACGGTCGAGTTGTCTTCCTTGTCCTTGAGCTGCAGCGACGTGTTGATTATACGCTCCCCTATTTTCTCAATTTGCACTTGTAGCTTCTCGACCGTCGACCCTGACTTCACGACCGGTTTCCCGGTCTTGAGTTCAAGTTTGTACTCCTTCTCGAGCTCATTAATTGATTCGAGATCCTCCTCCAGCTTTGACTCCGGCAACGGGTCTTCATTTTCCACCTCCCGTTTCTCGTTGTCTTTTGCAAACTTCTTGGTCACCTTGTCGCGCTCTCGCTGAACGATGGTGTCCACCAGCCGGCTAACGGCTTCATCCGTTAAGTCTTCGTCTTTCTCAAAAAATTCGGGCTCGGCCTTGACTTTCTTTGGTTCGAGGTCTGAAATCATCTGCTTAAGTCTGTACCGCTGGAACTTCATCTCCAGAATCTTGTCTTCAATTTTGCCCACCGAGATCTCATGGGTTTTCGGAACCGAGCGCTGATGGTTACATAAGATCGCGACCGCACGGTTGGCAGCGTTGTACGCTACAAACTTCTCATTCACGGTACCGACATTCGCAATTTTGTCCAACTGGTCCTGCATTGTTTTCGACGCATTATACGTTCGAAAAACCTTTGCCGACAACCCAGGCATGTAGTTTTGCAAGTGTCGGTTCAATGTCGGCGGATCGAGTCGGTCAAACAGCTGGTCTCCGACCGTTTTCGGCGGCTTTTTGAACAATTTCAGATTTTTGAAGACCTGTGTGTCTACTTCCACCTCCTGGTAAAAGCGGATCGAGTCTTTGCCAAGGAAATCAAACACGACCGTGTTTGGTGGTTTCAGCGTGATGTGTTCGTATCGCAATGAGCAGCATCCGACCGTGTCTGCCTCGTCGTCGCCTTTCTCGCCGCCAGCACGCAGCGCAAGAACGTCGATTAGGTACATTGCCGTCGCGCGCTGTCGGTTAGCCATAACCTCGTCTTTTAGCTCGCGAGTATAATCTTTTCTGATCCGGTGGATCTTGTGTTTCAGCATCCGCGCTTTTTCAAATTTTTTCATGTCGCTCATGCCTTTGAGCGAACTGTTTGCCGATAACATGACGTACTTTGTCGCGCCGTTAATGTTTTCTTTCCATGTCGCAAGCCAGGTCACCGTGTTGTCGTGCTTGACGTCTGCCCACTCGTGTCCGTCCGGCGCAGCAGGCAGCTCGGCTTCAGGCCCAATGTTAAGCGTCACCTGTTCAGGCTGGACCCTGGCCTTTAGCTTACCAGTTTTAGGGTGAGAGCCGCGGCCACGGAACAGACCTGGGGGTTCGATGCGAAAGTTGCCGACAAGTTCTTTCCTGCCGTCCAAGTAGCAGACTTTGTATTTTTCCTCCGCCTTGTCTTTTGCCTCCTTTATTTTCTTCTTCTCGGCTGCTGTCATAGCTTTCTTTTTTTGGCGTTGTTCGTCATAATAGTTGTAGATGTCTGTGAAATCACACAATTCAAACTTTTCAATCTTTGGTTTCTACCGAGTCAGCATGCGCATAGAATAAAATCGGTCTACGTACAGGTCCACTACATCTTTCCAACACGGCTTTGAAATCTTCAAAGAAATTAGCCTGAAAGACTTTATTCTTTGCATGATCAGTTTCCAGCATCGCGCCAAAAAACCCGGCGACTTCTTCAGCTTCAAGCGGCAAATCCACTTTTGCAGATTTGTATTTCAACTTGACGTGCTTCGGCAGCGGCTCATAAGGCGGCGGAAACAGCACGCCCTGGTGTGAGAGCGTCGTCCACTTGATTGTTCCGTCATTTTGTTCTGCTTCCCACCACCTAAACGCTTCATCCTCTTCGTCCTGTTCGCTTGACATAGATTTCTGCTTTGAAGCTTTTGTCGCGCTACCGTTGGCCTCAGCCTTAACTTTCGGTTTTGGGACAGGCGTAGGCTTAGCATTATCACGCTTTGGCTTTGACTCCACGACCGGCGTTTCCTTCTTCTTGGGCTTTGATTTTGCCGGTTCTACTTTCTTTGATTTTACGCATTCTTCTTTCTTCATTTTCTTTGACGTGACGCGTTTGTTCTATATAAAATTAATTATCAAATGCTTCAAATTATGCGTAAAAACGTACGAGAGGAACCTCTTCATCAGACTCTGATTCTTTATAATCCACTTCCGTCACGCTTTTCCTCTTCCTACTAGCTCGAGTTGAATCCACAGTAGCTTGAGTTGTTAGTAAAACGCATAGTAAGCAGTCAGAATCACGTACAATTCACTCTCATTGCCAGAGGCATGTCTTCATCTGATGACAAGTCTGCCATGTTTGGAATACTGAAAGACGCGACTGATGAAAATTGACGCGACGATTTGAAGATTAGTTAGATCTCAGATAATCAGTCAAGCTTTGTGTGCTTTTAATGACTATATCACAAGGTTTTGAAACTTTCTAGTATGGCAGACACGCACACGCTGCCAAATCCAGGGTGATATTGGTGAACGTGAAAAAGACAAGACGACGAGGCTGTATAGTAATAAGTAGATAAACGTTTGACGATTACCATCTTATGTATAAAGGAATTGGGCACGTCTACGCGGCTCGATTCTATACAAATTGTTTATATAATTGCAAAAATATAATACATGAAAGAAGAGTTAATGGTCTAATAATCCTGTAGCCGTGTCAAAGAACTCCGTTGCCGTGTTACCGTTTCCCATCTAAACCGTCAGCGCAGCTCCTTGAGCATCAAAGAAAGACTCACTCGTAATGCGTATTGCATTGGTTTCTGACTCTCCCATGCCAATATCCGCACGAACTTTTCGCTGACAAGCGAACTTTTTAAGCCTTTGAGAATCTCTGTGCCTTTTACTAAAGGTAAATTAAGGATGACTTTGAGCACACCGTCTGCGCGCATGACGATTCGTGATTTTTTCGTAGACGAGTCGGAATTATTTTGGTCTGTAGACTTCATTACATTCAGATGTAAAACTCCAGTCCCGCGTTCTTTCCAGCCTTGTTCGGCTTGAGACGGGTCAAGCGAGTATAGTTTTGCACGGCAACTGAACACAGACTCTTCCATTTCTTCACCGGTTTCGACTATTTGATCAGCGTTTAAACTATAGCGTAGAATGGCACATACTTTTCTTCGGTGGAATTAAATGTGCGACAGGTACAAAATCTGCTCCTGCGTCTTGCTCCTCTTCATCATTTTCGGCTTCCTCAGTCGCGTCTTCATCTTTCTTGTCCTTTGAGATTGCAGTCATGAACGGATTTGACGAGAATGATGAAAAAGGTGTGGGTTTAGAGTGCTATACGTCAGTAAAGCACAACTTAACATTGTGAACATACATCTGAAGTCGACCCAAACGTGCTCTTTCCAAAGAAACCGCTGCCAAATACATTACTGCCTGTAGATGACCCAAACATATTGGTTGACAAGCTTGATCCGAAGATGGATTTTGAGTATGAGCCAAACGGAGTTGGTTTTCTTTCCTTGTCATCTTTTGACTCTGATTCGACTTTGTCTTTGCTGCACTTCTCTGACTTGTCTTTTTCAGTGGAGTCTTCAGTCTGTGCTTCAATCTGTGCTCCAGTCTTTGATTCAGTTTGTGCCTCCTCCTTTGATTCAGTCAATTGTTCAGTCTTTGATTCAGTCAATTCATCAGTGTGCAGTTCAGTAGATTCTTCAGTCCTCAACTTAACAGATTCTTTATCTTCAGCCTTCGCTTCATCAGTCTTTGCTTCATTCGTCTCTGCTTCATTCGTCTCTGCTTCACCAATCTCCTTCTCTTCCCCTTCATTTGCTTCTATAACAGGCTCTTCAGTCTCGTTCTTGTCTTCCTCTACATTGTCTCCACCGTCTGTCTTCTTCTCATCATCCAATTCAGTCCTGGCCTTCTTTAAATCCTCATCATTTTCAACAACCTCCAAATCGCGTCCTCTTTTCTTTGATTCTACACCAAAATCAGCCATATTTTTTTCCCAATTCTTTATCATTTAGTCATACCATTAACCTCCTCTTCTTTTTCCTCTCCTTTACCTTTCTCTTGTTTCTTTTCTGCCGTCATTTCTCGCATAAGAAATCAAAACAAACAAAATTCAAACACAAACACTGAAAACATCCCAGCAATCAACACAAACCCCTTGCTTATTTCATCACTTCACCAACTTCACCTTCACGACTTTAAAAACTTCAAACACTTGATTTGCATTAAACAAGAAGGAAATGCGCAATGAATCGACAAGGTAAATATTCAATTATGTAATCTTATCAATATTAACTGACTAATCGTAAAAGGTCAACCTCCAACACCAAACAACAGATCTCACACGTTTTCAAACGTCATTTCGTCTTCAGTCAATCGGAATCCGGTCCAGCAAATGTCGCCAGTGTCGGCTAATGGAAGAGGCAAAAGCATGCAATTTATTTTATACATCTACTGCTTACTAACGATATCCAGCGCCTGCTCCAATATGGGGGTTCAATAATATGCAACAGCAGCAACAGCAGCAACAAGCGGCACAAGCACAGGCGATAGCACAGCAGCAAGCGACTGCAAGACCTAACCCGACTTACGCTTCACTCAGTTCAAACTCACAGCTAATTTCAGCTGGACTCGACATGTCCGAGTTCCCGCCTCTGAGTCAGGCAAAACAGACTTATTCAGGTGTGTCGGGCGGGTCGCCATATGCCAGTGTTGGTGCGCAGTACGCTAGATCAAATACACAGTCGCCGCTGCCAATGGCACCGCGGACAGCACCACCTGGTCTGGCGCCACATAACATGTCTCCACTGGAGCACCAGCAACAGCAGATTCTGTTACAGCATCAGCAGCAATTGCAGCAACAACAGGATATGCTGCACGGTGAGCATGACGACAAGACGTGGCCGGACGAGCCAATGCAGATGCGAAACGGGTTTGCTAGCAAACGACCCGACACCGAGGCTACGGACGACCATGCGCAAGACACCGCCGGGCTGCGGCAGCCGACTGGCGACATATGGCAGTTTAGCAGTAATCAGACGACGCCAGGGACCACAAACACAAACACAAGCTTTATGAACGAGCCGTCGATTGGCAGAGGGCTTGAGCTTGTCGATAACCAGGATGTCGGGTCGTTGAAGAAGGCGGAAGAGATGCCGTTTGGGTTGAGTGGGTTGCTAGACTTCATGAAACAAGATAACAATACCGATCTTGGACTGTTGGCTCTTGGCAGTGATTTGACAACGCTAGGCCTAAATTTGAATCAATCAGAGTCAGTATTCTCGTTGTTTTGAGTTTTACAATTTTAACTTCTCGCAGCACCGAACCGCTGAGCGCGACGTTTGGCTCTCCATGGGCAGAGACCTCAACGACCCGGGTCGAGCCTGATTTTCATCTTCCGGCGTGCTACCATGTTCAGTCTGCTCCTCCGCAGCAGACCAAGGTCGCGAACTTCAAGGACGAGACACTGTTTTACATTTTCTATTCGATGCCGCGCGACCTGATGCAAGAGGCCGCCGCGGCCGAGCTCACAAACCGGCACTGGCGGTACCACAAGGAACTTAAAGTCTGGCTGACGAAGGACATCAACAGCGAACCGATCCAGTCGACGCCACATTACGAGCGCGGAGTGTATACTTTTTTTGATCCGACAGCGTGGGAACGGGTCAAGAAAGAGTACGTGCTGTATTACAAGGCAATTGCCTAGACGTGTGCATTCTTTGTTTTAAGCTGTATTATATTTGTGCTCAAAATGCTTCAATGGGTTGGTTGGATGTCTACGCATGTTTGTATAAGTTAATAGACGACTCATGTATAATTCTTACTATTTTTGTAGATGCCATACGCCTGCACCTCAATTAAGCATTTCGCCGCAGTCATACTACTGACAATCACTGATAACCCGTCTACTTTGTGCACAATCATTTATTCATACGCAGTAAAGTTTTCTTCTTCCACGGTCGGGCGCTGCTTCAAAACGAGCGGCTTGCCCTCGACTCTCTCATAGATGGCCTTGACGTCGTCCGTGGTGGTCTCGAAATGGCTTGTCGCGTCATAGCTCTTCGAAATGTACACGTGGTCCGTCTTGCCGTCGTCCAACGGCTCGTACAGGTCCGTCACGCCGATGAACTTCTCAAGCACTGGGCCAAGCAAGTGCAGTCCAGGTGTGATTTCGTTAACCGGATTGGACGTCTCGACCACAGTTGATACCATTGCAACATACGTGCCCTTGAGTGAGACGTTGTGAGCGGACGAGACCATGGCGATGTAGATGTCGTGCTTGCGGTTGACTTGGTTTTGCGGGATGATGATCTGGACTGAGTCTGCGTTGTCGGTGTTAGGGATCGGGTGGGTCAGGATGCAGATTGCACGGATGACACTACCTGTCTTGACACGCTTCTCAGGGAAGTAAGTAGGGTCGCCGATGATGATTTTCGCTTTTGCAATCTCTTCTCCTGACCGCACACCGACCGCAACACCGTCTTCGTACACGACCTCGTCAACTGGTTTCTCCAGCATGTACGTTCCACCATAAATTGCAGATAGCCTACACATTAGAGCTGTTCGACAGACAAAAAGCGTAAACTTACCGAGCAAACCCTTGAGGAAGTTCACCGAGTCCATAAAGCGGGTACAGATACGGCGACTTTCCGAACCGGGCCATCGACTGCACGTACAGCAAGATCCGCTCGATGGCTTCTCTCGCCGGTTTGTTAATGTACCCGTCATCTAGGTACAAAGCCATTGCGTGGCCGATAAAGTCTCTCGTACCCGGCTCAAGTCCGAATTTTGAGTACACTTCGCTCATTGTGTTTTTGTCAAGATTGAGGCCTTGGTACGTCGACGGGTCGTTCTCACGGTAGTTGCCAATGAATTCAAAAAACCGTTTCATTCGTCGCTTCTCAAACAGACCCATCAAAGGTGACCGAATGGCCTCGTACTCGTTTGACGGTACTTTTGCGATTCGGCCGTCGCGGAAGACGTAGCTACCTGAGATTTGCTTGAATTCAAGGTATCTTGTGACGTCGGTGTGCTGCCTGTTAGTACTATGATCATCAAGAGTAAGAAACACGTACGACCAGGATGTTTGTCAGCTCGCCGTTCGCCATTAAGAATTTGGGAATCAAGTCAACGTTCCAATCTCTGTCACGACCAAGAGTAGCCCGAGGCGTTTCGCCAGGGCGATACTTCTCATAAATCTAAATGTTGAGTACTCTACGTCATTGATAACAGTCAACACTCCTACCTGTGTGAGAGACAGACTGGCACTTTCGCTGTGTATACTATTAGCCTAATTCACATGAATTAACGAGAACCCGTACCCTCCATAATGGTCCTGACGATCAATGTGTAACACTTTCTTTCCTTCGACACTAAAAATGCCAGACAAAATGCACTCGGTCAAGCCTGCCAATGCTGATCAGTCTCAGTTCGTAAGAGTCGAGTGTGTTGACATACCTGTTCCTAGACGAAGTCAGTACAGAATAAAACATATCTGAATCATATTATATACCAAGCACAATCACATCATACGTCTCATCCATCTTGTCCTAGTAGTTTCCAGTCAATTGTAAGTGATATCTCGAGGCTGTGCTGTTGTTGACCGCAAAGTCAGACCGTATCTCATATGCACGTGATCTTTGAAGTGATGTAGAGATACAATTAGCCATATCTACTTACCTACTATATCACGTGATAAATTTACAAATATTCAGGGGTCGTTAACAGTACGAGACCGTTCGTCAGTCAATTTTGACCAGTTCGGTCTTAAAGTATCGTGGGTTTTATCTTCTATAAATTACTTTGAACATTTCTTTTCATCTTGTTATTTAAATTGCAATTGACGTGATTACATAACTCTTCTTCAATCGACACTCATAATGTAACCTAATCACGTGCGGCGATGGCATCCTCAAGATCTTTTCACTTTAAAACAGCCAACCACCGGTCAAAAAGTGTGGAACAACAAACATCGACAACATTTCGTAATTTTATTTCAATTTAGTCATATAATATAGTCCGTAATGTCACAGTAGAATATGCCTTTGATCTTAATACTAGTGACTACATTATAGATAGAAAGTATTAAAATACGACTAGCACCCGACATCGGGCAGATGTGGACCGGTCATTCAATCTAACTCTAATGCCCCGGGGAGGTCGAGATGTTAAATCCTCGGTTTCAAAGTGTAGACACCGCTGAGTTCACATCACTCATTCAATTGTAATAAACACTGCTGAAAAAAGCGTTACAATACAGCACTCGGAAGTATCAACAATTATAGAAAAGATCAATAATTCCGTCGGTTGAACGTGAGTCGATTCGACGACGGAATGGAAGATACATTTGCTGATCTGGCACAGCATTGCCTCTCATTACTCGATCAGTATGAACAGTGATTCAAGATGAGTCAAAATGCTAATACAAAAACAGAACTGGCCTTGATAATCGGATACTCATCGCTGTTCGTCTATTCTGATACACAAATCAACCTCATCAACTAATCAACAACAGGTCAGTGGAATCCCAGGCAGCGGAAAAACAACGCTCGGCACAGTAAGTCCCAGAAACCCAATCATTTCAAATAACACTCACTCACAAAGAACAAAAGGCAGTACATCATAAGATAAACGAGATATGGACCTCGGCGCACCCATCTGCACCCCGGATATCTGCTTTCGTCCCAATGGATGGGTTCCATCTCACGCGGCAGAAACTAGCGTCAATGCCAAACGCTGAAGAAGCAATCGCAAGACGAGGCGCACCGTTCACGTTCGATCCTGATGGACTGCTTGGCCTTATTCGCAAACTGCGAACACCCATAGACAGTGATACAAAAACAGTATACGCGCCTTCTTTCGATCATGCCGCCAAAGTCTGTCTTTTTATGTCCTTTATAGAAATCTCACTAACAATATCAAAGGACCCGGTCGAAAATGACATCGCGATATACCCTACAGACCGCATTCTAATCATTGAAGGGAACTACCTTCACCTAGATCAAAACCCATGGCATCAAATCGCTGACCTCATGAATGAACTGTAAGTCACTTCATACTCCATTCTCACTACTAATACACCCAGATGGTTTGTCAATGTCCAGCGCTACGTTGCAAGAGAGAGAATCATACACAGACATATTCAAGCAGGCATTGCTAAAGACGAGTCCGAAGCTGCGAATCGTGCCGACCAAAACGACCTCGTCAATGGCGACTACATCATCAAACACTCCCTACCACCAACCCGCATCATTATCAGCATCGACGATAAAAACTATTCATAGACAACAGTTCATTAATTGTACACTATATGTTTATAAAGTTCCTACACAATTCATTAAACGCATATATATATATCTTAGTAAAGTTCCGTTATATTTAGCTCTAGCTCAACTTTCATCCGGAAAAAAAAAAGTACATAACCAATTAAATATATAACTACACAGCCGGCGCCTTTTTTACTTCATGTCATTTAATCAACCTCCTCCATAGCTGACTCGGTCACGGCCTCGGCAGCTGGGGCCTCAGGCACTTCCTCAACAACCTCGGTCTCGTCAATGTTTAATCCAAGCGAGATCAATCTGTTGATCCGGCTGGCAAACGAGTTGGGCTCTTCAAGAGTGAATCCTGATGTCAACAATGCCGTCTCGTACAGCAAAGTAGTCAAGTCACGAACAGTGCGGTCATTCGTACCATCAGCCTCGACCTTGTTCTTCAACTCCTTGATAATCGGTGACTTTGGTGAAATCTCAAAGGTCTTCTTCGATGACATGTACGAAGACATCGACGTGTCCCGCAGAGCCTGTGCCTTCATAATACGCTCCATGTTGGCAGACCAACCAAATTGTCCAGTTCGGATAGCAGCAGGCGCATCAACAAGCTTGTGCGAAACAACAACCTTCTCGACCTTGTCTCCGAGAATCTCCTTCAAGCTAGTAGCGAGAGGCTCGTATTCCTTCTCCTCCTTTTCGCGCGAAGCCTTCTCCTCCTCGGTCTCCTCGAGCTCGTAGTCCTTGGTAATGTCAACAAGAGTCTTGCCTTCGTACTCCTTGAGCTGAGTCATGGCGTACTCATCAATAGGGTCAACCATGAACAAAACTTCAAAATCCTTGGCCTTGAGAGCATCCAAAAACGGCGATTTCTCAACAGACTTCAAGCTCTCACCAGTAATGTAGTAAATGTTCTTCTGGTGCTCGGGCATACGTGTGACATAATCAGTCAACGAAGTAAGCTCGTCGACAGACTTGGTCGAGTTGTATCGGAGAAGCTTGGCAAGCGCAGCACGATTCTGTGTATCCTCGTGGATTCCAAGCTTGATGTTCTTGGAGAAAGCAGTGTAAAACTTGTCAAACTGCTCACGGTCCTCGGCAATCTCCTGGAACATCTCAAGGGTCTTCTTGACAATGTTCTTACGGATAACCTTCAAAATCTTGTTCTGCTGAAGCAACTCGCGCGACAAATTCAATGGCAAGTCTTCGGAGTCAACAACACCACGGACAAACGAAAGCCACTCAGGAATGAGCTCCTCACAGTCGTCAGTGATGAAAACACGACGGACGTACAACTTGATGTTGTTCTTCTTCTTCTTAGACTCGAACAGGTCGAATGGAGCACGACGAGGAACGAACAAAATAGCACGGAACTCGAGCTGACCCTCGACTGAAAAGTGCTTGACAGCAAGATGGTCTTCCCAGTCATTGGAAATGGACTTGTAGAAAGCAGCATATTCCTCCTCGGTAATGTCAGACGGGTTCCTGGTCCACAGAGGCTTTGTCTTGTTAAGCTCTTCGTTTTCAGTCACAGTCTCCTTAACCTTCTTGGTCTTGGTTTCCTTGTCTTCTTCATCCTCATCGACTTCCTCAATCTTAGGCTTCTTGTCATCGTCAACCTCTTCCTCAGCCTTGTCTTCCTCAGGAACGTCCTTCTCAACTTCCTTGGTGACTACAAGCTGAATGGGGTATGCGACAAACTCAGAGTGGCGCTTGACAATATCCTTAATCCGCTTCTCCTCCAAGTACTCAAGCTGATCCTCCTTCATGAAGAGACGGATCACTGTACCTCTGGTGATGGGAGGGTTCTCAGTGTCGAGCGAGATGGTAAACCGACCACCTGCAGACGACTCCCAGATGTACTGTTCGTCATCATTGTGCTTTGAGATGACCTGGACACGATCGGCAACCAAGAAAAGCGAGTAGAAACCAACACCAAACTGGCCAATCATAGAAACATCAGCACCAGCTGAAAGAGCCTCCATAAAAGCCTTAGTACCGGACTTGGCGATTGTTCCGAGGTTATTGACGAGATCAGCCTTGGTCATACCGATACCGGTATCTCTAATCTCAAGAACACCCTCCTCCTTCTTGGGAGTCAAACGAATGTAAAGCTCAGGCTCGGTTTCAAGCTTTGAAGGGTCTGACAGGGCTTCATATCTGATCTTGTCAAGAGCGTCGGAACAGTTAGAGATCAATTCTCTAAGGAAAATTTCCTTTTACTATCAGCTACACTCTATTCAATCACTGGATCAAACCTACCTTGTTTGAGTAGACCGTGTTAATGATCAAACTCATCAACTGTGAGATCTCTGCCTGAAATTCTAGATTCCTCGTTAATAAATTGATCTACATAATGTCCTAAGTACTAGACCCACCAAACGATTCTGATTCTGCCATTGTATATGTGAACTATTGAATACTCTAGTTAAGTAAAAGAAATACTACTCAAAAAAAAAGAAAAGAGAAGACGAAGGGGAAAAAACACGAAAAATATACGCGATCGAGCGTTCGTTCTGTGAGCTTCCATCTGTGCGGCTCAAATTTCTTTCCCGTCCCAGAACTTCCTGGAAATTCCTTTGTGCCAAATATTATTGGCTTATGGCATAAATATAATGCATTCCGTGCATAATTGACTAGCTTTATTCTATTTTGTACGCTTCTTAACATTTCCTATTTAGGATATATCAACTAATATACAACTAATATACATTTATCTCTATATACAAAGTGCTATGCCTGTTCAAATATGATACTATGTCTGTCCAATATATAAACGTATTTTCCATAATTCAGCCATTAGCCAAATAGTCTCGACATCGTCTATTATATAAATGGATGTTGGAGGATGCTCTATATCGTAAGACGTAGGTAGAATCGTTAGCGAAGCTTCCCTAATTTCCATCGCCAGTTCTGGTCCACAAAGCCTGGCCATGTTAAACTTCAATCCTGGAAATCTATGCTCTTTATTTATAAAGTAGCTCGAATTCGTGTCAGTCAAATCTCCCGCTGGGTCCCAGCACATCTCCATTAACACTCTTCCTTTTTTATTAGCTTCATCGTAGTCTGCAAATACCCCCATATGCCGTGTTTCTATAAAGTTATGTTTTTGCATCTTGATAAACTTTTTCTTCATCCATTTTAACTGATCTAGAATTGCAAGCCGTCGTCTTCGTAAGATAAGAATATGCATGTTACTTCTCCAGCCGAGCTTCACAAAGTCGAACGCTTTTGTCAATGGCCGACCGACATCAGCCCACCGTTTGACCCGTTCAGCATACTCAATATAGCTTCTGTTGTGTAGAATATAGGACGACGGCCCGGCCGGCATCACTCCAGTAGAAACATCTCTCGGTAGTATCAAAAAGTCAATATGTGACTGTCCAGATGAAGCTGATTTTGTTGATCCATTGTTTAACGTTTCGTATTGCAGAGCTTGCTCAAACTCCGGATCAATAGCGCCAGCTTTCTTTGGAATATCAAATACAGAAAACCGCTGAAGAAACCCAATTGGCAATGTGGCATGCCAGACGTTGCATTGCCTAATAGGTGTGACCAGCAAACGCACTACCAAGAGTTGGTGATGTTAACAGATTAATGAACAACGTACACACCGTATGGATTATTTTCTATCCGATTTTCAAATTCAGTTGAGACATTTTCAGCCAGATTATTATCTTGCAATTGCCATCGCTCAGGTCTAGTGATAATCACGGATTGTTCCAGCTCAAAGTCATCATCACCATATCTACTTGTCGACCGTTGCTTTTTCAGCTCCGGCGGTAAACCCTTTGCAAGCAGATCGTCAATTGTTTTTTGGTCACTATATTCAGTTGCTTCTGGGACATCACTTTGCTCGCCATGACGTGTACTTTCTAACTTTAGGTGGCTTGTAAACCGGTCTTTGTCACTTGAAAAAGCATCATCTGGGACGTCGAGCCCTGAACGTGTTCGTATCAGCCTTCTACATGATCCCTGCACCCCAGCACAGAACAGCACTGCGCGACTAGAACACCAGCTCATTACAGCATCAACTTACACGCTTAAGTGCTGCACAGTCCTATTTCCAAAACCTCGTCGCGACGTCATTCAATATGACGCCAAATTGAATGCTCTTAATCAAACCTTTCGTGATTGTCAGCCGCACGCGTACCCTCACCCTCATAAAAATCGCGTACACAGAACGTCGCACAAACTGTTATATCTAGACATACATCAATATTGTCATTGTAGGCTTTTAACGTCTGTGCTTTAATTCTGAAATAGATCTACACAATAAGCCATGTCAGAACAGACTTCAGACCAAATGACTACGCAGTACTCTACACAGATCAAAATGTTTTCGGCGCTTCATCCTCGACCAAAGGATCGTACTTTTACGTACGGCACTGCTGGTTTTCGATTACTCGGATCGCTTCTTGATTCGGTTGTTTTTCGTGTTGGATTGCTTGCCGGATTGCGATCTCGAAAGCTAAAGAGTCAGACTATTGGTGTGATGATCACTGCGTCGCATAATCCTCCAGCAGACAATGGAGTGAAGTTAGTTGATCCCCAGGGTGAGATGTTGGAAGTCAGTCATGATTCAGGGTAGAAAACTGTACATGTTGGCTAACGCTTCAGTGTAGGCTTCGTGGGAAGTTTACGCGACAAAGTTCGCAAATGCGGTTGCAGAGGATGAACTTGTAAGCGAATACTTTGCTGTCGCAAAGGCATTGCAGATTGATCTTGCGACACCAGCCAATGTGATTTTTGCTCGTGATACACGTGAGTCTGGCCCGGCACTGGTTGCTGCATTGAAGGACGGATTGTCGTCGTCGGGAGTTGAATATAAAGACTATGGAATACTAACGACCCCGCAACTGCATTATATTGTCAAGTGTATCAATACGGCAAACAGCTCTACGCCATATGGCACTCCTAGTGAGATTGGCTACTACGAGAAGTTGTCTGCTGCATTTAAAACTATACTTGCTGGAAAGGGCAAGCCACCAGTAGTGACAGTTGACGCGGCCAACGGTGTTGGCGGTCCAAAACTGGATGAATTGGCCAAGTATATTGGCGCCGAAGTGCTTGATGTGACTGTTGTGAACGACGACACCGCCACAGTTGAGAAGTTGAACCATCAATGCGGAGCTGACTTTGTGAAAACTCAGCAGCAGCAGCCGCTTGGTTTGGAACCTAAACCATGGGCTCTGCATGCTAGTTTGGACGGTGATGCCGATCGAATTGTTTTTTACTATGTCGACGAGTTGAACAAGTTCTTTCTCCTCGACGGAGACAAAATTGCATCTTTAGCGGCTGTGTTCATTCGGGATTTGATTAAGGTGTCAGCTCTAGACTTGGAAGTCGGAGTTGTCCAGACAGCTTATGCTAATGGAAGCTCGTCGGCGTATTTGAAAGATACGGTAAAAGTACCAGTCAAAGTGACATCAACCGGTGTTAAGCATTTGCATCACGCAGCTCAATTATTTGACATTGGTGTATACTTCGAAGCCAACGGGCACGGTACAGTTTTGTTTTCGCCGAGTGCTATCAAGACGCTCGAGACCGCCGAAGCCCAGAGTCCGGCACAAAAAGACGCAATTACAACGCTACTCTCGCTGGCTGATTTGATCAACCAAACTGTCGGTGACGCGTTGTCTGACCTGCTAATGGTCATCACGATCCTGACGTACATGCGCTGGGGTCCTCAAGAATGGAACCGCGCATACACAGACTTCCCAAACCGGCTTGTGCGGGTTGTCGTTCCAGACAGATACGTGTTTAAGACTACCAACGCTGAACGTGTCCTAGTCGAGCCCGTGGGACTACAGGCTGAGATTGACGCACTGGTCAAGAAATACAACTGCGGTCGAAGCTTTGTCAGACCGAGCGGGACTGAAGACGCGATCAGGGTGTACTCAGAAGCAGCATCTCGGTTGGAAGCCGACGAGCTTGCAAAAAAGGTCGCGGACTTAGTGCAGGCGTGGCCATTGTAAACAGTTTGCTTAAATTTTTATAATTGTGACTCGACGTACGCTCGAGGCTATTTGTCTAAAACTCTAAACAACTTTATTTAAAGTTTAGAGATTGTCTCAAAGTTAAAAAGTCTATAGCGCACGTTTTCGGTCATTCTGGAGCGCATGTGGAGAGTCCAGTGCAAATAAATGTTTCTGCTCAGATACAAGATAATGACAGATTTGTTTAGCAATTAACTGGAGAACAAGCAGGACAATGCTCTGGTAAATAAGAATATAATTTGTCAAAAACGGAGCTGCCAGTTCATCCGTAACAATTTTTAGGTGTGCGGCAAATAAACAGTAAATTATAGGTCATTATCTCGATCAAGATGAACACAACGTAAGAAAGATTAGTATTACGCTGTCGTACAACAACCAAAAGCATTCTTCTTCTATGTAATAAAACAAAAGCCGTTTGCAGTCTAAGCACTAAAGTAGAACTCGGTGGTGTATACTTAAGGTAAAGACAAAACATCCTTCTTGGCCAAAGCGTTAATCTCTTCTTTTGTCTTCCCGGTGGAGTTCAACAAAAGAGAATCAGACTCGCTAATTGTTGGCAGTTCCATAATGTTCAACTGACTGGTAACCATAGGCTCCTATATACTATCAGTATCGTGTTTTTTAAGCACCAAGTCAGCAAACCTTCATGTAGTGGTTGGGCCTAGCTCTAACACGTTCAATCAAAACTTCCTCGTCAACGGTTACAAACAAAAACCTGACACCGATAGAAATTCCACGGTGATCTCTAAGAGAACGAGCAGATGCTCGGATATGATCTCTGTACTTCTTCTTTAAGGACGAGCAAGTAACAAACCCGTAGTGATGGCCAGTCTCGGTGCCGTGAAGTTCCCGTATAGCTTTTAAGGTCTCGGGAATAATCTTGTCGAGCCATGGGCCACGGTCCTCGTCGTTCAAAGCAATGCCGTGGGACATCTTGGTGATGCTAGCCGAGTCATGCAAGTCATCGCCTTCAACATATGGGCCATTGAACTCCTTTGAGAGATATTCAGCAATTGTTGATTTGCCGCAGCCAGCTGGCCCAGCAACTACCCAGATAATGTATGAATATGACATGACTGGAACAATTAATATCTCTAGTTAACATTTCGCGCATGACTCACGTACTTACTTATTATTTGTCACTAATTGATAATTTCACAAACGAAACTTCAATAAAAGTAAAACAAAATGTGATTCACGAGAGCAGTCGTAGTATTTGTTCACCAGGGCGCTGAGGCTTTCCTCGGGAGGAACTCACGACCTAATAACGACATGCAAAATTTTCGACATTTTGTCGTATTTATTATAGTATCGAGCAAAACCTTATAGGTTACCCGGATTAATATTCTGCAGGTGCTGGCAAATGAGTCGAGTTCGGCACCGACTCTTCCGTGTTACAACACTTGAGATTTGAATTATTGTGTCGAGTGTTTAAGCATTGAGAGTCGTGAAGGATTGTGCGCTTTTGACTATTTGAAGCATTTATTGGTGAGAATCTGATGTTGTATAGAAGTTGCCCTTTTCTATTAATGACGTTAAACGCAGTTCAGAAGGAGGGAAGAAGATGCGGCAATCAGACAATAGTTATACCCCGGAATATTTTATCTTAGTAAGCAAGTTCTATGTCTGATTCAAGTTCATCTATGAAATACAACTTCACTCTGTATTCTGTGTCTACATATGTAAGTCCGTATCTACATACGTACATATACGCATTATTGCTATTTATCTGTATATGTGCTATCAACATATACCATTCTCTATAGAGTCTGAACTTGAATGAAATATTGTATCCTGTGATGTAGCAGATGCGGATGACGACGATGTTCATTTTACGCGCTTAACATCTTATTCAAGACTCAATATATTAGCGCCAGCCGGTTTATGTTGGCTCTTTTGAATGATGGAATAATTAGTTTACCCCGCATGAAGTTATTGAATACAAGACAAGTCAAAGGTCTATATAGATATTAAGGCGACTGGCTGTAACGGTATCCTAAAGAAGTAGCATGTTTATTACTTAATTCAGTCAGGTGTTCCTATTTAAGTGCGCATGAAATATTTAATTATAGCTAATACACGGTTTGATTTTGGAGCAACCGTAACGTTCAGTAATACGGAGTCCAACAGAATTGCGTCCAAGGAACCCGACTTCCCCGGACTCCCCACTGTTGCCCCACCTTCCCGTCATTTTGATCATCATGCTTTCACCCACGTATTATATTTTATTTTAACCAAAATTGTTAATGGCTATTTTATATATTGTAATTTGTAATTTGTAATTTGTAATTTGTAATTTGTAATTTGTAATTTGTAATTTGTACTTTGTATTTTATACTTTGTATTCATCAATCAATCCGTATTGTCAGTCAAAGGAATTTAGGAGTCCAAGACGTAGATAAATAAGGTTTAAAGCTCAGGGATACATTAAGGTGTCACGATCATGAGAGATACAGTACAATATAACTACAGATATATTAATAAGCAAAGATTATAAAAGTAAAAAATAAACAAGCAACAAACAAGTCAAAGTGTACAGGGACTGTTCATACTGTATGAAGCCAAATTAGGCAGTATAATGTGCCAATAGGCGTGGTATGAGCTCATATTGTTGTAAATGCGCTTGCGGTTAGTATTTTGGCGCTTAGTTTAAACAATCAAAGTATAATTACCAGTTTCTTGTAATAAAAAACATTATTTTTTAAACAAAATAAGCATTATCAGTCAAGTTGTCCAGTATGTACTATGATCATTGGCGTAGCACCGTACAGTTCTATGTACTACGTTTAGAGTTAAGGCTTACGTTTGACAAGAGATTTAAAGTTTAAAGTTAAATTTCTCCCCACAATTCAGCGCGGATTTGCACCCGACATCCCCGGACACTCCACCATTGGTAACGTGTTCCCACTCACACCTTTCCCCGGATCTTGCTTTCTTTACCTTTCACGAACCCCCGCAAGTACACATGATTCAAACACGCGCGAGCGCGCTTCGGAGGCGGTTAAACAGTAGCGTACGATGAGCACAACTAGAATTCGGTCTCTATAAAAACATCAACCGTAGTTCGGCATGTTTTTTTTTCTTTCTATTCTTCAATTGATTAATTAAAAAATGAATGTGACTGAAGAAAAGGACGTGCTTGAAAACGTCGCCGACGGTCTGACTGTCAAAGATGTTATGCCAAAACGTGAAAAATTATGGTTTTTCTATCCAGGACTATTGAAGCTGAATATCTTTCTACTGATTGGTATTCTATGCCAGGTTGTTTCTGGATATGATGGTAGTATGATGAACGGTATTCAGGCTTTAGAGTCATGGCAGAACTACTTTGATCATCCTGCTGGAGGAAGATTGGGAACAATGGTCAACGGTAACACAATCGGCACGCTTATTACTGTTCCATTCGTTACCTTTATGTGCGACTACTTAGGTCGACGACTTTCAATTATTATTGGTTGTTGTGTTATCATCATTGGTGCCACTCTTCAAGGTGCCGCTCAAAACTTTTCAATGTTCATGGGTAGCCGAATTCTTTTGGGTATTGGTGGTTGTATCGCAAGTGCTGCGGCAGGGCCGTATGTTACAGAATGCGCATATCCGACACACAGGGCTCAAGCAACCGCTATGATGTTGGCTAGTTGGCCGCTAGGATCCTTCGTGGCTGCTCTTGTTACATGGGCTGCTTACTATTCAAACTTGCAGACCAGCACTTGGAGTTGGCGTGTGCCTTCTATCCTACAAGGGTTCTTTCCACTGATTCAGCTGGCTCTGGCCCTTATTGCGCCCGAGTCTCCACGTTGGCTTATTGCAAAGGGAAAGGTAGAAAAGGCACGCAACTTTTTTGTTAAATACCACGCGGAGGGCGAGCCTGATCAACTGATTGTCAAGATGCAGATGGCTGAGATTATGGCTACTATAGAGGAAGAGAAGACGCAACACATGTCCAACGTGATAAAGTGGATCAAGTCGCCAGGTTTGAGACATCGTTTGTTCATTTGTTTCTTCGTTCCGGCTATGCTTCAGTTAGAAGGCAATGCTTTGATTTCTTACTATTTGCACATTATTCTGAACAACATTGGTATCACAGACTCCCTTACTCAGCTGAAATTTAACATTGGTCTTACTGTTTGGGCATTGGTGGCCAGTGTGGTTATTGCGTCGGTTGTTGACAGATTCAATCGACGGACAGTGTTTATGTCTGGTTTGTCTTCAATGTGTTTCTGCTACGTTATCTGGACGATTTTGTCGGCCATCAATCAGCAACGTAACTTTGAAGACAAAGGATTGGCAGCTGGTGTGGTCACGATGATCTATCTTTACAACGGTTGCAATGTCATTTGTGCCGTCATTGGAACACCTTATGTTATGGAGATTTGTCCCTACTTTATGCGTGCTACCGGATCAATGATTTACCAGCTTTCCGGTAATGTTGTCGGTCTGTTTAATAATTACGTCAACCCAATTGCCATGGAGGCCATCACGTGGAAGTATTACATTGTCTGGTGCTGCAATCTTGTGTTCCTCATGGTCATTGTCTATTTCTTCTTCCCAGAAACTCGGGGTCATGACTTGGAGGACGTCGCTGAGGTGTTTGGATCAGATGTTGTTGGCGGACGAGCTGCAGTGAGGAAACAGATGATGGACGGCGAGAAGCATTTTGACAACAATATGCATCTCGAGACCGCAGCTGCTGTAGAACAGACTCCTACTGATGCCCTTACAGAGAAGGCGTAGAAGCGACCTCTATGACATTTATTTTTTGTATTTTTATATTTTTATATGAATCTAATTGCAATTTGATTAACTCAACCAATTGTTCATTAATTTTGATCTTTTCATATCGCAAGCCATCAAAATGGCCGCGGCGGGTGTCGTCACCGGTTGGAAAACTATAAGCTTTTTTATGCGGCTCACCCATCTTGAGGAAGGTTTATAAAGTCTCACACCGGTCCGTTCCGATAATTACTTTAAAAGTTTTAAATTTGAACTGCTTAGAAAGTAATAAAAATGGTTGAAACTATTGGCTGGAACATCTCACAATGGCTTGCAGCTCAACGTGCTAGTTCTTCTGAGGAGGGTTTGGCTCGTATTGTTGCTCAAGTCGCAACTTTCAAGCCTGATGATGTTGCCTTCATCAGCATTGCTACTCCTGAATTCCTGAAGGCTCAATGGGACCAACTACAGGCTATCCCCAATGCTAAGGTTCGTTCTTATATTATTTGGGGTAATTGTGCTAAGTCCTTAGGATCTGCCATTGTATGGTGTTCCATTTGCTCCAAAAGATAACATTGACGTTGTCGGAATGCCTACCACTGTTGCCTGCCCTGCATTCAAGTACGAGCCTACCAAAGACGCAACTATCATTCAAATTTTAAAAGCAGCTGGCGCCATTCCAATCTGCAAGACCAACCTCGACCAATTCGCAACCGGTCTCGTCGGCACCCGATCGCCGTATGGCGCTGTACCATCTGCATTCAATTCTGAATACTGTTCCGGTGGCTCATCTTCCGGCTCTTCGAACTCGGTCGGCCGCGGCCTTGCACCTTTCTCGCTCGGAACCGATACCGCTGGCTCTGGTCGTGTGCCGGCCATGCACAACAACTTGATTGGTTTGAAACCCAGTCGTGGCGCTTTCAGTGCGACCGGCGTTGTTCCCGCATGCCGTGAACTCGACTGTGTTTCAGTCTTTGCGCAGACCTTGCCTGACGCCAAGTTGATCTTTGACATCTGCGCAAAGTACGACGCGGTCGACTCATATTCCTGCCGTCTGCCAGAAACCATGCTACCTACGTTTGGACCCAAGCCCAAGCTTGCAATCCCCGACACGGTCAAGTGGTTTGTCGACACCGAAAATGCACCTTTGTGGGCTGCCGAGCTCGAGAAATTCAAGACTGCTGGTGTCGAACTCGTGCCGTCGGATTTCTCTCCAATGTATAAGCTCGGCTCGTGCCTTTACGAGGGTCCATGGGTTGCCGAGCGTTACACCGTTGTCCGCAAGTTGATTGAGTCTGATCCTGACGCCATGGACCCTTCCGTCCGCACAATCATCCAGCAGGCCAGCAAGTTCTCTGCTGCAGACCAGTTTGACTGGGAACACTACCGCCGCGACCTCGTCCGCGAGATTGAGACAAAGTTTGCAGAGTTCGATGGGTTTCTTGTTCCGACCGCGCCGCTTTCGCCAAAAATCAAAGACGTCCAGGCTGACCCCATCAAGCTCAACGCGCTCCAAGGCACATATACCAACTTTGTCAATTTTGCTGACCTTGCGGCCCTTGCCATCCCGGCTGGCTTCAGAGAAGACGGCATGCCATTTGGTGTCACCATTGTCGGCCGCAAACACACAGATTATGCGTTGTTAGACATCGCACAAAAGATCCTGACACCAGAGTCCCGGTTGCTGGGAAACACTGGCATCATGTCCGTTTCTAACGTTTCAGATGTTGTATTTTAATGAGAGTTAATTTTGTATATACCAGAGAAACTATAAGACTATTCTTGTGTTTTATGGTTGGCTCTGCCTGCTTAGACTCAAGTATAACGATGTGTTTATTAGCATCAAAGTTAATAATATAATAAGAGCAAATGAGTTTGAAATAAATCAATTAAAACTTAAGAAAGACTCCAAAACTGAACATTAAATCACTTCCTAACCCCTGAAGCACAGGACAATTTAATTTTCGTTTAAATTGCAAAATGAATTTTTGGCTGGTCGGGTTTACCCACCAAAATAGTGGGGTGACCGACAGTCAGTAAAACTCTTGCACGGCCCGACTTTCGAGCAGCGCGCTGGGGAAGGGCGATGACGGAAGCTGTGGATGTTGTAGTAGTGGCTGGAATAGCTAAAACAGTGTCTGCTTTTGAACTTAAATGCGACATTGTAAAAGTATCTAGATCTGTGTTGTTTATATAACTAATTAAAACGTATATATTTACAATAGATACGCAATGGATATCGGTTCGCAGTATAGTAAGTAGTAATGAAGTAAAGTAAAGATAAAAAGAAAAAAAGGCAAAAAGCCACAATGTCAAGAAATATACCCTATAATCGCTAATGATGCTCCTAAGCATTATAATTGGGAATTTCGTCCAAATTAGGCAGCTGCACCTTGACAGTCTTGTAAAGCTTTATTTACCCTAATCCGCAATCTATTTTTAGCAGTCTACGTCAAATACATGAAGTACAGTCCCCGTAATTTCAGAGACGAGAGATGTTAAATAGTTATTATGACAACGAACATGTTGGTTTGACAAATTAAATAATTTTGCTAAACTTTATTTACGCTGTCTTGATTAGAAATTTAAGATTCACGACAAAGTCGGAAAAGTCTGAATAAATCATAATGTCTCTGAGACCCGATCCAAACTTTTGCCAGTTATTTGACCATTTAGTATCAAATATTTAAAGCAAGCAAACATATACTGAGAGAAAAAACCTTGTTAGCATCATAAGTTAGTAGTTAGTAAGATCAGGCAGGATGGAAATAGGTTTATACTACGTCGCGCCGCTTTTTCTTCCTTCCTCCTATTATGATGTACTAAACAAAATGGTAAAATGTCCCCAATTCCTTTCAATACTTCCAAAACTACGTCAGCAGGAAATACGCACATTCATCTCCCGTTGACAATCGACTATGGTGTATTAGAAGTTCTTGTACCCAGCTATATCATGCGGTACAGATCTGTTTCACAGTTAGCCGACTTGTCGACCACAGTCGAGAGCTGTGATACAGACGCTAATTTGACACGCATTGAAGATTTCGGGCAAGATCATCAATCATGCGAGGAAAACCAAAGCCTTAACGACTGGCTGCATTTCAAAATAGATCACTTTCAACGAAAGTGCCGTGTCACGGCTGCCGTCAGTGAAAATATCCAGCAACTATCGTCTAGACCTGTTGCGGTGAAAACATCATTGTGGCAGCATGTTCTTAATGTAAGACCCATGCCAACTGTCTCCGCTGAATTGATGCCGACTTTTACTGCTCCGACAAACAAGATTACTACCGAGACCAAAACAAAAATCAAGACTGATCTTCTCCGTCGGCAGTCTGACAAGAAATCCAACGAGCATGTCCATTTTGCACCCGTTCCTCCTTCGCTACTTCATATTGCAGAGATTGCTGAGCCTATTCAAATAGCCTTTCTTGTCCGTGTTCGTAAACCTGCTCCACCGTTTATCTCGAAGCAGCCTAAGTCTGCCGTTGACCAAAATGCTACTGATTTTGTTATTGTGTCTCATTTTTTTGCCGCAACACTCATTGCTGTGGTCGGTGCTATACTACGTTTTGCCGTCTCTATCATTGTTCATGTTTCAGCAGCCTCTAACGCCGTTGCTTCCAGTCTCCAACATTTAGTTGCAACTTGTGAATGGTATGAGAAAACTGTTTACAAATGGTACGAAGAGAAACTCAATTCTCAAAGTTGCACAAAGTCCGGTTTTCAACGCCAAAGTAGCTTGGTTTCCACCAAGACACCAAGGCACCATTATGCTACCGCTACTCATGGGACCAGCCGTGTTAATTCAAATCAAAAAAGCAATATCTCTGGCCGTTGCTGGTATCCTCTTTATCGATTCAAAGAATCATGTCGAGCAATGGTCAATTATTTGATAGCACAGTCTATTGGGCGCGCTACTAACCTAGGTGCAATTTTCAAACAAATTTTAGCGTCAATTAAAGCTTATACAACTATTCCTAAACCCGTGATAGATACTCTGATTGATTCTTTCAAAGAAGATTTTGTCAGTCATACTGCCCATATGAGTGCATCTTTCAGACAGGTTTGGACGTTGGCGATAATCGCAGCTATCAAGACCATTTGCAAATCTTTAGGTTCAACTTGTAAAGATGCATTTTATGCAGCATTTGGCACAGCAGAGGCTCGATTTGGTTGTGCATGAATATAATGACGTGCTGGCTCGTTCCACGGTGACGAGAACCGACCTGGAAAGAGCCGTCGGAATGCAAAATCGATAGTCAAATTTGAATTGGTAAAGTGCAAGTCAGTTCTAATGTATAGAAATGGCGATCATTATTAAGCTTCTCTCGTTAAAGGAAGCCAGCAGTCGAGAATCAATTTAAGCTTTTTGTTCTTGTCGCCGAATTTGGAAGAACATCGACATATCCAGATGACAGCGTTCCTGAAACAGATGCTTATTTTGACTGTTGAAGTGCTGTCATTAACTATGGTGCTAGCTATAAATTTAATAGGAACACATACGCATGTGAGCTTATACACATGAAGACGCGTATCCACAGAATCAAGAAACACACATAAGGATTGGAAGACATAGGCACAAGAACGCTACGTCTTTGAGATCAGACCAAAACCCAAAATGTCTTAGACATAAGTGCCGTTGAATTGAAATCATTGTGTAAATGCTGCTGACAAATATCAAATTACTACTGTATATATTTGCGTACGCGTTCTGGTTGCGAGCGTACGGATTTCAGGGGTAGCTGCATAAGTGATTGCTTTTGCAAATTGTGCTAATGCGTCCCTTTCAAAAGTCGAGTCTCCATTATTTAATAGAGTTCTAGACAGCAGTTTACTCCGGAATAAGTGTCTTTTACACTAAATACAAACTTGTGAATAAAAAGTAAAAGCTTTTATGTACTGACAGTTCCAATCCAAGAAGTTGCACATCCTGAACCCAAAAATATAACTCTATCACCGGATCTTAACTCAGACGTATCCAATACAGCATTAGCATAATTGAAATTTACATCACCAGCAGCCCTGTCAACTAAATTACCACAATTACCGTGTTCACCCCATCCCCAGGCATATACGGTACCTTTTCGGTCTAAGCCTATAGTATGCTCACTCCCACAGCTCATAATTGAAAATTCGGGAACATTTGCTGGCACATGCTGACAGTGTGAATTGTTTCCCCATGATATAATTTTGCCGCTATCGTCTCTGATATGCAATGTGCTCCATCCACATTGAAAGTCGCTCCATGAAGGTACAGAGTCCGGCATACTTTTCACAAATCCAAGCACATCCTTCCCAGAATACAGCACAAGAACTTTTCCATTTAAATCAATGACTGCAGTGAACTCTCTGCCACAGCAAATCGTGACTGGAACGTAATCGTCGCTAATTGATATTTTGACCGGTGTCCACATACTTTTTGCTGCACTGTTCTCAGCACCGAGTTGACCTTTGCGACAGTATCCCCATCCCCAAAGTTCACCATTATCGAGCAGTACCACAACATGTGCTAATCCAGCGGCAATCTGTTTAATGCTTGTTCCGGCAGGTGGAAAGTTCTCGATCGTAGCTAAAGTCGTCGTCTTAACTCCTTGACCGAGACCAAGTTCACCCCGTAAACCTTCTCCAGACACGTATACCCTACTATCACTCATCACTATGACCGAAAACTGCCATCCTGCAGCAACTAAATTTACAGCTGATGGAAGCTGTACTTCGCGGAAAGTTGTCACATTGCTACTCGGTTGAAAAAAACACTCTCCAAAAGTATTTTGTCCACATGCGTACAATTTCCCAGACACTAAAAGTAAGGTATGATTGCCATTAGAGCGCAAACTGATGTTTTGATTGTTCTGGTCGAGCTCAAAACTCACTGGAATTAAAGTCGGTACAGAGACGTCATCTGGAATGGGAAGCGAAAGCTGACATCGCCCATTAGAACCAAATGAGTATAAAGACAGTTTTGCGTTACCGATCAAGCCCATTTGCAAATTCGTTCATTCTTGTGCTGTATTGTGAGAAAAGGCTTATAGCATTCAAAGTTGCTTGCCAATGATAAAGTTTAGCTTCATGTTGAAACCTTAAAACTTTAGAAAGATCCCATTCAATCACGGCAATTGTATCGCGTTTATTTGATTGTTGAAGCTATTGTTAACGAATAATCACATATATTTTGTTGTATATCTGAGAGAATGGTTTATACAGATGACGACCTGTATAGACAGGGTTCGCAATACCGACTTTGGTCGTTTCAGCGTGAAGAGTTGGACAACATTCGACATCGAATCAATTTGAAAGCAATCGCGAAACTACGGAAAGAGCTGGCTGAGCAGGATGTAGATTCTGGAGTTGAGTTTTTGAATGCTGAAGAGGAGTATGATCTAGTTACCTATTATTGTGGTAAAGCGCAGGATCTGGCTGGAGTATACAAATTGCCATCTCATATTAAAGTATGTTGTTAAATCGTATGACATATTCATTTGCTTACAGTATTAGGCAACTGCAATTGCATATATAAAACGGTTTTATTTGAAATATAGTGTCATGGACTATCATCCTAAGAACATCATGTATGCTGCTTACTGGTCATATGCTAACGGGAACTAACGAAGATAGGTATACTTGTTTATTCCTTGCGACGAAGGCAGAAAATCACTTCATATCTATTGACAAGTTTGCAGAGCCATTACCAAAAGTCACTCCCGAATCGATTCTTGAGCTTGAGTTCACAGTCGCCCAAGCTTTATCTTTTACTCTTTTAATTCATCATGCATTTAATGCCATTCATGGCTACTTTCTTGACATTCAAACACTGTTTTCAGATCGTATAGATCAGATTGGATCTGCTCATGACTCGGCCAGGAAACTCGTTAACGACAGTTTGTTTTCAGATGCTGTGCTTCTGTTCACCCCTCCGCAGATTGCGCTTGCTGCGTTGTCAATGGCTAACGATGATTTAATAAACGATTATCTGCGAGTGAAGTTCTCAAACCAAAGCATTTTATTTGAAAAACTATCACAAACTATCAACAAAATCAAGCCATACATTGATGACGGTGCAGAGAAGTTGAAATTACCGAAAGAACGAGTGATGCAAATCGACAAAAAACTTTACTTTTGTCGAAATCCAGACAAGTTGAAGAAGCGAAAGGCGAACGGCATTGAATCGAATCAACAGGATAAGAAGATGAAGCTAGAGTCGAGCCCAGATACAGACGTGAATATGTCATGAGTATCATTATCAAGAATTCATATTAAGAGGCGTTTGGGTTTTGTTTTGTGCAATAGTTAAGTACTCAGTTGTAATTTAATAGTTGAGTACTCAGTTGTCGTTTAATAGTATGCAGTTTGATATTGCAGAGTTAGTATCATTGAACGTAGACAGTTCAACTGCCGGTTAGTAGTAAATCGATACCAGACCCTTATCCGTGTGCTTTTATCACGTGCCATTTAAACTTTATTTATTGTTTACGTGTATCTCTCTAAATTGCAATACGCATAGCTCAACTAGAGTATAGTACGTGAGGCATCTTTGAACCAGTGCCGAGTGGACTAAGCATAGAGTCTTTTGTCAATAAGTAATTGGTAAGCTATATATTGAATATTACACAATGTTTTTGATTCTGACATAACTAGAGTTGCCCATCATGAACAGATCACCAAGGCGGAGTATATTAATGCCGAGCGGGGCTAGTTCACCGTCGCCATATATGCATCGGAAAATTTCACCGGCATTATCAGTTTCGTCGAGTATTTCGTCTTCCCGCGATCGAGATGATGCCTCGTCCACAACTTCAGACTTGACCGGAATCAAAGATCAACGAGCTCCAACTAGTATCACAGTGTCAATCAGGTTAAAGCCAGTAGTGTCCAACTCACAGACAACGACTTCATCTTGGTCTGCAACATCGACTAGCATTGCATCGCCTGACGTTGGCTCGTTTTCATTTGATCACGTATTTAGTCCAGCAGTGACATCAAAAGACGTGTATTGTGCAGCCGCAAAGCGTATAGTGTCTTCAGTTTTAGACGGGTATCACGCAACTATATTTGCATACGGAATGACTGGTACTGGAAAGACGTTTTCTATGCAAGGCACACCCCAATCACCTGGAATCATTCCTCTAGCAATTGCAGACATATTCTCACAGCTATCATTTGCTACTACGTCAATTTCAATATCTTATCTTGAGATATACAACGAACGTGTCAAGGATCTACTGAATCCCTCTGTGCCATCGGAAGAGTTGAAGTTACATGATACGCCATCTGGGCTCGTTCGTGTTAGAAATCTGCGCTGTGTGCGAACTGCAACAGAGCGGGAACTTCGCGATTTAATTGCACAGGGAGACAGTGCAAGAAAGACAGAAGGAACTGAGTACAATCAAGTCTCATCACGGTCGCATGCAGTTTTGCAAATATACCTAGAGCGTGTGGACCCCTTGACTGCAGCAACGTCTACCAGCGTTTTGAGTCTATGCGATCTTGCAGGTTCTGAACGTGCAGCAACCGATTCCGAACGAAGAAAAGAAGGTGCTTACATTAACCGGTCTTTGCTAGCGTTAGGAACAATTATTGCTCGCCTTTCTGCCTTATCGACAGAGAAAGCTGGAGGTGAATCGCGCGATCATATTCCATACCGCGACAGTAAACTGACTAGACTGTTGCAACATTCACTATCTGGAGGTGCATTAGTTTTTGTGCTGTGCACGGTGGACACGCATAGCACGTCAAAGCATGGTGTTACGGAAACAGTGAACACGCTGAGATTTGCAGCTCGAGCAAAAAATGTTGCTGTTACGCCTGTACGAGCGATGACTGCTTCTGTAACGACGTCGGCTGCGGCAAATGCGATCATTGAGTCTTTAAGACTTGATATCGAGCGCGAACGTGCAGAGACCGAAGTGCTTAAAGTTGAGTTGGCAGATGCACGGCGAGAGGCTTACGAAGCTCGTCTAAGAGATAAAGAGAAGCATGACGGAGAAATGCGAGAACTGGAAATTCAGAGGGATGCATTAAAAGATAAAGTCAGCCATCTGACAAGACTTATTCTTGGGGGCGGTGGTGTTGGACTCACTGGTCCGCCGATGACAAGTGACAAGCGAGTTGTCAGCGCTGGCGTGTTGAGCAATGAGCCTACAGAGAATCTTGAATTCTACAGATCAAAAATCAAAGAACTAGAAAAGAAATTATCTATGACTTCAGTTTCCGTTAAGAACGCTACGTCACCTTCTGCTTTACCGATGGACATCATGATGAGTCAAAAGCTCAAAGACGCAGAATCAGAAATTAAAGAGTTAAAGGAGTATCTTTCAGACAAGGATCGCATGATTTCTGTTTTGAAGCGGGCTACAGCACTACCTACTGCTGCGCCCACAAGCGTACAGCCGTCACCTGCTCCTCGACCTTATATGCGACAGTCCAGTTTTTCTATATCAAAAGAGCACGACAAAGACGAAGATTACTGTCCGCTTAGATCTTTAGACACCTCGGAACTAAACATAGACAGCACCGGGATTGACCTGTATCCAGACGAGTCTTTGGTTGTGCCCAAGCTTCGGCGGCCCCTCAAATAATTTGTACCATAGAAGTATAATTGTAATACTAATTAATAAATTATGTACTTATTTTACTTGTTTGAGGTTGATACGGTGCACGTAAAGTTTGTGTAAGTATCAGAATATATTGCGAGCGAAATTAAGTCTCATTGTGTTCAGATGAGGCGCAGCGGGCTGACCGTGAGCACGCCACAGCTATATAAAGTAGTTTTTAATAGTCTTTTTTGTAGGCCTGAGATAGAGTTGGCGTGCCTAGACTATGCTCATCAATACGATAATTGGGTGTTTGAGAATAGCTCTAATCATTGAATTGCAGCAGCAGTACGCGTACGCACGGCTAACTACTAATGCGAGCCGCACGCGTATTTTTGCGTACGTCAACGTCCCTGTTATAAAATGATGTTTTTTTGATTCAATGCTTCCAAAAACAAATTAATCTAAAGCAAGCTCAAATTACTACAAAATATTACCTTCTAAAATAAAATATAAAATGCACCAAAAAAAGCGGCAGCAAGAAGTGCTCTACTAGCACCGGTGTTAAGTCCTGAAGCTTTATTAATTGGACGTGTACTAGGGGTAGCTCTATTAGTGGGTGCGGTTGGTATTTCCGTTTTGGTGGGTACAATTTATGTGTCTGTTTTGCCGATGCCTTTCAAATTAGGGGGAATACCAGCTTCAGGTATGGCGAATATGTCGATGTCTGTGGTATTGAAAACTGCAGGAGCTATGCCAATCTGATTGTGTGTCAAATCTAAATAAGTCAGTATACAGCCAATAAATTACACGTCAATCATTCATACCGTAGACAAAGTATCCACTAGCGTGCACCCACATGTCTGACGAGCCAGTATCCAATTGAAGGTATCGCGTTTGAGACGGTGTACCATAGCCAACCTCAATCAAGTACGCCTTTTTTTGATTGTTGCTGAGCCTCGCACTAAATGGGGCTTGCTTGCTTAATCTAGCATCACCGTCGTAAGGACGTTGCACACTTCTTACTTCAAACTTTATCGTGCCTGGGATCATAGACTGTGTGGTGAGTTTACCAGCGCCTAGTATGGGCAGCGCAGCAAAACAGTTGTAAACGCAAGCTTCATGATGTAAGATACTGTCAACTGAGATTTCATAAATCAAATATTAACTGCTTGACTTAGTAGCAGTTTCCAATAAGTTTGGAGAATGTCACGGTAGCGTTGACGCTCAGTATTAATACTTGGATAAGTTCTTTAGCCGCGGTACGCGCTTTAGAACTAGTTATAAGATTTATGACTTAATGGCGGACTTCAATGCAGCTGCGACGCCAGGTGCATATATGGCAGATTTGTTCCCTGTGGCCAAAGTTCCGTCGTGGATGCAAGGCTGGAGAAAGTGGTCCAAGTTTTATTTTGATCGTCAAGCGACCATTTGGATAAAATACTAAATAGGATTGGAAACGCAAATTGCCGGAAGTATGTTTGTAGCTGCGGTTTGAAATTAGTACTGACAGTCAAGCCATGATTGAAGCCGGGTTTGAATTGAAACGACGACGTCAGCCTGAACTCTTGTGTTAAGTACTTTGCCGCGTTTCCAGAAGTGCAAGCAAAGGGCTTACGAAAAGATTCTTAGACCTAGTTGGCGAGTCGCGCAGTCCCACATAATATTACGTGATCGTCCTGTGACATTGTGAGCTCATCACAGTCAAAACCACAGAGCTCAGTGGTGGCTGACAAATTTAGCGTGGGGACCCCTCATTATACAATTGTGAATATCGTCTACAAAACTTCTTTATGCCGGCAAACACTGTCGTCAGCGTATACCAAAGTGCACTACATCTTGATCCTACTCGGTACGAAGATGCGTTTTCGTTTAAGCCGGAACGGTATTTGAATCACACTCTGAAAGCAGATGCGTATGCTGCTAACTCTGTCTTTTATTTTAAGAGATCGTTTTGAATTTGGTGCTGGACGTCGGTTTTGCCCGGGCATGCATTTGGCGAAAAACAGTTCATAACAATTGCAAAGATTATCCGAGCGTTTGCGATTCTGCCACCGTTGAATGAAGACGGTACACTTGGCAAGGTCGATATTTCTGAGAAAGCCTACGATGTGGGAGCAGACTCTTTGTTGAATCATTCCAAGTTGAGGCATGTGCTGCGAAGCTGGGTTGTAGAGGGCACGATAAGAAAGGAATGGTGTGACGCGGCTAGGGATGGATACATGCTTGGGTATGTCAAGGTGGACTCAAAAGGTGTTGTACTAAACTAGTGTATGAAATATATAGCAGTATTTGATGTAAGTTAGTTGTAGATGCGCGTCTGCTGTAACATTATCAGCAAACAATGCCTATTCAGGGCAATTAGATGATGCGTCTCTACTAGCTCCGTTCGCTTATTTACCATGCTACTGCAACCCTATTTTGTCCCAATAATAATTCGGATCAACGTCCCTGAAACGGAAATACAAAAGCTTCTAGAAGTAGGAACGTAGGTTTGGCCGTGCTAGACAACACATCCTTGCATGATCGAGCGGCGTCTCGCTATGTAAGCGCCAGAGGGCGGAGTTGACTGAATAGCTTACACGCTATGCAATGTATGATGACGATACACTGTTGGATTGAATTTTTGGATCGGACGAATTGTTGCCACTTAAAATCCTTAGAGTCAGACCTTGACTGGCCGATCTCTGCTTATATCGTGTTGCCGTGCTCCTACATTTTCTCATTAACTATCCTCACTCACTGCACTTATCCACTCTATACTCTTCTGCAGATTAACTATTATAATGTGTCTTATAAGAGTCGGTCCTCGTCGTGACCAAGACGAGTACTATAACTATGGCTATGGCTCGGACAGACATCATCACCATCATTACGGACTTGGTTACGGCACCTCTGAAGACTTGGAACACGCTGCAAATGCTGCCGCCTACGCTGCTGCATCGGCGGTAAAAGATCTTGAAGAAGGGCACACCGGGTACTACGGGCACGACCACTCGGCAGTGAGTCTAAACCCGCAGTTCGTCGAAGGATATCGTGCAGGCAGACGCCATGACCGTATATAAGTATTGGAAGGTGGACGCCGCCTGACTTTAATAATCTTCTTTCGAATTTGGCCGATTCTTTTGGAAATTCTGACTTGTTCGTTGTGCATTATATTGGCTGGTTCTAATGAGCGGTTGATGATTTTGATGACGTAATATTCTGCAGTAGAAGTTTGAGGGTTAGGGTATGCCAGTTAATGTTAAGCTGAGGAAGGACTCGTGTAATGCCATATAATAATGTTCATTCCAACAATTCTAGTAAATGCACGCTATTTTACAATCCATAATATACAAAACAATTTGCTACAAGCCCATCCGACATGAACAATCAAACAAGCCATGATGATCCAGCATCGTCTCTGCCATCTTCAATCCTGCGTTGTAAACCTTCAGCTCGTGATCCTCTTGCGCCGTTTCGTGCTGAGTTTCAAAACCAGTTACGTGACAGCCAAAAACGACGTCGATATCTAAACGTGGTTCTGCGTAATCTTCGTCCGAATCAGGATACTAAAACAAAGTTAGTCGTAAACTGCTGAGTTTGTTCAAAGTAAACTTACCATATCCACTTCAAACATGGTATGCTGGCGGCTTTGCCACATTGCACAACACGAATACATATCATAGGCACATTCCAAAACTTGAAGATCGCTGAGCTCAGTTGATATCTCGACGGCAGCTATGTCCTCAAAGCGAGTGTGATCAACTAGCTGCAGCATTTCTGTGGTAAAAGTGTTCTCGCTCAGAACTCGTAGATTCTTGTACTCTTCCTTCTTACCCCGTGGAGGCACGAGAACCCAGTCCAAACCTTTGTACTCGTCTCCGACGGCCATTTGACACCATAGCTGCAACTGGGCGATTGCTTGACGCAGATCACCTGGACAAGAACCCCAACGCAGTAGCGCTCCAAGATCAAGTTTTGACAAAAGATGGCCTTCACATAGAGCAATTAAAAGCAAAATATCAACCTTGACTTGATCGTCAATGGGTTTCATATATAGCAAGCTACCTGGATTCATAGCCACAATGTCTGGTGGTATCGTGCGTATATCAGTACAGGTTAGTATAACCGGTCGCTTTGAAGTTTCAATTAATTTGGTTAAAGTCACCCAAAATCCTTTGTCTTCTTCGAACACGACGTCAACATCCTCCACAAGCAAAAAACTTTTGCTTGCTGTTTGCTTTGAGTGCACCAAATGAGACTGACTCATCTCACCGACTTGGTCAAGAATATCTTTGCCGGTTCGACGTTGCCCAGCGTTAATCTCAAACACAAAATACCCAAGCTCGGTCGCGGCAGCGTAAACAGCTGCGCTTTTGAAACTTGCTGTCGGTCCACATAGTATCAGCACGTTCGAGTTCTTGCTCGGTCGCTCGTCTCTTGGCCGAAGTCTTGACTCCGGCCTATGTTTTTTACATTGCCGTGTCCGCGCCGACCTTCGCGGCTGTCGTCGCTGTACATAGCCGCCCATGATCAAGTCCTCGTCGTCTTCTGTAGTAACGCCACCATCATCTGCCTCATCAACGGCAATGGCGAATGGGTCCTGCGAACGGTCTTCATCCGATGACGAAACAGGTTCAGGTGGTGTTAGTACTTGCTCGTCATCCGAATACGCAATAAAACCGTCCAAATCTGCACGCGGCTTGGGCTTGCTGCGCGACTTTGAAGCTCTATATGTCTTGCTTCGTTCAACCCCGCCTTCCATGCGCGTATGCAGCCATTTTCTGACCAAAAGTGCCGCGTCGTCATGAACCGCAACTTGTTCACTTTTAACCGGTGCGTATTTTGTGCTCCACATCTGTTCCTCGTAATCGGCCTTGTCAAATGCGGATTGCAAGCAAACCCGCTCGTCCAGTAAATATTGCACGTATGGATGCCTAGATTGCGTCACGGATCTGGCACAGTTATTCAAATATTCTAAACTGACTACCCGACGAGTGGGTTTGATCCACCGTGAAGTGTCATGAAGACTGTCTATTCTTAATCCAGAAAACATATTCAGTACAACGTCTTCAGACTGCGAGATATGCATTGCAGAAGACTTCAACTTTCGTATACGTGATTGGGAACGCGGAACTCTATGTCGAGTCTCTTCGACTGATGTGTCAAAATCACGGTCAAATGACTTGACATGTTGAGTCAATGCTGATGGCCAGCATGCTGGGACAAATGCGCTTGAGTCGACTATTGATTGTGACCCGATGTCGCTAGCAATGCTTTCTGTAGTTTTATCTAAATAATATGTTAAGCATAATGTAGTAGTAGTGTGCAACAAAATTCGTACTTGGAAGAAAAAAAGGATGAATTGGTTTTCCAACTTTTGGCTCTGTTGAGTGATTTTCTTTGATGCGAGAAGCGCTTAGTGTTAAAGTTGTTGTATTTTCCGTATCAGTGTCCGCATCAGTAGGGACATCTTCCACCACGGTCTTGTTCCGAACAAAAAACGGATGGATTGGTTTCTTTGGCACCTCTTTAACAGCTTCCGATATATCTATATATACACGTGACTCCGCATCATCATCCGATGACTTTGGCGGTGTAGGCGGTGACAATGTCTCTTCGACAATCATAGCATCACAATCTTCGTCAGACATCAGTGCGACCTGCCTTCTTTGTGGTCGCTTTCGTTTCTGTGGTTTCGATTCTAAGCTCGCAGACTCTGACAGAAGCTTCAATGCATCTTTTGGCACCTTCAAAACCACGATACCATTTGCTCGAATTGGCGAGTTGCAATTTGATTCCGGTGACATTAAACCTGGAGAACTGTCACTTTCGACTGCCACGGCATTTGGCTTCCACATCTTGAGCAACGTGTTTGCCGGTGTAAATTTTTTAATTTTCTTATCCTTTCTATCTTCAGGATTCTGACACCTCTTAAACTTGATGCGTCTTTGAACGCTCTCCATTTCGTCTTCGGTTGCAGACGATACCGGGTCTTCAGCCAGCTCTTGCGGTACCAACCTCTCGTTATCTTTTGTCAAAACCTTCACATGTTCCAAAACTTCAACTTTGCTCTCAGATACAACCTCGTCAGCTTCTATAGTCTCATCCATCTCTGCATCGTCGACAACCTCGTCCCCATCTTCAACTTCGTCTTGAATCTCAGCCTTATTAACCTTGGCAGACATTGCAAACGGAAGACATCGCTGTTTTCCTCGAGTTATTACACCCATTTTAATATCTAATCACTTCCAAAATGCAAATGAACCGTATGAATGCATATTACCGTTTGTCAATGGCGACGCGTCTCTCTAGACGTTCAACATCAATTCAAATCCCTTAAAATCACGAGCCGCACTGTAAATTTAGCAGGGTTAGGTGGCTACGCGTAAACTCTGGCTAAAATAATTATCACGCGTCGTCTTCAACATCATCGCATTGATTTTTATTAACAGAGGCAAAGTACAAGCGTTCTATATAACATATTTTTCTAACAATTAGAATAGCAAATGCCACTTTAACGAAAAGAAAAAAAAGAAAAAAAAAAACAAAAAACGAAAAAAAAAACCCCGTATTTAGTGAAAAACACCCGCAATTTTCCAACAACCACTTATCAAAATGCGAACCCGGTGACCCAAAAACCGTCAAACCGAACATTTTTCAAACGAATTTAACGAATTTATGTAGCCTGAGTAGGGACCTCGCTGATCTCATTGCTCAGCACGCGCCAGTTTTCAGCAAATAGTTCTGCATATTTCAAACGTTCCTGCGCGTAGTCCTGGAACAACTTGGCGACACGGTACTTCGTCTGCTGAAAGTATGCAAGCTCGTCACGGAGACACTCCTTAATCAGCCATGAACGAGTGTGCTGCTCTTTGATCGCTTCACGGTCACGATGAATCGACTGTTGTATCCGCTCAATGTCTGACTGCTTGAAGTCTGAGCGATCTCGCATGCCGGTCAATCTCGTCTCATTGCTGCTGATTCTCCGTTCCAAAATCGGAATATTGTTTATATCGAGCTTTTCCTTGCGATCAAACAACTCTTTAATGCTAATCAGGCTATCACGGTGTCTCTTGAAATCCTCGAGCACTCCAATTTCCCAGCCTCGCGACTCGTCTTCCAACAAAGTTTGCGCATTAATCAAGTACTTTGACACGTTCTTGATGCCGTCATTGATCAACGGCATGTCATTCGTGTCGACAGAGTAAGTCTTTTGCGTGACCTCCTGTAATGTGTCGAGCGAGTTTGCAAATCGCTGGTGGTCAGTAGCAACCGACTCTTGACGTTTCTCCATTCGGTCAATAAGTAGACACAGATGTGTGTACATCTCAGCCTCCATCTTGACTCCCATATTAACTTCGTCCCATCTCTCAGCCTCGGCCTGGTTCCATGACTCAATCAAACCAGCCGGTAGTGCACGACCCGTGAACTCGTCCTCAACCGAGACAGCTGCCTGCTTACGCCAGACTGCAAGCTCGGTCGGAACAGACATGAACATGACGACAAGTTGCTCACGGTTCAAAACGGGATGACGAACCAGCTCGTTGATAAATCGCGATAAACCGCGACGACGGCGTTCAAGAAAAAACTCATCGGATGACAGATAGTGTCCGTTAACTGCAAATCGCTTGGGCGGCAGTAATGGTAAAATACGAAACGGATAACGCTTCAAGAGGCAGTTCAGCAGCCAGACAAAGTCGCTATATCGACGGACAACTCTGTAACCAGTACGAGGAACTGTACCATCGATACCTGGAGCAGCTGCACCCTCAAGCAAATAGTTGACATGTCTAAAAATAAACACGCCTTCTTTCTCTGGAATTATTGTCACACGGACTTTGTCGCCTTCATGAGCATCGTAGTATGGCTGAGCCCGAGTGTATGGGAAATTTTCGACGGGAGGAACATAATTCGGATCATCGTTTTCTTCCTCATCAACATCAGAATCGTCATCCTCGACAACAGTAGCACCGTTGGAAGTAGCTGAAGGCATCATTGCTTCATCAGTGTACATGGGTCTGTGGTTCGTTCGGGCCAAGTCATTGTAATCAGCACCAAGAACAGACGAATAAGAAGGATTGTAAGTGTCAGAGTTATAGTTGTTAGAAGACTGCTGTGGTTGTGGCTGTTCGTATGATGATGAAGTGTAAGTAGGATTTGAATATGTGTTTGACGAGTAGGCGTTTGACGAATACGCGTTTGATGAGTATCCGTTGGCCGAATATGGAGCTTCGTCTTCATCGTCGTCATCTTGAGCTGCCCAAGGATCATTAACAGAAATTCCAGGAGGCGAAGATGGAGATGGTGGCGTCTGCTCGGTAGGCCGAATGTCGTTTTGAGTATTCACAGGCGGTACAGCAACAGGTTGAGTTCTAGCAGGAGGAGTGTATGCGCTGCGAGATGATACTGGCGCAGTGGCTGCCATGACTTTTCGTGAAGAAGTACTTCTGGTTGGAGCAGCTGGAGTGTTTGCCTTTGGTTGGAATCTCAACTTAGTACTAGGAAGACCTATATCAGTTGTCAGCAACAATTACATTATAACCAATAAGAGCACATACTATATTTTCGAGAATCGACTGCATCAAGATCTAAATCCTGTTCTCCTTCTTGAACAAGACCAATCAAAGCCATTGCGACACACCAAGTTCCTCTGTCGATTCTGTTATCCTGCTTATTTCTAGCGATGAGATTCATGATCGCGTCACCAGCAGAATTATTTCCTAATCCAGCACGATCAATGGCATTTCGTACATTAGCTAAAGTGACAACACCGCCGACTGCGTTCTCAGCATCGAACGAGTCATTATAAATCTTTGGGACTCTAGTAGTGTCGAGCATATTAGAGATTGTAGGCTTACTCGTAGCCTTCGGCGCCGCTATCCCCCAAGGATCATCATCATTTCCAAATAGACCACCACTACCACCTCCAGAGATGGAATTGACTGTTTTCGCAGCAGTAGCGACGTTCGAGAAGGCCGACCGAGCTGTGGAAATTGATGTACGAGCCGAAGCGATATCGGGCTCTCCAAAGAGCGATGACCGCGCAGCAGCCGAACGAGTAGTCGATGTCGACGAGCGCGGTTCGTAGTCGTCACCAAACAAAGACATTACCGGGTCAAAATAATTGTTGTGGAGAAGAAGTTTGGACTCAATTAAATACTTCGAAGGGACAAGTTGGCGGTTTAAGCGGCGGATTCAATTCCGGTACAGTCGTTATCAAGCTTTGAGCCCTAACCCAGTCGATTAGCGGCTATCTCTTTGTATGACGACAGGTTCAACACTTGGTCCACAAACTGGTTCAATTTAATCCTTAACACATGTATTTTACAATTGTTTTGCTCCTAATTCCAATAACCAAATACCAAATAACATATTACAAAGCCATTTTTGCATCGCAACAGTATGCTCTATAACGGGGGAAGTGAATTCCTGCACGTAGGACACTGTAGCTTGAACCGCATCCATGATTCTAGGCATTTAGTGTGGAATATATGCCGACATGGTGTAACCATGTACGTCCGTCTGGCCATTATGGCTGCTGCAGTTGAAGTCGCATTACCTTCACTGTCACGACCGCCTTCGAGCGGCAACTCAATGACTTGCATACAGATGGCACAGTCGGTTGGTCCGACAACTACTACTCCTCCGTGAGAGTCAGATGAAACTGATGGCATGTCAGCGCTTGTACCTCCGCTTTCAAGATCTGGTGCAGATAACACAGGATGGTAGTTGTAAGATGCTGGAAGAAAATTGCCAGGAACAAAGAATCGTGACCCAAGAACCTCTTGACTGGCTAGCATGCAAACTTGCAACCATACCCATCCAGTAATGATGGCGGCCCATATTGGTTCAGACTCGTGTGATGCAATATTGCCTTTAAACAAGTAAAGATAGAGCATTGGCACTAAGCGCGTTGTACTCATACCTAGCACAAACTCCCACTTGAATGCACGCCGACAACCACGCATCACGTTGCGGTAAATCTGCGGGACCCAGTACGAGTTTACAAACAAAAACAACATGCGCTGGAACATGTGACGAAGCGGTTGCGGCCATGTAGACGCATTCAACGTAAAAAAAATAAATCCAATGACAATAAAGTAGAACCGCGAGTAAAGCCAACTGACGTCGCCTCGGCCGTCGTCTTCCTGCGTGGTGGTACCGACATTGGCCTGTGCTGTTTGCGGTGTTGCAGCAACTGGTAGAGGTAGTCCATCTGGAGCAGTCAACGGAACAGCAGGTGCCGGTGCAGGCGGAGCTGGTGTTGCTGCCGGAGTGGGCTGGTCAGTGTGTGCCTGTGCTCGATTTTCTGGTTTTTGAATTCGATAAATCAATATCAAGTACCGCATCCCAAAAACAGACACTAGCAAAAATGATAAAAATGCAACAGTCATGAATGGGAGAAACGTCGACTCGATAAAAATAGCTGCAGTAAGATATCCCATGGTCAAGTATCCATCCACAAGAGCCATCATTCCGACGGTCCAGAAACTCAGTTTCGACACGGTCGATGGTGTGTTTGTGTCATTCATCTGCCGAATAAGCAAAAATATTTGTATGATAGTTAATGTTGCGCCTGAAAGTGCTGCATTACGCGCACGCGACCAAAATCGCTCGATTTTCTCGCCCTGCGCTGACCGACTCTCCAACACTACACCGCAATTCGGCGAGTATATTAATGAAGATACTGTTAATTTAGGAAGGCTGGCATGTGGTTGTCCCTGCGGAAATCTGAGCTCAGACTCAATGACTGCCATATCATTTGGTGACACTGGGCTGGAATGTATTTGCAGATAGACAACGTATTCACAACTATCTAATGAGCCTGTTGGGCCATTATATGCAGGGTTCATATCTCGTTGATATATGTTCTCAAGACTACCAATTGTGGCATTAATTGATTCCACTAGAGGTATATATGATTGATTGAATCGGTCTTCCGTTAATGTGAGGAATGGCAAACTGAATATTCCTGCGTACCTAGTTCCGTTAACATTTGTCCCATACTACATTCGCAAACCGTATACTTTTTTGATGTAGTTGTCAACACTATATTGCCAGTATCCGCAAAATGCAACCCTCGTAATGGAATGTCATGTCCATTTTTACCCAGCTTACTCTGAATATTTAAATTTGCTTCGACCATCTGTACAGGCCCTTTTCTAGTCTCGCTGATGTCAAGCGACATAATTCCTTCCTCATCTGTAACATTACGACTGTCTACTGACGACTCCCATGTAGCCTGCCCTGTGATATTTGCATTGCGGTTTCTCGTAGTGTACTCTGCAGTATGTGGCAACTCTTGTGGCCCTATCCCCAGATCCAGCTTTGTCCAATCTCCTCTCATAAGCCCCGTGATATTTCTATAAAACGAAGCCTCGTTTGCTCTGTCCTCGTCTATGCGTTGTGAATCCCACAAGTTCAACGCCCGCGTACTAATTTCTGACGGCACAATCGGATTACTAATGCCTTCCAAATCTTGTGGACCGAGTTCAAAAGTCGCATTTAGAACAATGTCGCGTCGTAGTTTCTGGACACGCAAAAACTCCTGAAATGCAAGACGCTGAGTGGGCGATGTTGATTCTGGCGTGAGCAGCATCATGATGAGCAGAAAGACCAGTAGACCAGCCCTGTTTGAATCCATAACTATTCGTTTTTTCTAGTTCCTTCGACAAGGGTCGAATCCTTATAATGGAAAAGACATAAGGAGAAGCTGTTTCTCATATAGATTTGTATAAAGCCCGTAAGATTCAATCACCGTTATGATAGGGCTCGGCGTAAATTAAGCGGCTCAATCCAGGTCCACTTCTTCACGATAAACCATAAGAATCTTAAGTTTAGTCATAGCTGACCCTATTTATTGATGATCGACCGGAATTGAGTAGTAGAACACTGAAAATTATCAAATTGGAGGGCAAAATGTCTTTCTGGGGTCTCTGGAGACGGCCACTGAAGCAGCCGCTTGTTGGATCAGGCACAGAAGCAATTGAACAAGCATGGCTGGCTTTAATTGTACACAATTGTGTCGAGTTTGGTGTTATACACTACTAATTTAAATCAGAAAGAAGATGTGCTTTTACGCGAAGGAAAATCATCAGCTCTGGCAAAAGTTGCTCATTGTATCAGTGATATTGCAGATATCATTAGGGCTGAAGAGCAAACAGGCAACAGAAGAATATCTCTACAATACGCGCTAGATCATGGCGTATTTGCTAAGATTGCGGACATTGCTCGGCGATGTGGACCATCAATCATCACAGAATGCGTCGCTGCATTCTCAATCCTCATCAAGAGCGGCGAAGAAGACCTTATGAGCAATCAGCAGGTCATCAAAAGTACAAACATCTTTTTATGTGAACTCGACAAATGTCGAGGTAAACGCGTTTTCGAGGAAGAGTTTGCGGAGATGCTGTTTTCTGTTGCATCAAGACTACGAGCTAGCACTTCGAGTTTTATGAAATGGTTGAATACGTCAGACTTGGCGTCCGAAGAAGCTTCTGCTGACCACGATTCTGCTGTATTTGACACGGCTCATAGGCATAAAACAGAAGATGAAGATCTTGCGGACACCGTGTTTGAATTGCCTCATTCGAATAGCATGGAGGACAGCAAATCTACTGCGGATAATACAATGAAAAGCAGACTTGAAAGTGTTCAAGAAGTGCCTGCCCATCGTGAGGGTGAAGGTGCTAGTGATCAAGAGATTTCTCAAGACGCTGGATCCGTAGCCGTTAATGACGACTCGGAGCGCGTTTCTAGTCACCGTAATGAGGTACGAGAGCAATTAGAGCATCGAGATGGCCTTACAAAGGAGGAAGAGACTCAAGAAGAATCTGCGGCAGCTGATGAATTTCAAGAAAGTGTGAATCAGTCTAATGCTGGTAGTATAGATCAGGAAAACGAAAATGCGTCAGAATTTAGGGAAGGCAACGCTCTTCCACGAACGTCTTCTGAAGCTGACACTGAACCAAACGATAGACCTACAAATGTTGATGAAGACTCAAACGATTTTCAAGTGGCTACAGATGCTATCGACGGACTACTCAGTGATCTTAAGTTACAAGCAAAAGTAATTCAAATTTGACACACTTTTAACAATATTGACTTTTATTTTAGACTGATTTCCCCTTGTTTTATTTTTTGCTCGATTTGATTCATCACGAGGGTCGGGCCGGCGAGTTTGCGCGGACTGGACTGCTTTTCATAGTTGAGTCTGCGTTACCTGAGTCGCCATTAGAACAATGGATTAATGAAAGTGACTTTACCACACTAATGGCGTCTGGCTTAGGCGCATTGTACAGCCAACTGAGCCGGACTATGTTACTAGCGTTTCAAGCTCCGATCGAGCCTAAAATCGTTACCATGGCGAAGGAATCAGAGCGGAAGTTTGTACCGATTAATCTCAGCGAGTCCGACGATCCTGCTGAGATTGCACTCAACAACATTCACATGAAGGAGTTTTTGCAATATCTTGAGTTTTGGCAAGATACGCTCAGGCATTGTCAATCAGAGTCCATTTGCGCTAACTTGCTTGACAATTTTGAGACGCTGTTCTTACGGCAACTGCTTGTTCCTAGTTTAGCTGAAAGCACAGACTCGGACGGTAGCGTGAGCGGCGGAGCAGCAATTGCCGTACTGACATATCTGCGTGTTATTTTTGAGACTTTGAATCAAAAAGATATAGTCAAGCTGATTTTGTCGTTGTTGATTGTGAGTCCTGAGGAATACGTTGTTTCTACGCCGACAGTCGCACCCCCTGTAAGATTCGATGCTGAAAACGAAGACAATGAAGAAAGGATACCGGTGAAAATGACGAAGACGGCTTTTAGTCTTGTTGATCTCATGGCGGACAGTTTGGAATCGTCATCGCAACAGACTATTGGTGCAGCTTTGAGATTGATGTCTACGCTTGTGCGGAAACATTATCCGTACACTTTGAACTCTATATTTGAAGTTGATAGGCTGGCAATAACGTTCAAGGCCACCGTAACGCCGTTCACGGTTTATGCACAGGAGATGGATTTTTTTTTAGCACTGATGTCTGAAAGCGAGGCCAATGACATACAGAGTCAGAAGTATGAGAGCTATTTGAAAGACAGTCGAACGACACTTGAATCGCACCCGTTTTTGCCTGATCAGATTGCGCATAAGGATGAGTTTGACGGGAAAATTTCAACAACGAGCAGTACAGACTTGTATTCACACACATTACAGACTGACGGCAAGATCTGGAACGATTTGCTTCGGTTGCTGTCTATGTTTTTTGCAAACAGCGTTGAACTTAATTTTGTCCTGACGCAGGTGTTTATCGACATGGTCAGCTGTGGTTGGTTATCGTTACGAGGCTGGATGTTGACGCAATTGCAAGACGTCGTCATTTCGCATACCCGACCGAAGTTAGAAGAAACCGATTCTGATGATGAGTTGGACTATCAGATGATGGTATACTACGCTGAGACTACGATGGACGGTCTTGACAGCGACGAGGAGTGGGGTGTGCATCCTGACGAGCGGTATCAAGAAACGACATTCAAGAAACTGTCACCGACCATGGAGGTGCTTGATATGCTAAACAAGAAGATTGACGAATACAGGCAGAAAATACCTGGGTTTGACGACCAGTTGGCAGAGCGCCGTCGGATGCTGTGGATAGATGAGGATGACGTTGGTGATGCCACTCAAGCTGCATTTTCTAGCCCAGCAGTTTCGCAGACTCGATCCGACTCACGCACATTCTCACTCTCATCGGCAGATACCTCGAGGCGGGCAAAAGAGATTTTTGAATCGACTTCTGTACCATCTAGTCCACTGTCTGCCCGACAGACCCAAGCGTATCGTACAATTTCGGTTTCGAGCCTGTCTAATCAGCAGTACTCTCCACTGCAAGGCCGGGGCGGGCCGCAGCAGCGCAAACGCGCCACATCGCCGCTGTCTCAGCGCCAACACCGGCGGGCGGAAAGTGTTGCAGGCGCGCTGCCGCCCATTCCCAAGACCCGGCAGCAGCACCGACGTGCGCAATCGACAATGTCGCCGTTCACGTCGCCGATGCCTGGTCACGGTGGTGGTGCGTCCGGGGACCAGCCCAAGCTGTCGATCCGGACGAGGGATGGGTCGTTGAAGGCGTGGGACGTTTTGTCGTCGTCGTCTCCGCTTGACCGGACCATGGCCGGCTCGCCTGGTGGGTCTTCTGCAGCGTCATTTTCGGCGTCGAGGTTTGAGACCGAGATTGACGACGAAATGGACAGCAATCCGAACGATTTTGCGAGTGCGCTAGTGTTGAGCGACTCAATCCACGTTCAGAGTGATGACGAGAGCGACAACGGGCCGGTGACGTCGGCCGAGGCTGAGGTCAATATCGTAAACGCGAACGGAACTACAGAAACAGGCAAGGGTGAAGGTATTGAAATGGATGATATCGTTACTGATATCGGTTATGTTCCTGCAGTTATTCAAGTTATGGGCCCAGAAACTGGTAAAAGTCGATATGTTAGTGTCACGCACTTGCTCGGGAACGTGATTGTGTTTCAAGTAAGTGTTTTTGTTCTATTGCGGTTTACAATGTGCTGACGGCATGTAATAGGAATTCGTGAAGGAATTGACCGCGATGATACAAGTGCGGAGTACGATGATCGATAAGGTTGATTACAAGCATTAGGCGGCGATTATTTGCAGCATTTTAGCATGATACAAGGCGTTCTTTGAAAAAGCGTTAAATGCACGAAATACTTTATTTTGACATGGGATATAACTAAGCAGTACGCTCAATCAAATGTAAACCACTACCAGTTTTGATAATTCTACTCATCTGACCAACATTGAGCGCGAACGCAGCCTCCTCAAACTCCTTTTGCATCTCACCTCTTCCAAAAAACCCAAGATCTCCACCTTTTCTAGCCGAACTGTCGTCCGATTCCGACACCGCCAGCTCGCCCAGCGTTGCCTTGCCGGCCTTAATCTTCGCCTCCAAACCTTCCAAAATCTGCCGCGCCTCGTCCTCTGTCCGGGTGATGTGTTTCTCCTTCCACGACGACGGGCGCCGCGAGCCGGCATGCTTAATTAGCAAATGCGAACACCGGATCTTACTCTGCGATTGTGGGCCCGACGCCGCAATCGTGATAGATGCTGGCATCACGAACGAGAAGTTGGCCGCCATGTAGACCTTCAACTCGTCTGCATCTGTACCAACCGGTGGCTCCCATGAAGACTCGTGTGTGGCGGAGTCGAAATAGTATGGGATATTGTGTGACCGGGACATTCGAATTTCCCAGCCTGAAGGCAAACCTGTGCTTGAAGTCATCGTTTGTAATGAAGTTGTTGCCTGGCTTAAGTTAGAATAGTACAATGATATTAAGTATTGTTATTATATTTACCATAATATGCTGCTTTAGTACTAGATAATAATAATAATAATAATAATAATAATAATTTACAAAATAATAACACAGTGAAACTATTAAAAATAATGCAATAAGAAAAACACAAGTTCTTTTCTTTTCTTACACTGAATTTTTCCAAACGTCCTCTCACGCACGATACCTTGGAAGGTCAGCTTTGAAGATCCAGCGTCGATTTCATCAAACCTAACCCTGCCCCACATATATCTACACCCTAACCCACCCCACAACACAATACGCCACGAATTAATCTACGCCTAAAAACAATTGAAATGTTAGAATAAAATAATAAATTTCCCCACCAATAAATGACCAATAAATATATCATACAAATTACACTAGTTTCTCATTCTCGCTCCCAACTTCCGTCTCAAGCTCACAAACGCTCTCAATCAAGTCTTCCTCATTGTACTCTTCTTCGGGTTCCGGCTCAATGACGTCGTCTTCCTCAGTCCAGTCGCCAGGAGTTTCGAAAATGCACTCGTCTAGTGCCTCAAGCGCTTCGCTGATTCCTTCAAAGAATGCAGGCGGGTGACCGTTGTAAGAAAGTAACTTGTTGATTCCAGCGCGCTTGAACAAAATTCTGACATGGTGATCGCCAGTAACATGAGCAAACAATACGTACTTGCCCTTCTCACGGTAGGTTCTGACAATCGTCGTCAAAACCTTGACCGCAGACAAGTCACACGCAGTCATTCCATCAAGATCGATAATGATGTTTTGCTCACCGCTGCGAGTAGCCGGTAACGACGGATGCATCTTCATCGATCCGTAACGCTCCAGACGGTGGAGTCTGGCCTCGAGCTCGGAAGTGTTGGCAAACATCAACGGCTCAGCAATGCGCACTAGCAGCACACCCGGAACATGTTCAAGAATGGATATGTCCGAAACATCGTGCGACGGCTTGTCTGCATCTCTGAACACATTTGACGTACCAGGGACACGCGCCAAAACTTGAATACGCGACTTGGTTGCATGTGCAAGAATTTGGAGAAGCGAAAGCGCAATACCGACAGTTACACCAGTCTGCAATGAAACGCCGATAGTGATGGCCATAACCAGCGCAACCATGAACATATCTTTCCATGCCCGCATCTTGATATAAAACTTGATGTCACCGGGTAGATCTTCCAACAGAGCAACACAAATGATTCCCAACACGGCAGACAACACCGCCCGAGGCAAGTAGTAGATCAATGGCAGCAATCCAAATGTAACAATGATTGTAAACAACGAGAATACAATGGCAGACATCAAAGTACGCGCACCAGACATAACGTTCGCACGACTACGTCCGTACCCACCAATGACAGGAAGGGCAGACATGAACATACCCAAGAAGTTCGCGGTTCCCAGAGCGACCAACTCACGATTCGACGAAATCGTGGGCGCGACTGGAGGTGGCAAATTGGGGTTCGCCGGTGGGTCGGGGAAGATGCTCTTCGCGATCACAGCAGACTGGAAGTATCCAATCAAACCAATGATCAATGCAGAAGGCAAAATCTCTCTAAACATATCGAATGTCTCAGAGTTGATTGGAGCCTTCATCTGAACAGACGGACGGTTAACCTCACCAACGATATCGACACCCTTGAGATCCCATCTCTGTTGAGCAGAAATCACAATTGAAAAGATAATGACAGCAAGAATCTCAGGGACGAATGCCAGCCACTGATGTTTCTTAACATACTTGCTTCGGATCTGACGCATACCAATAACAATTCCAAACGAAATCAAGAAAATGCCAGCGGTCAATCCGTGTGTTCTATTCAAGTGCGACAAGAAAAATCCAACCTTGACTGCAACCGAACCCGTACTTGCGCCAGCCTCAGCGGCCATTTGTGCCAATCCAAAACCAGGAATAATAGTGTCCATTGTAAGTACAAGACCAGTGGAAGCAATAAAGCCACGCAATAAGCCAGCCGAGAGCAGAGCGTCTAGGAAACCAAGATGAAAAAATCCCATGATCAAGTACATGAGAGCATGAATGAATGTGATGAGAGTAACATAAATAATGGCACGTCGCTCAACCTCTTCAAAAGAAGGATCGCCGCGGTAAATTAGAGGAGTAATGGCCTGACCAACCATAACCGAAGCACCAGGCTCGGGACCAACGACCATAACGGGAACAGTCCCCATGAATGCATAAACCAATTGAGGGAACGCAAAACCCAACAGGCCGTATTCCTCAGGAACATGGCAAAGAGTACGCGCATAAGACAACGAAAGCGGCATGTTAAAACTTGCGATAGTCAGACCAGCTAAAATATCAGACGCCAGTACTGTTTTGATCGGATATTTTGGCAGCCAGGTCAAAATAGGTAAGTAGTATTTGAGATAATATGTTGCCTTTGCCTTAAATCTGTCTTTGCGATGTTCTGAATAGAGGCGGGGATCTGGAGACTCCAACTCCTGCTTTGCTGGCATTTGAGACGCACATGATGAAAGCGAAGTAGAGGAAGTGAGTGCACCATATGTATTTGTGTTGTTGTGATGGTGTCTTGAATGCAACTGAGCAGCTGAACGTGTTCTTCTGGGAGCACCTAGAATTGTAGATGAATCTGAAAGTGCTTCATCCAAAACTGTATAAGACGCATCTGATGAAGAAACCGGACGTTCATCGACGTTATTCCCCGATGCGAAAGAAAAGATGCGATTACGGAAAAAAGTCAGTGCAGGACTAGATGATGTTGACCTGAGTGAGACCGCATCTGCTGAGAGTAGTCTTGCACGGTCTTCAGGAGAAGTTGCGACATCATCGATCCTACTTCCTTTCTCATTCATAATGCGGATTGTGTAATATGAATGAAGAGCGAGGGAATGAGAGTGAGAGAGAGAATGGCAAGACAAGAGGGGGAGAAACAGAGTGAGTGGTGTGTGTGTGTGTGTCGTCGTATAAGCAGAATTCTAGTTCACTGAGTCAGGCCAGGCCAATCTTGCTCTCATTTGACCGCCCTGGCCGAAAAATCCGCTTTGCCACCTCATTCTGCACACACCCATTATGGTTGTATTTTACTGTTTATTACATAGATAAGATCTAATTACATTTATCGTATAATTAAGACAATATTAAATCTGTTAATAAAGGATTTGTTGGGCGTTCTTTTGACAAATCTCGAGGTTACCCGGACTGATAATGCATGCAAGTAGCCGTAACTAAAGCTTATCGGGTTTAGTGAGTAAACTTTAATTTGCTTATCAGCGGGGAGTACATTTTCTGTGTTTCTTCACAAATTGCGAGGTATGAGCGGGTGTCAATGATGAGTGTTATTTTGTATGTTATTATGTATAATATTAGGCTACTTTGTTGTATTATTTATTTAATAGAATGGCGGCGGGTTATGGGCGGAATTCGGATAAGTCAAGCAAGATATTTATAGCACAGTCCTTTGTAGCTATGGCATATTCACACAAAAGTGCTTATGGCATAAACATCACATTATGCAATATATTCGTAACGCACTTCGTCATGAAAACTGAGTGTTGAAAGTCCAGTTCAAAGTAAATTAGAAAATACACAATGGCCGAAGTCAGCGTTAATGACATACAAAATTTGGACGCAGATTCTCGAGCGGAACTGATGAAGTTCATCGAGACCGAGAACGCGCGGACAAAGGTGCAGACTAGTATGTGCTATTTCAAGTTTTATATTGTCAATTGTTAACAGCGTATAGGCGTTCATGTGTTTACTGATCTGTGCTTTAAACGGTGTGTTGCTTCTGGGGGAGTCACTGCTGGAGCATTGAGTGCTACTGAATCAACATGTATGTTGTTTTTGTATGGCGAATATTTAAGTAGCTAACTCCGTAGGTCTTCAGAACTGTATCGGAAGATACTTAGACACAAATATTTATGTTGTCAAAAGGTATGTTGAGTCGATTTAGCATTAGTTTGATGCTAATGAATGTTTTGATAGAGTACAGGATATGGTACAGCGAAAATAACAGATGATGTATATCATCCCATTTGTATATAGAAACCTTCACAGTATATAATTACTTTCACTCGATGCAACATGCTCTGTTATTCTACATAGTCTGGACTATGACACAAGAAGGCTATCCATTCAGTACTTAACCCATCGCTTAAAGCACTCGTTAAACTGAAAACCAGTGACTATTCTCATCTGCATAACAGTACAAAACACCTCCATAACCTTCAGTACAACTGAACACGAATGAGATGCACGAGCGTTTCAAAAGAAGATTTTCACATTATCAACTGCTCTGTGATAACTCAAATAAATGTCTTCTATAATTTAATTCTATTGATTTTAATGAGCAAGAAGTTCATGATAGTCACGTGACAGTAAATGCGTATCCTGTGCGGCTCATATTTTGTTTCAAAAGTACGCACACGCCAGAAAAAGTCGCGTCTCGGTGTTTCGAGTGACGTATGTCAGTCAATTTAAGAACAGTAAAGACAATTTTCATATTAATTGGTAATAGACATTACGGTTGGAAAACAACGCAGTTTACGTAAGAATGAAATGTTATATAAATAAACATTTTGATGACGCGTTTTTTTGTAGCTGAATTTAGAATTGCGGCGGAGTAGTTTGCCGAGTTTGACCCTGAACAGGGCAGGGCAGGGCAAACTGAGCCGCGCCGAAGAATTCTCGGCGGAGTGTGTAATTTCAACAACTAATTTAAGACTCCTTGTTTTCCCCCCCTTCCGCCTTCATCTTGTTTTTGTTCAATACTAGTCAGCAAGAAAGAAAAGTACAATGAAGTTCTCGTTTGTGTCACTATCGCTTATTGCATTGGCCTCGGCTTCTCCTATAATACAACACCGGAGTAGTAGTCCCGGTGTAGTACACTTTCCTATTGAAGGTCGTACTCCGAAGGAGCGATTTGTTCGACAAAAGTTACGAAGACGCGATGCGAATTCAACTGCGACTATGGATATACAAAATAATATTGATAAGGGTGCATATCTTACAAATCTCACTATTGGAAGTCCTCCACAATCTGTTGTTGTTCAAGTTGATACCGGCTCGTCGGATCTCTGGGTTCAGAGCTCAACAAACCTCGGCTGTACTACAAGTCAGAACTTCTGTACACTCACTCGCACCTTTGATTCTGCGTCCAGTAGCACTTTTGACGATCTTTCCGAAGCCTTTGACATTACATATGCTGACGGAACTTCTGCTAGCGGGGTGTTTTGTCAAGATACACTAACCTTCAACGATGTCACTCTCAATGATTTCACTTTTGGACTCGCCGAAAACTCGAGTTCTTCTGTAGGCGTGTTTGGCATTGGTTACGCAGCAAATGAAGTTGCGCGAAATCAGTATGAAAATCTACCAGAGTTGTTAGTTTCGGAGGGAGTAATTGGCGTCAAAGCTTACTCTCTCTGGCTTAACGATTTGGACGCCTCTAATGGTAACATTCTGTTTGGTGGAGTTGACCTTGCCAAGTTCACTGGTGAGCTTGTGACAGTCGACACTATCCCAACATTCCAAGATATTTTCGCACATTTTATGCTGAGTGTCACCGATGTTTCTGTCTCCAATTCTACTGGCCAATCTACTACAGTTTTTTCTTCGGACAACCTGGACAACTCTATCACAGTCATTCTAGACTCTGGAACCACGTACGGCATTTTACCTGCTGACATTGTATCTGGTATCGCAAGCGCGATTGGAAGTGCGTCTTTCGCAGACGATTACAATCTATACATCGTCGACTGCTCTCTCGAAAACTCTTCGGAACAAGTCAACATTACCTTTAACTCTGCTGCCAGTCTCTCTATCGGTCTTGATCAACTGGTCGTTCCGTTGGAGTTTAATTCAGCTGGAAACACCTTGTGCGCTCTTGGAGTCCAACCAGACAGCTCTGGATCATCCGGACCGTATTTACTCGGTGATGCTTTCTTGCGGTCAGGATACATTGTCTATGATTTGGACAACAACCAGATCTCTATTGCGCAGGCCGTCTTCAACACCGATGATTCAGACGTCGTTGCCCTAAACTCTACAGGAGTATCCCGTCAAGCTGGTTCAGGCCGCAATGGAACATCGCTTGCCGTGTCACTAAAGTCTTCCACTTTGGCAGTCGTTGCTGTCGCCTTTATGTCTGCATTCCTCCTTGGTTAATTTATTTTCTTCTGTATATATGGTGATATTTGGCGTTACGTTATTTTAGATTGGCACTTGATTTATGAATATTTACGACAAACAATCAAAACTTAATATACATAAAAAGCTAGAGCTAGTTATTAGACTACAACATTTTACGAGCACAGTACGCGTTTGTGTTTCGTAATTTCACGCCCATTTTAACAATAACTTTGTTCTTGAGTGATATGCTCCTTATTGTGGGCTGTGTTCTCGGCGATATGGTTTAGGGCTGCAGAAAGCAGCTTCACGCGCCGCGGTGTTAAACGCGCTTTTGCAGCCCCGGCTCGTAGATTCATTGGCGAACTTGGAATTAGGAACAAGACGATTATGCGATGCTGGGATTGAGCCAATCGGCGCCATTTTTAACTCTGGTGGCCTCGGTGCTGTCAGTCGCAGCAAGTTTTGCAATTCCATACTCTCGATACCTCTTCTCTGCCAGCTTCTCTTGGGTCGCATTCTGTCTGGCCACGTTTCTGCCGCTCGACCGTTTTCTGATTGCGTCAAGCAGTGCGCCAAAGTATAGACGAATTGATGTTTTGATCTGTAGCTGCTGCATTGTTCTAAGTACCGTGTGTGCAAGTTTGCTTGGTGAAAGGGGGAACGGTTTGGCATCTGTGTGTTCTATTGATCTGTGTGAGTGACGGGTTTCTGATTGGTATAGGTCTTAATTCCACTTCTTGTTCATGTGTTAAGGTTTGAGTACATGACGCAACCCGCAGTGGCTGCTGTAGCTGCAATTGAAACGGCAAAAGTTGATATGAGCACTCTTGGTTTCATCACGTTTACTTCATTTGTAGCGCTTCTGCCAAATTATCCTGGAGCGTCTCAGTTGGTGTTTGGTATATGTTCCAGTGTTTTTGCTGCTACGTATCTTTCTATATCAGACATTTCGATTCCATTAACACGTGCGGTTTTGAGAGAAATCTCGGCATACACTTGTGTGGGACTATTAGTAATGTCGGCATTGCTTGATGGACCTTCTGGCTGGCGCGCACTCGGCACGGTTGACGGACTTGCAATTGTGATGATACTGTGGTCGCTTGTGTCGGCAGTGAAGAACTTGATTATCATGGTTCTTATTCAGCAATTGTCTCCTCTCAACGCGTCGTTCGTTGATTTGATTGGCGTCCTAAGTACTACATTATACTCTCATGCCACATGGAAAGTCACTGCCATGTGCGTCTCTTACATGGCCATCGCCACGACACTTTTACCAAAGTCAATTGGTGAAGTGCGTGTCAGGTATCTGTCAATCAAAGTGTCCAAGCTGATCACGCTCGTGATCGCACTGTTTTTATTTATATTTGGTCTTGTAATCATGGTCACGCCTCGTGTTATTGGCTCATCTCATAGGGTCATGCTTTCAAGCGTTGGCGGAAAAGACACGTGGAACACGACGATCCACCCGATATCGTTCTTGATTGACTCGCATCTGAAGCAATTTAATTCGCTTCTCGAGCGGCAAACGTCGACTTATCCCGAGGCGGTAAAAGAGTATCGCCGCAGATACGGCATCTATCCTCCGCCCAATTTCGACAAATGGTACGCGTACGCGACCGAACTGAAGTCACCAATATTCGATGACTACGACAGTATTCTTGCAGGCTTGCGACCGTTTTTTGGTCTCGATCCGTCGGTTATCCGTGCTAACGTTCGCGAAGCGCTCGCGAACCCAGACAGCAACTTGCTCGGTCTGCAGATTCGCGGTGGAGATATCTACGACGTTAAAGGCGGTAACGGTAATTGGTACGAGAGCACAATTGTTGACATGATCACGCCGTTTGTGCATTTTTTGCCGGATATGGATTTGGCATTCAACATGATGGATCAGCCGAGAGTTGTACTCCCGTACGCAGATGTTTCTGCATTGACGGCCGATCCAATAAAATCAGGTCGCAAGAATGATTTCTCACTAACTCCGAAAGAAGATTTGAAGGCAGTCGACGCTGAAACTACTCTGGTTATTGAAACTTTTGCTCGGCAATCCCCATGGGCGCATGCGAAACTCAGCTGTGCCCCAGACTCGCCTGCACGGACTCGGGGAGATGATCGCGTAAATCGGTATGCAATGTCAATTGGGTTCATTAAGAATTCAACTGCTGGTGCAGATCTTTGCCTGTCGCCGTCTTACCATCACCATCATGGCGCATTACAGAGGCCTGAACGATTTAGTATAATCACTGATCCGGTGCCAATTTTCTCGCAATCCAAGCTATCTTCTTTTGCAGATATCCTTTTCCCGTCGCCATCCTATTTCGCCGACCGAGCACCATATGACCCGAGACTTGACCGCAAGTGGGCTGAGAAGAGAGAAACATTATTCTGGCGCGGTGTCGCTGCCGGACTGCATTCGAGCCATGGCGGGTGGAAGAACGGACACAGGCAACGAGCGGTCGATTATTTTACGAATTGGGAAGACAACTGCACCTTGCTAATGGACAGAGAAGACATGCACACGCTGTCGAACAATCTGTACGTTGCAAGCCAGCAAATGCAAGTTGATGCTGTGCACGAGGACATTGTTCATCGAAAGCGCGAGCTGAACATGTCCGACATTGTTGTCGACCTTGCGCCACTGCCGGCGGCAGATGTGAAAGCAAATGAAAAGCAAACGTTGCAGCTTGCTGAGCAGACTTCTCTGGTGACGAATTCCGGGTTTGCAGAGAAATCGGTGTTGAAGTCAAGTTTTAAGCAGTACATTGACCTCAAGTTCTCAGATTACAGACAATGCGACCTTGCGGACTGCAAGGCAGAACATGCGTATTTTGGTGACGTTGCGCCGGTGTCGAGCTTCCAAGACACGTGGAACTACAAGTATCTGCTCGATCTTGACGGTAACACGTTTTCAACCAGATTCTATGCATTTTTAAAGTCAAAGTCGATGGTCGTCAAGCAGAGCCTATTTAGAGAATGGCATGACGAACGGATACACCCGTGGGTGCACTACGTGCCGTTGTCAATGTCGCTCAAAGAAGGGTTCGAGACGTTGCGGTTCCTGGTCGAGAACGACGCAGCAGCGAAGTACATTGCGCGGCAGTCACGGTCGTGGGCAGCAAAAGCGATCAGGAAAGAAGATATGCAGGTATATTTTTTCCGCGTGCTGCTTGAATACGGCCGGATGATTGACGAGAACCGGGATGAGATTGGATGTTCATAAAAGACATTGATTGATCGGGTCTCTCGGAGTTTTTTTGTTTTGTTTTTGTTGTTTTAATAAATGCTCGATTTTGTGACTATATTACAAACTTTTAAATTCATATAACCAAGTTCGCTAGTTGTTTTGCGGAGATTGGTGTGAGTGGTTTTATTCTGACTCTGCCCGAATTGCTACTTTTTTGAATGATGTTGTAAGCCAAGAACGACGGCATCTCAGCCACGGTCCTGCTCTCGTCCGACGACACTAGGACCGAGGTCGGATGCACGGACACTGGCTCGTCCGGCATTTTAACGCACGACCGGTCAACTCCTTTGCCGGCCAGGAACGCGCTGTCGCGTATGAAAGTGTACTGGTTTAGACGCAAGTACGGCATTGCCGTCACGCTGATTTTGTTTTTTGGCAACGTCGTGGCATCGAACCCGGATACCAAATCTGCGCGGACGACGACTTGGTCGACGAAGCCGGATGACACAATTTGTTTCAAAGCTTTGACTTGAATCGCGCTAGGAGCTTTCAATGACTTGTCAAATGTGAGTGCCGTCGACGTGCTGGCAGAAACTAAATGGGACAACTGTTGTCGCAGTTTGTTGATTTCCTCCATCGACTGTCTGATTAGTATATTTCGTAACTCATGCGTTCACATACCTTTTGTCGCAAAAAATTGTTAAAGCAGAATTCATGCTTTGCGTCTTCAAACTCATAAGCACAAATCACACTCAACAGCTTCAAGACGTCTGACGACGGATCCAGACCCGCGAACTTGCGCTGCACGATGTAAAATTCTTTTCTTCGGCGCTTATTCGCATCAATCGACCCATAGTTATCTTCTTCGTTTACGTCCGCGTCCGCAAGCTCGCTCTCAATCCCAAGCTCATGCTCAGACAAAAATGGGTCGCCGACAGACAGGCCAGCCACGATCGCAATCACGTAAGGCAGACAGTTAAATTGGTTTCCGATCGCGAGCATTTTGGCGAACCGCGGTGCAAGCGGGAACGAGGTCATCACACGGCCTAGACCGGTGAGTGAACCTGAACTGTTGAGCGCGCCGAGATAGTGCAGCAGTTTCTCGGCCGCAATGAGCGTTTCGCGCTCCGGTTTGGTCGGAAACGGGAAGTTTGCGATTGTGTCGATCCCCATGCTTTTCATCTGCAATGCGACGCCCTCGATCGGCATCCGCAAAATCTCGGCTTTAGTAAACTGCGGGAACTGGCTTTCGTAAACGGCCGAAGAGTAAAGCCGGTAACAGTGGCCAGGACCAGTACGACCGGCTCGGCCTGCGCGTTGGTCTGCGCTGGCTTTACTGATCCAACTGACATCAAATCTCTGCACGCCGGTCACGTCATCATAGTGTCGTTCTTTGACCCGGCCACAGTCAACAACGTATCTGATCCCGGGGATGGTCAAACTGGTTTCGGCAACGTTAGTCGCAATTACGCATAACCGCGATCCTTCAGGCGGCTCTTCAAAAATCTTGAGCTGTTGGGCGGTCGGCAGCAGCGAGTAAAGAGGGAGAACGTGAAGCGGGCCAGTGTTGATCTCGTCCGTCTGCTCTTCAAATCCGGCTTCAATATCCGGCTCGTCGTCTGATACATCGTCTAAATCAAATGCTGCTTCCATGGCGTCATTACCTAGATCAATGTCTTCTGCCTCCACGCCGGCTATTTTGTTAGATTTCAATTTGAGAAGTAAAGTCTAATTACCTTCGTCCGCAGACAACCGTAGAGACACAGATAGATCAGTATTGTCTTGCTTTCGTTTAGAGAATGCCCCTCGCAGCCTTCGGCACATGTTTGTAATCTCATTTTGTCCAGTCAAAAACACAAGGATTCCACCGGGCGGCAGACGTTGATGAATCTTCACGACTTTCTTGTATGCGTCTTCAAGATAATCCGATTCCGTCCGTCGGTTAAAATGCACAGACACCGGAAACTGCCGCGCGTCGACTTTGAGAACCGGTGGCGGTACGTTAAATAATGCCGTGTTTTCAGAGAAATCAGACACCCGTAGAGTGGCAGACATGACTACCAGTTTCAGCAACTTGATCTTTGAGCCCGGCTCTCGACTCAAGTCGTATCGAAGCTTGAGCACCCTGCTCAGTACACCAATCAGAATATCCGTGTTGACATTTCGTTCGTGTGCTTCGTCAATGACGATGACCGAATACTTGCTCAGCGTGAAATCAGTTGCGAGTTCCCGCAGCAGTACTCCGTCGGTCATGAACTTCATTGCCGTGCCAGCGTTCAACGTTTGATCGAACCGGATCTGGTACGCGATTTTACTCTTGTGCGCGATTCCGACCTCGTCACTCACACGATTAGCCATACTCACAGCAGCAACACGTCTCGGCTGAGTGACACCAATTAACCCTGGGTTCTCACTCGCTGGATTACCATACCCAGCTTCCATCAAAAACTGGGGGACCTGTGTAGTCTTACCACTACCTGTCTCACCGCAGATGATGACGCAAAGATTATTGTTGATGGCTTCCATGATTCGCTGTTCCTCCTGGACAACAGGTAGTTCAAGGCGGGCCGTTTGAATGTCGGGATGCCGCTTGAGTTGCACGTGAAATGCAACTCGAGACTCGGCTTCAGGGATTGTGACGATGTCTCGTGGCGGGGACAAGCGATCTTCAGGACGGTCTATTAAAGTGTATGTGCCATTCAATTTCGGCAGCGATTCAATGTTTGACCGAGACTCTGCGTCTCCGCCGTTTACCAGTTTTTCTGCCCATTTCTTGAAGTCTTCACCTCTCGACACGCGAGGAGTATTGTTTTCCTCCTCGCCTTCTTCTTCCCAGCTTTCGTCTTCACCGTTATCTTCCTGGTTTGAATTCTCTTGATCCGACTCAACCTCGTTGACAATTTCCGTCATCGGCTCATCACCGAATCCAGCCCATTCTTCTTCCTCTTCGTCGTCATCTTCACTGTCATTTTCCGTCTGCTGCTCTTCAGATCCTGACGAATCAGTCCTAGCACTGCCAGATTCAAGCTCACTATAGTCTAGCTCACTATTATCTTCGCTTTCACTGAAATATTCCATTGCTGGAATTTTCGCTTTTCTTAATTTTTCTTCTTCCAACTTTGCACGCCATGTGTATGGCACTTTTTGGCCGTTAGTTTTCTGTCGTTTCCGAATGCTGCCAAAACCAAAGCCAGACCCAAGCTGAAATGCAGTGGAAGATTCCGTCGTAGTGGTAACTTGTGGACGTTGTGGTTCCGGAACAATGTCATGTATATCTGGACTTGCTGATTCTGATCTTTGCTGTTTTGGTGCGGGTTTTTCTGCTTTAGTTGCTGTAGAACTACCCTTACTTCTGCTCAATACTGGAGGTGTAAAATCACTGTCAGGAGCAACAGTATGCTCTTCATAAAGTAAATTAGCTCCCTTGTCATCCAGAATTCCCAGTTTCTCATTCAACAATGCTTCTTTGAGTTGTTCTCTTCTCGTGTCGTGATTTGTTCCCAATCTCTTTAAACTGTGTAATGTAGACGTATCAATTCTAGACGCGGCAAGTTTTTCAAGCAGGACCTTCTTTTCCTCTCGCTTCATCTGCCTCTCGATGTACTTCTCCAGTCTCTTTTTCTTTGCCTTTGATGCCTTTGATTCAGCCGGCCTGAGCAACTCTTCTAGTTCAGACCTTTTTGCATCCTTTTCGGCAGCAGTCATAGGCAGCAGAACCGACGCATTTGAATCAAAGGTATTCTGCTGCTGGTTTTCTTCTACTGCAACCTCTTCTGCATTTGTATTTTCAGGCTGGCGAATGACTCTAGACTGACGTGACAACTTCAATTTTCGCTGCTTCGCTATAGCACCAGTACGCGCCTTGTCATTAAACCTCGGCCGATACTTGGCCATCTCTTTGTATCTATCAAGATGTTGAGCAGTTCAAGACGATGTTCTTTCGAAGTGAACATTTTAATTCTTTAAGGTTTTCAGGGGTTTCAAATTACCCTGACTACGAATTGGGAGTTTGTGAAATAAAAATCTAAGCAGCAGAAATGCTTCATACAAAACATATAAAAGTACTAATAAAACATTCTTTAAATATCCCTAATAAAACGCCGTCGAAATGATCACGAAGATGTCCTCTATTTCTTTGACGATTTCCTGCTCTTTCCAAATACAAGGGACCTATTACCCTGCTTCTTCATGGCAGAAATCTTACTCGCTTTCTTCTGTTTCCATGCTTCGTTTCGGGACCCCTTCCAGCCACTGGTACTAACCTTAGACTTTGACTCGGTGTCAATCTCCATCACGTCCTCTGATTAAGAATTAGCATAGTTCAATAAAAAAACTATTCATAGACGTCAATGAACGTTAGAAGTTCATGGTCTACTAATCCAAGTACACTAAAGAAGTCTTCGCTAGACGGTGACGCCAGTGTATCAGTAAGAACAGTAAACAAACCTTCATTAAGCTCCACAGTCAGAGGTGCGTTCGTAGCAGGTGCAATACTAGCAGCAGAAGGCAGCGGTAATTTAGCAGCGACGGCCAATTTCTTTGATAGCCGAGCAGTTCGTGCCAAAGCAACAGGTTCAAACACCTTTCCACGCTTGATAACACGCATTCTAACCTTTGTCTTTGCTCTCAGAGATTTCGCCATTATTCTTTGTGTTTTGTAAAAGAAGATCTTACTGAGGTGGAACAAAATTGTTGGGATGGCAAAAAGTTTTTATTTATACGTTTATAAGGGTATTGTACCGTAGTATTGGCGTATGTAGTTTGTCATGTCAAAGCGATAGTCGGACTCTTTCTTTAGCAGAAACTGAGCTTTTCGTAGCCCGGTCCGAGATCGGGTCTTTTGTGATTGACTTTATATAAGAGACGGCGGTTTGGTCGTTCTCAATCTCCGACTTCATCGAACACGGTTCAAGATGTCGGAAGATCCATTTTCAATGCATAATGTTCGTTAACAGGTTCATATGGGCTATTACAAAAGATACTAATATTGTTTTCCTAGGAACTGCTTAGGTATATTACTGTAGATTTATTAGTAGTACCATTGAAAGCTATATCAAAAGCTATGGGATTGTCACAAAGTGGCAGAAAGATGCAATTGCAGTCTCAGCTGGCTTCAAGACTAAACTATTTAAGGTCAACTAATAATGTGGAGGGATACAATAATATGAAAAGAAATATTTTAGAGCAATGTGAACTGTATCATGTCCAACTGCGTGCGTATGTATTCGCGTACACTTTTACATTCTCAGATAGCTCATATAATGATAAGGGCTGCTTCAAACAGAAATAACATCTCAGCTAATAGCATGCTTCAAGCTGCGAATGCGCAAGCGAGTGCGGCACGGTCTTTTGGCAACACGCCTGCTTATTTATCAGCTAGAGCAGTAGTCAATGCTCCATCTTCTGTTGCACCTATGACTAGTATGTGTTGCATTTATTCACTTATACACCAGTCTGATCATTATAGATGAGCCAATTGTGTTCAAATCAAGCCCATTCTTCACCTTGCTGAGCCAATTGGCCGGACCAAGTTATTCTGGAGGTAAAACACTTTTCTGACTTAAATGGCCAATCTCCAACCTAACTTTCCCAGGTCAACCCGAAGGCCGACATTTGTTAGCAATGCACGTGCGGTTCACGGCCGCGCAAGCAGAAAAACTGCGACAAGATCCAAGTTACAGAATCTACATGCTCTCAGCTCTTTGCGACGATACGTTCAGGCATGCCGCTATAAATTTCCCGATGGGCATTGAAATCAGGGTCAACGGCAAAATAGTGTCTGCAAACTTACGAGGCCTGAAGAACAAGCCTGGCACGGCGAAGCCCGCAGACTTGACGTCGTACATGGTCAAGGATGCGAATTATCGCAACGTGATTGAAGTTTACAACGGATATAGTGCTCGGCCAAGGTTTGCTTTCATAGTCAGTCTAGCTCGGCAACGGTCGGTGCAGGATATAGTTACAAGAATAATGTCAGGTAGACACTTAGCAAAGGAAACAGTTATTGCACAGAGTATGGCAGGCTCGTTAGATTAAGTAATTTTCTAATTTCCTTTTAGTACAGAAAAAGAATTCAGATGACGACGACATTATTACAACGTCGACGATCATGTCATTAAAATGCCCACTGTCGTTCAGTCGGTTGCAGGTACCAATCCGGTCAATGAAATGCACTCATGTGTCGTGTTTTGACGCGACGTCTTACATCCAACTACAGGAGCAAGCGACGGTATGTATAGCATCGCTTTATATGTACAAATTCTGATTGCTAGACATGGCAATGCCCGATTTGCAATAATTACGCACCAATAGAAGACATCGTGGTAGACAGTTACGTGGACGACATCTTGAAGAAGACGCCAAATTCGGTTGAAGCAGTTGAGATTGATCCTACCGGGCTTTGGCGAGTGAATAGTACCGAAGAGGAAGAAATTTCAGACTCGGACGATGACGGCGGCAGGCGGCAAGCGTCTGAGTTGGTTGCGGCGGGAGCTGCGCTTGAGGTCGTAGGCTCGTCGCCGGCGCGAGCACAAGGTGCAAGCCGGCCAAATTCAAACGTAATTGACTTGACGTCGAGCGATGACGAGCCAGAGCCTTTGGGTGTGCTGCCAGCTAACAGTGCCGATACGAACGATATGGGCTTGGGAATTGAGGGTGGGGGCACAGACTTAGATTACGGTGAAGACGGATTCGGTGAGACCTCAGACTGGGATGGGACGGCAACGAACCAAATGAACGAGTATGAATTTATCAACTCGTTGCCCGATTTCTCAGATTATGTGCCTTCACCACCAGAACAACGTCAGCAACAACGGCAACAACAGCAACAGCCTGTACTTCAATTGCCGATGCAAAATTCGCAGTCGGCGTCTAGTTCACCACAAAGACAGGAACCACTGAGAGGGTATTTCAGCACGCCTCCGATAAGTTCAGCCGCAGTATCGCCAACGGCGTCACAGCAGGGCAGTAATCACGCTAGATCAGACTTAGGTTTGCAGAATTTACAAGCATTTGGGTTTAAACCGGTGACGACATTTGGCTCGGACGCATACTCAACCGGTCAGACCACAGGATCGCCTGGAATCGGGTTTAGGTCTGGAATGCAGTCGTTGCTGGGTCCGGGACTAGGGCCTGTGTTTGGCAAGGCTTCGCCGTTGGTGTCACCAGTGCCGCTATCGGCAATGCCGTCAGCGTCGCGAAGAGGGTCGTATGCGGCACCCGAGATCGCGGCCATTGTACCGTCGCCGGCAAGTTCAAGCGGTGCAGCGTCACGGATTCCGACTCCGGTAGTAGCTTCCCCTCCGATACCTTTAGCGACGCCGACGTTGCCAACAGATACTAGTGTTTTGACAGAAGACTCGAGAACTTCGCCTGTAGTGCCTACACCTGCTTCTCCGCCGGCAGTTGTCCCATCAACACCGTCATCGTTAGGTCTGTTGCCGTCCTTACAAGCTACGTATGCAAGAGCACATGCTTCTCCAGTACTTGGTCCTTCCGCGCCTTTATCGTTTTCTCGAGCAGAACCTCCGAGCGAGTGTCCGCATTCAAACGAGATGCCGACCGCACTATATGGGACCGAAAGCACAATGACGTCGCCACGGTCCGTCGGGGACAGGCAGCGGTCACTATCTGACGACACGAGAGAGACGACCGAGCCGCCAACGAAACGGGTAAACACGGGACAGTATTTCAATTCCGACAAACCTGTATGGCTTCGACGAGAAGACGACGATACGATGTAGAGAAGATAAGGGTTTTGTACATTAGAAATTTGCGTTTAAAACGGAATTAACAGGGTTTAATTTAAACCCTGAAAATGTCTTGGTATGCTTATTCAGGGGTCGAAATGTCTTTTTCGCAGGACTTTGGAGACACATCAGCGATGTCGAAGAAGAGTAGAATAGCGCTGAATTTAATGAGAAACAAAGTATTAGAAGCTGTAAATACGTAAAACATACGCTGAACATGCAAATACGTACATGTACGCAAGAAATATACGTTCAAAGTGCGCAGGTGAGCACGGGAGCAGTTGCCTTCCTCGTTCAGTCACATTTCCCGTCACTCCTCCTTAGCAACACCACACATGCCAAATGGATCCACAATACACCGGTCAATTTTGGCCCTCAACTCCGGCTGGTACGGTGAGGATGCCGATTGAAGCAACATATCACGCGCGACGTAGTCGGCGGCGCCACAGCACGATTCCGGACGAGGAAGGATTTAGTACGCCGTACAATGACCGAGCGACGTTTGCGTATTTGGGTAACGTTACGCTGGGCGAGCCGGCACAGGTCGTGTCGCTTGAGCTGGATTGGAAGGGCCTGGATATGTGGTGTCAGTCGTCTGCGAACCCGGGCTGTCACAAGACGGATTTGGATTTTTGCGCAATTTCGAGGACGTATAATCGTGGCAAGTCGAGAACGACCAGGTTTACGAATTTCAAGGGCAGAATGACATATGATGATAGCACGTATGCTCGTGTCAGCGCGGTGGTGGATAAGGCTGCGATATCGGGGAAAGTGATGGAGCAGTTCACGTTTGGTGTGTCGGTTGAGTCCACGGCGATTTATGGCAGACTCGGTTAGTTTTTTGTGTTTTGTGTCTAAATACTGTAACCTGACATGGATAGGACTTGGGAAATCAGATTCAGTCGGTGTCGTAAGAGCAGACACTTTACAAAACAAGCTTCTCTCTTCTGGTCAGTTTCAAGATGCTCAATGTCTTCGTACTAATCCTGCAGGTCTTACTAACACGACTGCATATTCAATCTGGATTGACGACCACGACACGTCAACCGGTCAAATTTTGTTTGGCGGGATCGACCTGGCTAAGTTTGAAGGCGAGCTCAAGACCGTTCCCCGGACACCGATCCACGACCAGATGCGCGATGCGTACTTTGCGCAAATCAGCCAGGCACACGTGCACGTCAATGGGCGGCGCAAGAAAGTCATCGGTAATACCAGGACGGTGCACGCGATGCTGAACCCGACACGGTCGTGGTCGTACCTACCGTACTACTTTGCCCAGCGTCTCGCGCGCCAGATCGGCGGCACGCGGTTCGACGATTTCACAGGCACATTCTCAATCTCGTGCGCTCGAGCATTCTCGCAAGACTTTGTCGAGCTCGACTTCTTCGGTGTCACGATCCCGGTCCCCCTCAAACAGCTCGTCAGTAAAGTCGGCGTCAAAGCGGACGGGACTCCCATTTGCGCGCTAGCATTCACGGCTACAAGACCGCAGGCCGGACAAATCATCCCGGTCCAGGATTTCTACATTGGCGACTCGATTCTTCGCTCGGCGTACACAGTCTATGGTACGTATCTGAAGAAGTTGAACATTTAAAATGTATGCTGACATAACAGACATGACAAACAAAATAGTCTCAATCGCAAGACTGGCCCCGAAAAACGTAAACTCGGACATCAAAGTGCTCTACGTCGACGGCGTGATCCCAGGCACAACCTCAAAACCACTCTCGCCGTTACCAATATCGAAATCGTTCGCGTCCAACTTGGTCTCGACTAGGTTCTCACCTGGGTCAATCATCCCAATAGTTTTCGTAGTCATTGGTCTGGCTTTCATATTACTCTACTACAAACGCAGAAGAAGGCCTTTTGTGCTAACCCGGCTAGTTTCTTTGCGACCAAAGACGAAATTGCGAGAGTAATCTTGCATTTCGAACATTACAGCCATCACGTTAATATAACTGATTTTTGATCTCTACATGCCTCAACTGTAGTCTGATATAAACACTACGTTCACACAATATGATATAAGATAAAATATTTTAACCCACAAAATCTAAAACCTAAATCTAAAACTCGTCGTCAGATGACACATAAGCATCGCCCAATTTCTTCTTCTTCATCATACGCTCCTTCTTCTTCTTTCTCAGCTCAGCGGCACTAAGCTTCTTGACCTTCTTGGTGGCCTCGATCTTGTTACCCATAGCATCAAACTTGTCCTCCTCCTCACCATCTTTGGCATCGAGACGAGGTCCGGCACCTTGTCCCTGAACCCAGTTGTGTCCGGAAGGTGTCATCCGGCCGTCAAGCACGGCCCAGACTTCCTCGGTCAAATCCTTGGTGAACTCAGCAGAGTGGGTAATGATAACAATACCACCGGCGAAAGTCTTGAGAGCCTTGGAAAGAGCTCCAAGCGAGTCACGGTCAAGGTAGTTAGTAGGCTCGTCCAGAACAATCAAGTGAGGTCGCTGCCATGTGCAAGCAGCAAGCACAAGTTTGACCTTCTGGCCACCAGACAGACCACGGATACGCGAATGAGAAACAAGCTCGGCCTCAAGACCCAACATAGCACAGTGGGCCTCAATCTCCTTTCGAGTCAAAGGTCTGAACTGTCCGGACGCAAGAGCCTCCTTCATGTCAACCTCGGCAACCATCTTGGCGTGAGTCTGGATAAGCTCATTACGGGGGATCCATGAATTGTCAGAAGTCATCATAGGAACCCATCGCTCGTTCTTCTGTCCAATGTTCTCTCCGAGCACAAACGAACACTCGTACTCGTACGTGTTCTTAAATTTTCTTCGAGCAGTGACACCAACAACTCGTCTTGGGGTACCATCAATCTTGTAGATGTGGTTCATAGCTTCCTCGTCCTCCTCATTAATGATACGGTTGGCACGGTCCATGGTCTCACGGTCCTCACCAGTCTGGAAACGCCACTGAATGTACTCAGAAGGAGTCTTGTCCAAATGGTGGTCGATATGAGCGAATGCATGCTGCTTAATGTAGGCGATACGGCAATTCTCGTGAACATAAACCTCACCCTGAGTGGGGAGCAACTCACCAGTCAGGACATTGATCAAAGTAGACTTGCCGGCACCGTTGGGGCCAATGACAGCAATACGAGAAGAAAGTGAGCACTGGAAAGTAATGTCACGAATCTGGGGCTTGGTGGTACCAGGGTACTGGAAGGTAACGTTGGAAACCTTGACAATAGCCTTCTGCTTGGTCTTGACACCCTCCAAGAAACCGGGCTCGGGGAACTGGAATTCCATCTCGGAAGCTCCAAGCTCGTAGTAAGACTTGGCAGAAGGAACCTTCTTGACAAACTCGGACAAGTTACCCTTGTACTTCTTCAACTTGAATCGCTCGTAGTGAATGATGAACTCCACAACGTGGTCCAAGAATCCAGAGTCGTGCGAGACAATGATAGATGTGATTCCGCAAGTGATGAGATAGTTCTCCAGCCAGGCGACGTTAACGGTATCCAAATGGTTGGTAGGCTCATCAAGCAAAAGAATATCAGCTTTCTTCAAAACGGCACGGGCAAGAGCCAACTTCATCTTCCATCCTCCAGAGAGCGAAGTGATTGGCATCTTGATCATCTCGTCAGTGAAACCGACCTCGGTAAGAGCCTTAACAGCAACCTCGGGGTCCTTGATGTCGACCTCAGGGTCAGAGACAACGAAGTCCAAGACAGAGGTATCAGCATCAGAGCCATCGATATCGTGCTCGACATAGACAGTCTTGCACTCGTCCTGGGTAGGGAAACCCTCGACCTGGCCGTTGGCAATGGCTCTCATAAGAGTAGACTTGCCGGAACCGTTAGGGCCGCAAAGACCATAACGACGACCACGCTTCAGACGAAGGGCAGTACGGTTAAGAAGAATCTTGGCACCATAGGCAAGCGAGAACTCACAGTTGCAGAGATCCTCGCCTTCCTCCTCTTCCTCTTCCTCAACGGCGGCACCAGGAATATTAGCAATAGACCGTCTGCGGAACTCATCGACAGTGGTCTTGGCAGCATCCTCATGCATGAAAGTGGTGAGGTAGGGAACAATCACCTCAGTCCAGGTGACAGCCTCGTTGTTCTTCTCGTCTACGAGAGTACCAGCGATAGCAGCAACGTACTCAAGGATAGGAGAGAACTTGTTGTCAACCTTGATATCCTTGATCAAAGACTTAAGAGTCTCCAAGCAGACCTTGACATCACCGGCGGTGGAAACGTCAGGGATCTTTCCGTCCTTAACATCACCGACGCGGATCAAAGTGTTGAGACCACGGAGAGTGACCTCACGAGCCTCAGGGTCAGCAATGTTGTCGTAGTTGGTCTTCAATCCAGGCATAAGCTTAGCCAAGAAAGGAGCGACAACTTGTGGGTCATCGACAAGCTTGCACATGTTGTCAATAATGACAGCAGCCTTACGCTTGATGGTAGTATCACGCTCAGCCAGACCACGAGACAAAAGGGGGACCATGATAGACAAGGTACCGGATGTAACTTCCTGGACGAAAGTGGTGGCACCGAGCAAATGAACAGTCTCAGGAACTTCGGTAGGTTTTGCGATACACTCAATCAAAGAAGGAATAAACTTTTCGATATCCTTGTTTTGGATAGTCTCGGTAGCCTTCTCCATTGCGTAACGAGCGGCCTTCTTGACATCGGCCTTGGTATCCCACATGGCCTCGGACAAGAGAGGAATCAGCTCAGGCATTCTGAGGGAAACCTGGCCGGGGGCGGTCTCGACGACAGCGACAATGGTGTTGAGAGCAGCAACCTTCTCTTGCCACTTGGTGGCGGTTGAGACAATTTTGGATGCAATGGGGAGAATGTACTTGACAGAGCTTGGGTTGATTGCCTTTGCGACGGCGATAGCAGTGGGCTCCGAGAGCTGCTTGACAGGAACCATCTTGTCTGAGGCCTTCTCAATGATGGAAGGAATAAGAGAGATAATGTAAGGTTCAAGAGAAGGAGTGAACTGCTTGATGGCGATAGCTTTGATGCCGATAAGGGCATTTTGTCTAGCAATCGCATCCTTCTTGTTGTTGAGGGCAGCCTTCAATGAATCAATGACTGAAGTTGGGACATTATGGTCTTCGACCGGGCTTGAGAGAAGAGTAGCGAAGTTTGTAGCGGCTTCAAGACTGGCATCAGGAGTAGAAGCGACAGTTAATTTTGAAAGGAGCTCAGTAAGAGCAGCGACAGACGCTTTTGCTTCAGCGGCAGCGGCCATTATTCCAAGTGAACTAGCGATGATTAGAATGATATTGGGAATAGCGTATAAAACGTACTAACGATGTTACTAATCAAACAAATAAAAGCACAACTGATCTTCTTTTGTATATTGAAAAACAAAAGAGCAGAGGCGATGAATTGAAAGGTGAAGAAGAAAAAGACGAGAAAGAAAAAGAAAAAAATTTCGTGGGACGAAAAACCGCCACTTGTGAGAGGGTTAGGGGTTGCCACAAGGGTGATGGTGATAGAAATATGGTTTATGTGTGATAGTTATTAGATAAATATGCTGCACATGGGGCATGGACATTCAAGCGCAATCAAAGTGGTATTTACAAGTGTGAAATGGTCTCAATTGAACACGGATGATCATTTCAGACTTAATTGAATGGTTTTAATGTAAATTTTGTGTCTTTTTTGGTTCTATATCAATTCAGGGGTAGCAAGTCACGTGTTTCGCATATTATAGTGTGTTTTATTGAGTTGCATGTGTTTTTTTCTGAGGACTATGATTTGTTATTTGTTGTTCTGTGTAATCGGGATATGTCTATTAGTGGTACAGTAATGGTACAGTTACTGGCAGATGATTGAGTGACGGTTCCTGTTGAAAGAGGTTTGAGTAAGCTTAGCTGTATTTGCTATGAACTGTATATTTATGCAGGGTCTGAGCTATTTCAATGAGTGGCAGAACAAAAGATTAGTGGTGTCACTGGCACACAGTCAATAGTAAACGCTTATTTAATCAAAAAGAACGCTAAGTTAGTGGGAAAGAGAGTGGTGAACCAGGTAGAAGTAGCAAGGGGTAGTTGGTAGATGTGCTAGCAGCACATGGTCAGTGTTTAGCGTCAGTGATTGACGGCAATTCCTATTTCTTCCAAATTTAGATCCGATGAATTTAATGATGATCTGTTAATTAGTGAGTTATATGTCTTGTTATATGAGATAGTAAATGACATTATATATAATGTGTTCAATACCAGTAGTGTAGTAATAGTATAGAATAGTATAGTAGTAGTGCCAATAAATTAACAAGGCACTTACTTACTTAACCAGCACATCCGACGGTACTTTAAATGATCGGTGCTTCCGGTTCTTGCATAGGATTAGTAGTATTTATTTCAATTATATCGTATTATATATCTATAGCAATAATATACATTATTATTATTATACACAGTATACATATTACATAATCCAACACTAATACATTCCAAACACTAATCAGATCTTCCTAATTTGGACATGTGTCACTTGGCGGGGCGGTGTATGTCGTTCGCCATAAATGTCTAAATCCGTGTCATTTAGTGCAATCGCAATCAGCTCATCAATTTCCCCATACTAATTTATTAGAGCAATTCTACAATAAATAGAATAAAAAGACTAAAAATAAATAAAAGTAAATAAAAATAAATAAAAACAATAAATGACTAAGAAATAATTAAAAAAAAAATTAAAGGTCTTAATATAAAGTGACGTACTTTTATGCCCTGAGTCTAAAGGTCTTGGCCGATCAACGTTCGACCTCTTTCCCGGTACTGTTCCCGTTTGTTTCTCTCTCTCTCTTTCTCTGTCTCTCTTTCTCCTTCTATATCGTACGCACCCTTACGCTCTTACTCTCATCACACAAGTCAAGTAGAATGCGTGATAACAGAACATCACTTCTCTCAATATCAGCTCGTTCAAATGCGCTTCACTTTTATGATCCTTCTCCTCAACGACGGCATCTTCAGTTAGAAACTCATTATGAACATCCAACAAGACAACTGCAAAATGAATCCACACAACAAGCTTACAATCAGCGCCAGCCATTCTATCAATTATTTGCAGATGACTCGGCTCTTTTAGCAGAAATATCACAAGCATCGTCGGAATTGTTATATTCTCATACTCAGTCCGCTTCTGTTTCTACTTCTACTCTTTCACCTGCAACTGGGGCTTCAGAAGCAATTTCAAAACGTGTCAGACCAACCACAATCAATTACAAGTCATTGCTGGATCCTGACGTTGGATCTCAATCAATATCTCCAGCTAATTTCTCATCTCCTGCTCCATCTGCCCAAGATTCAAGTGACTCTTCTGATTCCGAACTCGAATCTGATAGAGAAGTAATTCCCGTATCAACTTCAGTCTTGCTCTCTACACAATCAGTTTTACCACCTGCATTACCCCTCACGGCTTACTATCAGCACCAACCACCGTTTGTGCCATCAAACATCTCAGTCAGATCTTCGGCTGCCTCAATCCGATCGTTTCGTTCAAGAACATCTGGTTTGTCTTGGAATCGAAAGAGAAAGCAGCGTGTGCCTACGCTAGACACACTTCCAATTGAAATTCTCGATGAAGTCTCAAAATATTTACCTCAGGAAAGCTTGTTAGCAATGGTCAAGACATGCAAGTCCATCGCAGCTTCTGCCTACGTTTACTTGTATCAGTCGCCAAAGTTTACTTCGACTTATCGGTTTGCTCAATTTGTGTCGGTCATCAGTCACGACCGTACTCTTGCGTCCTACGTGCGCTCGCTTGATCTCTCAACCATCGAGAACGGGCTACGAGGAAATGTGGTATATGCTAGTTGGCGAGACTGGAAGTACCGCAATGAGCCGCTGTATTGGACTCGCAAGAACAAACAGTCTCATGACAAAAAGCCTAGACACCGCTCTGTGGATGACTCGGCAACCCAACTTGCCGGGCCGGTAATGATGCGTACAAAGTCTATGCTCACCGGGCGCCGTCCGTCTCTGTCGCGCGGCTCATCAACGTCATCGGTACTGTCTTCGTCTTCGTCATCTTCCGGATACTCCACGCCGCCGGTAGCAATTAATCAGGAAAAGAAGCAAGTCCAACTATCGTCGCATCCATTGCAGTCACCGCTGCTGAAGCAGTATTCGCTCGCACGTGACGTACCAATTGGTGCCGTCTTGCATGTTGTTCGTGCGTGCCCGCATTTACAAGATATAGACCTCTCCTATCTGCCAATGGCGGCAGACTACTTTGTCACGTCTCGCAAATACAAGCCTACTGCATTCACATCGCTTTTATTTGTGTCAGATGTGCCGAAGTCATATACCTGGCGTGAGAACGAAACAGTGCAAGTACATGCGGCCCGTGAGCTCGTTAGTGCGTTACTAGACTTGCGTGAGTTGCGTTCGCTCAAGCTGAGAAATTTGGTGTGGATCAACAAGGATGTCATTAAGCGCATTGTGGGACATGAACGCGTCAAGACCACGCTGGAGTTTGTTGATTTTAGGGAGTGCGGCATGACACGGGGAAAGGCATGGGCGCTGGCGGGAAATGTTAGTGATTTTGAAGGAAAGTTGGAAGACGAAGATTAAATTTAGCAGGCGAGAAATTAACCGGGTTGTGACAATCATCATCTATAGACTGTGAATGAATTTATAACGCATCAGACCAAACTCTGTTTCTCAACACATAACTTTAAACGATATAAAAATATACTGTTCCTTTCAACATATAACAATAGCAACTCAAAAAAAAAAAGTTACGATGTAGCCTCACTGTATTTTGCCTCTTGCTCAGACTGCAACTGATCGATCTCGGGTGTAAGTTCAGCCAGCATCTCATAAGCAGTCTTGTGGAAGGCAAGCTGAGCAGCGACCAGATCGGACAAGTTTCGCAACAGCTCAGGCGTATCAAGCACGTTCTTCATAACCGACACGGCTTCCTCTGTCGCGGCCACAAACTCGTCTTCAGCCTGCTCGACCTCGACCCTGGCCGCATCCTGCTTCTCCGGCTTTGCGTTCCTGGCCGCAGTCTTTGCGCCGTCGAGGTTGAGTCTCGCGTTTGTGACCTTGCGGCGTGCACGGTCAGCGAACTTGAGGCTGGTCTTGAGCGAGTTGTTAAGCGCGCCATTGAACCGGTCCACGATGAGTGAGTCCTGCGCGAGCTGGGCCTCGCCAACCCGTTCCTCGGCCACGGCATACTTCTCGAGTGCGATCCCGATCGGGTCTGTGATTGAGAGTTGATGCGCGGCAGAGAGCGATGCGCGCGAGATGGCGTGCGCAAACGTTTTGGGCGCGTGCTTGCTGGATGAACTAATCAGCGCGGCTTGGGCTTCGGCAGCAGACTGGGCCTGCGCCAATGTCTGGACCTTTTCGGAAACAGAGCGGGACAAGTCAACGAAAGATTCTCTCTGATGAAAGATTAGATCTGGATCGACACTTACTCCGATTAAGAACGTACCAAGTTAGGAGGGTAATCATATCCTTCATGAGCATACTGCGATCTATACATCAATTGTCAGATGATTGAACTTCCTCGATCAGTAAAAAACCATACGTAACAGCCAACAACTTAGTATGAACAGCTTTGAGAGCATCAACACGCTTCTCTAATTCAAGATATTCTTGAGGCAACTCAGTCTACACCAAAAAATCAGCTTAAATCCTAATCGTTCCTCACACAAAATTTGCGCACAATCTCATCAGCATTACCAAGTCTCTCTTGGATAAGCCGGCCAGTTCGTCGTGCAAACGGTGAAAAAGACGACGTCATATCCTTGAACTGAGCAGTCATGGAATCCATGTTAAGTCCAGCTGGCATTTGATTGAATGGGTTCATGATTGCGTATAACTTTACTGTGTCACTGCGGTCCCGTGAGAAATACTAACAAATTCGACCGTACACGCGTTGCTCACACACTCACCCGAAGCTGCCAACCCCTTTTAAAATATTAACCCTAACCTCGCTACGCTTACCTCAGGCAGGTCCTCTGATATTTGCTTCATTAGTACCTACTATAAATAGTGTGTTTAATTTAGTTCAATTCTCTATTTTGAATTATACAGAATTTACACTGTGAAGTCACACAATCGGTCATTCCCGGAATACGCACTACAGAGCAATACGCGGTCACATTACGTGCACGCAAGGGTTTTGTGTACGGTGCATCACTCCTCAACCACAGACTGCCACTCTCCAGTCACGTCCCATCGAGATCCTGGCGCGTTCTGAGACACGTATTTGACAAACTTGAGTACGTCTGTGTCTCTGTACACGAGCGTAAACACGTTCCACCTTGCCTGGCTTGTCAGCAGCACCGCGTCGTCTTCCTCTTGATCGTCGCTATCGTCTTCCGACTCTTCCTCGCTTGAGTCGTCTGTTTTCTGCCGCTTGTTGCCCCCACCACCGAGATATACGGCCGGGTCGTTGTCGTCGCTGTCGTCGGATTTGCCGGCCATGTAAAGTTCGTATCCGCCGAATTCGCCGTCGCCCCAACCTGGTGTTGGCGTAATGGATAGCGTAGCTTCGAGTAGTCCTGCATCGTTTTTGCCGCCATCTGGACCATCTGATCTGTGCAGACTTGACGTTGCAAGCGTGTAATCTAAGCCTGGTCTGAATCTTCGCCCGAGCACGCGACCATGACTGAAGTCAGACAGGTTCGTGATTAATCTTAACCATTTTCGAAACTCGCGCGACGCCAAAAACTTGGTCACTTCCTGAACAGCATTTGATTCCTCAGTATCAGGTGTAAGATACATGTATCTATGTTTGTGTGGTGGTCTTGAAATAGTCCATCCTGGAGCATATTTCTTGACCTCATGCATGCTGAACGGCACCTGTTTTTCTTCCTGCTCAGAAATGTACGCCTGTACTTTTGCAGCCATTTCTTTGTTCAAAAAATCAAGCAGCTTTAGTTTCGACTCCTCCAAAAACTCACTCTGCTGATCAATCATGTCTATTCCGTTTATGTACTTTTCATTCATGAACTGCGCCAAGTACGCATGCTCCTTATCGGTTAGCAAGTTTAGTTTCATGTCGCCAAACATTGACTCCTTTAACAACTCGGACTCAGACGCAGACACTGTCGGTTTTGTGCTCATGTACGTCTGATCATTCGCGACCCTCATGATCAGATCCAGCTCAGCTGCCGATGGCTCGTTGTTGACCACTGTGCGGTCGGTCGGCTCGAGTTTGTCAAGGACAGGCACCGGCAGTTCACCAAGACCTGATTTGGTAGCTGCTTGTGCATCGGCAAGCGCAGATCGTGAACTTTCGAGATTTAACCGCTCTTGTAGACCTTCAACATACCCGTCCTCTCCCTCCTGCGGTAAATGAAACCAGCCCGATATTGCTAATCGTTCCTTATCCACGACGACTTCCTCCACATCCTATTTGTTAGTAAATGCTCAAACCACACCCAAACACCCACTCACGTGAAAAGATGCGCCTGGCAAGACAACAAAAAATGCAAGCTGATTCCAAACCGGCGAAATGACCTTGCTCCACTCCGTCTTTGGTATTCCCTTTGCCATAATCTCATACAACCGCAACGCGCCACCCCATTTCGGGTCCCAGCCAGTCAATTTCCCGGATTCGTCTTTATAGTCGCACGTCTCAACATCAGGCAAGTACAAAATGTAGCTTACCCGTCTCGACCCAATCACGTCATCATGCGTCAACAAATGCGATCCCTTCACATAGCAATTGATGCTCATGTCCTGTTTCGTCCCCGACAGTGGCCCACAGTCACACACCTTGGCCACAAATTCACGAAACTCGCTCGAGTACATTGCATCCCTCAAAGTCTGTAACCCACTTAATTTCTGCTTCTCGGCGACAGGCAAGCCCGAAATGTTAAGCAAATCTCCTGTCTGCAAAAGCTTATAAATATCAGTCTCTTTTGGCGTGAAATGCAGCTCGCTCATAATCTCCTTCCGCACCCGCCGCAGTAACCCATCGTTCACTAATCCGTCAATGATGCAGTGCTGGTATGGTCCAGACTTGGAATGCTGATCCGCCAGCTCCGGCGCCCGGTCAAACAACCCTGTCGCAAACACGGTCTTGACGTCTGCTTCAGTTGAATCGGACCGTAGCCGTTTCTGCGGTAATGTCACCATCACGTTGGGCTACTCTTAGAGAACTTCACTTTCTGTCACTTTGGGACCTCGAACCTTGATTATTTTAAAAAATCAGTGCGGCTTAAGTGTGATCTCACTTATAATTATTATATGCAATAAGAACATATACATCCGACTTCACAAATAAACATATAGATATAAGACCAATTTCATATCGGAGATTCATATATAATATAATGACTGTATAAAATTGAGCTTAGCAGGCACCGTGTGACTTGTTCAAGCAACAAATTACTTCTCATACTCTCATCTCTGCTTACAATTCACTACCACTTTCTCCTCTCTTTTTCTTTTTTTAAAAAAAAAACTTTAGCGGGCCGCTGCGATTTAGTCGCCAGCCAAGAATTCAAATTGCAAATAAAAAAAATAAAAAAAATAAAAAAAATAAAAAAAATAAAAAAAATAAAAAAAATAAAAAAATAC